>NC_088800.1:69858886-70161083 GCF_011386835.1 Chrysemys picta bellii | reverse complement strand
TATTGTGCTCTGTGAATTGCCAGAGTCTGATCTATATTGAAACTGGTTTAATTAATGTTAATTGGCAGCAGCTGAAGCTGTTGCCCTTGTAAAAGAAAAGGCCAGAGACACAGAAGAATCAGTTAGCATCCAGCTGGTGACAACCAAACAGGGAACTGGACTGTGGGAAATTGAAGTGGGAAGCTGAAGTGCATAAATATGCAGGATCCCAAGTAATGCGTTACTTGCATGGTAATGTTTTGCAATCTTTCTGTAGATTAAGAACATGGAGACAGAAGGGCTGCAGGGCAAGAAGGTTGGAAAACCTCTCTCTAAAGTTAATACAGCTGCTCAACAAACAAGGACATTTTGTCTTTTCTCTGACAACTTTAGGGTCTTCAAGAAGATCTCTCCTGTCCTCCCTCTCAGTTTCCTGTTTTCCTTCTTTTTCCATGCTCCCCTTTTTCTTTTCATTATTTTGATTTGATTAATAAATCACTACTATATACATGGAAGTGAGGAATCAGTAACGCTGGCTGGAGACAGATATGAGGAAGAACAAATTGCAGCCCCCTGCCACTGCTTTCTTTGCGGCTAGGTCACTGCATGCCTACAGTACCCCAGCTCTTGCAGTTCAGGGCTGTTCAATGGGAGTACAAAAATTATAGCTATCTAATGAGGTCAGGTTGAGGCTTCTTTGACAACCCAGAGTCTGATCCTCAGCTGGTGTAAATCCCCATAATTCCACTGATGTCAATGGAGCAACGCTGATTCACACCAGCTGGGGATTTGGCCCCTGGCCTATTAATTGTAATAATTTTGTCCTCTTCTCTGAGCATGCATCAGACTACAAAGAGAATCTTGCTTTTAAGATGGACTATGAGACATGGAACAATCCTAGGACCAGTTCAAGGACAGAGCTACTACTCACATCAAGTAAAAGAACAATCGGACACAATAAATCACCATCCCACACCTAACTACCAACTCCAAGTAAACTGGCTTTTGAGAGTACCAAGACATCACCACAGTTCAGCGCCTAACTCATGTATAATGATGCCACAGATAACCTGGCCCACCTTTATAGTTGCCTGCTATTTGATTACAAAGGGAGTCATTGTACCAAATTCCAGATTCCCTTCTTAATACATTATCAGTGTAAAAATCGACTGGCAATATCCCTGCAATACTTCCTGACTACATATTTGCCTGCATAATTTCATGTATATTCTGTTCTTTTGTTTACATCATTTACTCTACAACCTAGATTCTGTCTTCCTGAAATTACCTCTATAAATAACCAAATGAAGCCAAAAATTTGACTGTCCATAGCAAATACAAGCAATAACGGAGAGGGGGCGGACACGGATTCCAGGCAAGATTCAGAACTGGATATTGACCACCCTTAAATTTGGGGGTATTAGAGGATTTAGTCTGGGACTTTTCAGATTCATTTCCAATTCTGGATTTAATAGACAACCAGTGGTACAGGGTTGTGGCACCCTTCTCAGTTAAGCCTAGAGACAGATTCGCTTGATGCAGTGTCCTGAGTGACTAATTTTATCATGGTATCCTACCAGGCAAATGGCTTTGCTTCACTAGCACCAGGCCATCCAAGTAGTATGCTTAAACTGTTGAATTGCTTCTTAGTGTTTCCCCCCCACCCCATCCAATCTAGCGCTCCAATCTAATACCAACCAGCGTTTTCTAGCTTGCCACTGATTCCAGGAGGTGAAGTGTAGTGCACTAGGCGAAGGTATAAATGTAGACTTAGTAGGTACATCTGTCTGAAGTCTGGCTGCCTGAAATAATCTAACTTCAAACTTATCCTGAAGGCAACAAGAAACAAGTCAAATCCTCACCTTCTAAAGAACATGACCAGTGTCACTGTATGCTAATGAATGCAAACCATCAGTTAACAGTAATGGAAAATCAGGAGTGACATGACAGGCAGCAGCTTGCTCTCAATGTACTAAAAAGCTGAATTTAAATGTAGTTGGGGGATTAAAAGCACATATAGGCGGAATATATTAGAAAGTGAAATATTTAATCTTGAATACTAATCTATTAGAAGAATGATTTCATTTCCTTGCCATATGTACCACCGTGATATGCTTTCATAAATGAGATCACATTAAAATGAACTTCCTATTTCAAGTCAAATCTTTGTATATTATTATACAGGTCCTATTTGGGGAGAATTAAAACACACAATTATGGAGTCAATGTAATAGCAATAAGTTAGTTTATTTTTACCCCTACTTATAAATGAACTAGTTAGCTCCCATACTTGGAGTATACGCACTGTGTGACTTAAGAACACACTGCTCCATTGCTGCTGTGCTACCAGCACTAGGGTAAATCATTGCAATGGAATGGAAATAAAATCGGAATAGGCCTATATTACAGTATGCACAACCAACACCCTGAGTTTAGACAATATCCAGAATCAAAGAGTCAAGCCCAAGACTTTATTTTATTTCCTTTATTCGCTATTATCAGAGGTTGCAATTTTCAAATCCATCTAGGGGATTTAGACACATACTGGATCTTCCATTAAGATTAGTTAAAATTATGGAAGAGGTGTCTAAATCCCCTAAACTTCTTTAGAAGTCCCTACCAGAGAGGGTTAAAGGGCACAAGTGTTCCAAAGACAGGGCTTGTTGAAGGCAAATTTCTTTTACAACTTTCATGGTAATGATTAAATTCACAATAATATTTTGCATCTCTACAGAACCTTTCCTCACAGGAGCACAAAGTGCTTTGCAACCATTAATAGAGTTTACCAGCCCCTTAATTCTGCCGTCCCTTTGTGGGATATTTAAACATTATTATAACCATTTTGCAGATGAGGAAGGTGAAACTTGGCAGATAAAGTGACTTGCCAAAAATCTCACAGTGGTAGAACCCAGTCCTGTGATCTAACTGCTATGCCACATTATCTCTGCAGTAACCGATTAGCCCATAACTTGTGAATGATGTGAGGTAGAGTCAAGAGCTAATGCTGTTGTGACTCAGGTGAGGTCTCTTGTCAAGCCTTTATGCCACTCTTCAATTATGGGTGGGATAGGGAGCATACCCATCTATTATAAGTAGTTAAACACCATCAGAATTACTTTGCTATAGGACCTAGTAACACACCCTCTCCCATTAATGGAGAGTGACAGAAAAGAACGGCATTTGATCATAAGAGAACATCCCATAATTACTGTATTAAAAAAACAACAAATAACTCCAAGATGAGATTAGTGCTGTTTGTCTTAGGTCATGACTGTAGAGGGCAAGTAGAGGCCCATGAGCGCTGGGATCCAAGCCTGCAAGGTGCTGAGTGTCTCCTGGGAAGTGCAGAGAACCTGCAGCTAATGAGATCTAGTGTTCCCCAGCTCTTCCGAGACTGAGCTCTGAGAGGTCTTTCTGTTTAAGGGCAACAACTCTGCAAACCCTTGGTGCTGGAGAAGGACATCACAGAGAATGTGGAAGCCATGGAGTCCACGAGGGAAAGGGGTACTTTAATAAAGCAGGTTATTTACATTACAACCCCTTACTGAGTTACAGGAAAGTCTCCAGGGAAGATGGGAAAGTAGTAGCAGGAAGCACATTACAGAATTGGCTTCTCCTTTCTCTCTTCTAATGGTCCTAACCTTAAAAAAAAGAGACTTGGGCATTCTTACCTGGGATCAAATTGTTGAGGGAGCTTTCCCTGGAACCAGGGAAGGCCACAGTGTTCGTTGCTAGCTGTTGGGCTCCATTTTGAGTCATGTGTCGGGAGCTTGAAAAACCTGTTATTTATGCTTTTCTACAGCACCATCTGGGGTTAGAAATGCAGCAGGGCAAGAGGGAATAGCTCAGCTGCGTCCCATTGAAACTGCATAGAGAGGTAGAGGGGGCTGATTGGCCAAGATTAATAAGGGGTGGAACTGTGACAGGTTGCCCCCCATCCAGGGTGCCGCCTGATGTACTGGGGGTACCACTGAGCCCACCGGTTCCACCAGTCTGGGTTCCCTTACACCACCCTGCTGAGTCAGGCCCTCAAGCTTCCTTCCGCACACAAGCAAGTAGGGCCACACCCAGCTGCAGAAAGACAGATACTGAGATCAGTGCTGCGTGGGAAGACTCAGCTCAGGAATTGCCCAGCACTTAAATGCACACCCCCTCTGGCATGTAAACCCAAAGTTGTATTGTCTTGCGCTGCACAGAAAACCCTATAGCGCAAGCTCATGAAATTCATGCCCTCCCTCAGTGTGGAGGAAGACATGCACAGCTTTTTGCCTCCTATTTCTGAATTGCACAAATTGGTCTAGAGAAAACACAGGTTTAACAACTAGAAAAGATAGATTTTAAGTGATTATAAGGGATAGCAAACAGATCAAAACAGATTACTGAGCAAATAAAGCAAGCACTCAAACTAAGCTTAATACACTAAAGAAACTGGCTACTAATAGTAATTTCCCACCCTAAATGTTGTTTTAAGCAGGTTGTAGAGTTTCTTGAAGACAAACTGCTTCTGCTTGCAGCTTAGAACTCCAGGTATTCCTTTCATAGGTTAGACACTTTCTAGCCTGGGTCCAGTACTTTCTTCCCCCGATCAGTCTTAGGTATGTTCAGCAGTCATCTTGGGCAGGAATTCCATGAAGAACCCAACCTGATTAACTCACTTTCCTGCCTTAAGTAGGATTTACATATGGTGGGAATCCTTTATGTCCCAGTTTGGTTACCACCCCCTTTGTGGAAAAATACTAGCAGTCCAAGATGGAGTTCAGTAACAGGTGACATGATCACATGCATCTGCAGTGTCAAAGCAGCCATAAATCCTCAGGAAGATTTCCCAGGAAAGTGGGAGATTAGCATCTTTAAAGTCCTATTGTTCTCCCTAATGGCCAATCCAGACTGATTGCATTCTCTCTGGTAAGCGTTCCCTAGATGTAAACCCACTTGTAATTGTTACATAGTCAATATTGCTAACTTTAGATACAAAAAGTGATACATGCATGCAAATAGGATAATCATATTCAGTAAATCATAACCTTTCCAATGATAACTCACAAGACCCATCTTGCATAAAACATATCTTAGTTATGCCATATTCATACCATAACAATATCTCTATGAAGAATATGGGGCGTAGTGTTACAGGAACTAGGAGCCTATTCAGCTGATTTCCAGTCATGCAAACTTGTTCCCTTCTGGAAGTTCACTCAAACTAGGAGCAATCAGGTTAATGACCCAGCGAGGCCTGGGAGCACACTCCAAATTAAGCCCTCAGTCCAGATGAAATGCTTGTATTGGTTAGATCTCATTTTAAGGTTTTTTGTCAGATGCCCCCTTGCCTTTAAAAAGTGGATTTTATAAAGGGGCATTTATTTAATGTGACCCTTGCAATTGCAACTTTGTAAAGTAAGTCAATATGTTTTTCAATAGGACCTTTAATTAAAAGTCCCTTTTTTTTATAGTTACAAAGGATTCCTGGCTTCTCCCTGCTCATCAGCATATTGAGGAATCAGTGGCCCCCCATTTCCCATGCTCCAATCACAGCGTGACACTGACTTGGGTGATGGGTCCCACAGACGTCAATGGCATTATTGTCCAAAGGAGCCTATACAGAACTCGGGTTTAGAGCTTCCTCCCCAGGCCAGGCCGTCTTATTACTCACAGTGGAGTTTCTTGTAGAAGCCATTTTAGTGGAGGGGAGTTAATTCAGTCTCCTGCGGAAGCAAAACACACAGAAAGAACCATTGACAGAGTGAACATAGCATAGAGGAAAGTGATTCTTCTTTGGGAAAGCATGTGCTTGCATATGATAACCCAATATTTGCCAAGCCTCATGAATGTGACATTGTAAATACAGTATGTCAGTACAATGGCTTTAATTAAGGAAAGAATTTTGAAGAGAGAAAAAGGCATAATTCCTTTCCAGCAATAAAGCTGGTTTTCAGAGGCATTATCTTTCTGCATAGCTTGTGGATTTGGAGTTATTGAATATAATTACAGGCTTGGGAAAACTTTTTTAATAGACTGGGTCCGTGTGGTCCCAACAAATCTATCTTTTTAAGCACCTCTGTGCACTCCAGCACCAAAAAATATAGTTCTAGGACCATAGCTAGCTTTAGTCAGGCTGGAGACTTGCATTTAAACTGCTTTAAGGATATTGTGCCAGGCTAGCAAACCCTGAAAAATCACTGTGGTGGGGTCTTATGCTGTTGTCTGCAGGGCTTTAAGGTTCACTTTATTCCTTTCTAATTAGTCATTTCCCAAGCACTTTAAAATATTCAGGATTGCTGCTTTTATTATTATAATATTTGAGCAATGCTAGGCCCCAACACAGCAAATTTTACTCAGGCCAGTAATTCACAATTTCTGGAGTAGGCCTATTGACTTTAATGGAACTATTCAGGTGAATAAAGATTACTCGTGAATAGATGTTTGTGGATTGGCCTGCTACTCAGTAGCACAGAAAAAGCCACAGGATTATTGTCAGCAATGACTATTTCCCACGCATGGTGCTGTGCTGTGGAGATGTAAGAATCCTGACTGTTAATATGCTCAAGGAAAGTGGAGGCTACAAGGAGACCGGTTAGACTGGACAGGACTATGCTGACTATGTCACCTCTGTAGGCACAATCCCTGCCTGAGCTCCCTGGACTGCATGGGACCGGTCCCCCGCCCACCATCCCTTTGAATGGCACAGCCTGCTTACACCCCTACCTCATCCTTTCGAGATAAGCCAGTTCCACAGACTAGAGCCAACTGCGTGGAGTGGGGTGGGGAGGGTAATGGCACTGCCTTTTCCCTGCCCGCTTTCAGGTGGTTTGTGCCCTCGGACAGCTAGGAGGGAGCAGTCCCTGCACTTTTGTGCTCCTGGCACCCACCCCTGCACACAAAGGCTGGAGCCAGAAACAAGCTGGTCCATTCCGTTCCATGCCCGATATTAAAGCATGGATCAGCACATGATATTAGTGTGGAAGTAAATGTACTATCCCAACTATTTTGCCTTGCAGGTGCTGGGCCTTCATTCTTGCTATTGCTTAGCAGAGGTTATGTTTTATTTCCTTCATCCTGGTTGCGGTTGTCAATACCATCTCAGCAGCTAACGCTCTGCTGTCACCTTCTACTAAAAGTGCTCTTTCCTTTCTAGGGAGACGCACGTAGCGTCACAGCAAATGAGCAAGTTTAATGAGCAGATTATCCTGGCCTTGGAACAAGAGTGCAGGGAAACTCTTCTTCCTATAAGGCAAGAACATGGGGCTGGGGGGTGGGAGACAAAGCAAAGGTTAGGGACTGATCCTTACTTACACAAGGCATTTGAGGCAATGGTTAAGGCACTAGACTGGGAATCAGAAGACTTGAGTTCTATACCATGACCGCGGGCAAGTCACGTACCTCTGTCGTGCCTCAGTTCCCCTATCTTTATAATGGGCATAATACTGTTAGCTTCCTTTGTAAAGTGCTTTAAAATTTACAAATGAAAAATGCTATACAAGAGCTAGCTATTGTCAGCAGAGCTGGTTGGTATTTTTTTTTTTTAAATCAAAGGATGCTGCTTTCTTGAAAAAGTTTCAGAGGTCCAGGATGGAATTTCTGGAGAGAGACCCCAGCGAGTAGACCACTCACTTCAGGAGACCCAGGGTTCAAGTCCCTGCACCCAATTAGGCAGAATAGGAACTTGACCCTGGGCCTCCCACCTGCCAGGTAAGTGCCCTAACTACTGAGCCATCAGATAGTTTGGGACAGATAGATCGTGTGTCTGTCTGTTGGCTTTTTTTGCAAAAGAGAAATACTGTTTTCTGGCCAGCCCAATTTTTAGTATTTGCAGAGTAGGCTCATTGAAGCCAGTGGGACTAATTTGCATCAATAAGCATGACCTAAACTTACAAGGCTAAGTTCCCTAAGTGGATAAAAGAATAAGAATAGTATTAAGAATAAAAGGCTAGAATCTCTCACCTTATTTTCCATATTGAATAACTCACTTATCTGGCCTACCTTTCCTTTATTTCTTGTTATTTGCATCATAGTAGGATAGTGGGACCCATTGTGCTGGGTAGCACAGACAGCTTCTGCCTATTTAGCTACAAGCTAAATAGACAAACCAGACAAAGAATGGGAGGGGAAACATAGGCCCAGAGCGATTAAGTGACTCACCCACGTTTTACACAGTGGGCCAGTGGTAGGACTTGCATCTCTGATCAGAGCTCTATCCTCTGGCATCTGCAAGGAAAGCCTTTACCCTGTGCTTTGCCTTAGTGTATTGATTTAAATGACTCTCCCCGAGGAGCCCATGTGGTTTATAGTGTTGCGCTGTTTATAAAGTTCTTGTTTTAAGGCTTCCATTTAATACCTCTGTTATTCTAGCTGTTATAGCTGTTTATACAGCTATAAAAAGAGTTATCCTCTGGCTGCCTGAATGCTCCAGTAGACTGGCAATGTGAGGCATCGGCAGCAGAGTGGCTCGCTGGGTTGCCAGGGAGTTTATACCTTGCTTACTTGCAGACAGAACAAGTAATTTAAAGTTTCAGGTACTAATGTGCTAAATTCTCTTCACACCTTGTGCAGCTGGGGCATTCAGCTGTATGGTTAAGCTCTGATAGGGTGACCAGACAGCAAGTGTGAAAACTTGGGATGGGGGTGGGGGGTAATAGGTGCCTATATAAGAAAAAGACCCAAAAATCGGGACTGTCCCTATAAAATCGGGACATCTGGTCACCCTAGGCTCTGAAGCTATGAGTATACTGCAGTTAGACACCTCGTAGGATCCTAGAGCCCAGGCTCCACCCTGAGCTCGCATGTCTGCACTGTAATTGAACAGCCCCTTAGCCTGAGCCCCGTGAGCCCAAGTCAGCTAGCACAGCCAGCCGTGGGTGTCTAACTGCAGCCTAGACATACCCCTACAGAGGTTGGGAATTTGTGGTTCAAGTTCAACAACCTCCAAAGGGAACACCACAGAGCTGACCTTTTCCTTGTCCCACGTTTTTTGCCCAGGGTTCTTTGTCTACTTCCCTGCCCCACTCAACGAGCTGGGAGCACCCCTTCTTACCTTAGGGTGCCTTCAGGCCACGGTAGCCTGAAGTTCTGTTTCTTTCTTCTGTGGCTGATGGCCCCCTTCAATTATCTCCCACAGGTCTTTGGGAGGCAATAGGGTTTGGGCAGACCATAGGTTGTTACTACCTTAAGTCCTTATAAGGAGAGGGATTGGCCTTGCATTGTCTTCAATGCAGTCAGGCTCAGCCTGTAGAGTTCTAAGTCTGACATCTTCCATGACAGTACAACTGGGCAGTTTGTAACATGGTCTGTAACAAACACAGAGCAACATAATCATGTAGGAGCAGAAGCAGGAAATTGTCCCGTCACGTCTGGAACAGCTTGATGACAACTCTGCCATAATGATCCTACACACTTATCATATTACCCATTTCAACATCGAGTGCCTATTGTTTGTGTTATCACACTGTAAAAACAAGGCTAAGAAAGCCTGTAGTTATATGGTTACAGTACGTCAGGTATCGCTGTGTTATACCGTGTAGTACTACAGCTCGGGGGAATGGCAAAAGATTAGGTTTAAATGTCTGCTTCGGGTCTTAAATTGCTGGGTGACCAAAGTTATCCATAATTCTCTTACCAAGTAAGAGTAAACTTTCCTGAATTAAATGTGGTATCTTATTCCTGCTGCATTTCAAACATCATAACATTTTGATCCTGGCAGATTGAATAAATGCATGACACAGACCACACAGTCAGATCTTTCATGAACTCTTGGCAGCTATTATTTCAGTTTCCAATTTCATATGAACTATGCTGAATCTGAATGCTTCCCCAAGATTAGATAGTTATTGATGCACAACTAAAATTTACATTTAGACCAGACGTGCTTTATGTAATAAGTTGAGGAGAAGGGGAAAGGAAACAAAGCTTGGGGTGTTGGCTGAGGTCAAAATTAGCAGCTGGATCACGAATTAGTCTGCAAAAAGCAGCATACCTTTTATTGAGTCATATTTATACTATTTACAGATAAAAAGAGGCTCCAAGTTCCAGGATCCTTGACCATAAAATCCCTGGTCTGGTCCTGAATGAAATTAGGGACCAAGAGTGTCTGATTATACCTACTCAGAACATTGTGTTTGGGAATGGATATTGGAGCCAGGTCTGAATTTGATGGCTGGTTTGTCTAATTAGACCTAAATCTCTGGATTCAAACACTCTTGATCGTAAAGGTACTTGAAATCTGAGTTTGGATTTTGTATCTAGATCCTATCTCTACTGACAGCCATATGTTAGGGATACCAAAGTATGTTTGGGCCTGTTCCCAAGAGTGTCCAGTATAGAGAACAGAACGCATTGAAGAACCGGTTAGGACATTCTACCACAGCCCAAACATGTGTCTCATGGAATGATTGACAATTTGCCATCTAGGTCTACTGAAGTCTTTTAAAATACCTAATTAATCTGCACACGTCGTCATTTACATACATAAAAATGGTAGTGTCACCGTACTTCTCACCAAAGACTTGGTAGCAATTCACAGTAGTGAGGTCTAAAATTTCATTGTTTTGGGAAAATATGCTACAGTTCTTTACTAACAGAGGAAGACACACACACACACACACACACACACACACACACACACACACACACACACACACACACACACACACACACACACACACACACACACACACACAGGCAATAACACTAAGCCGGCATTGCCAAAGGAGAGGAACAAAATAACCTTTTTCTATTGCAAGTCTTCACTTACTCTAATTCATTACATTTAGTAATGGGTCTCCCAGTCAGGCGTGTGAATTAGCTAGGTTCTGCTCTCTTTAAATATTTACTCAGATGAAGATTGATTAGGAATGGCTGATGCAAACTGTGATGGTACTATCTGTACTAGAAGTATATACACAGTCTCTGTAGTTACCATACCTGTCTGTTAGAATGACTTTGTAGACTGCTCAGATGGCCCTTTCTCTAGCAAGTCACTTTATCTCCTCAGAGGCTCTTCATGCCCGAGCTGTAGGCCCCAATTAAACAAAGAACTTAAGTGCATGGTTAATCAGGGCCCTGGTTCGCCAATAAAGGACAATGATAGGTTTCGAGGCCCTCTGAATAAAACGTAGTGATTTTTTTTTTGCAGACAATCTTTCCTCTGTGCCAGGACTAAAACACTGGTACTGTGGTTCCTGTATGAACTCAGCTCATCGCACTTAAGTGACACACACACAAAAAAAGGCATTCCTGAACTGCAGGTGAAAAGAAAACACGCGCTCAAAGGCACTTTTGGCTGCCAGGAGAACCCTCTGCCTTGCTCGTGGGTGCATAGGAAATCCACAGGTTATTTTCTGATGTCAACGATTGTGTGCAGCCCTCAGGCATGCCCTATGCAGGAAACCCTGTATCAGAAAATTGCACCAGAGACAATCCACACACTCAATATACTCTCAATGACATTGCTAAAGACACCAGTCACCAACTCATGAACAAATGCAAGAACCAAAAGGGATACCTTTGATACTGGCTGACCAGGTGCCAGCTCATGCCAAAGCACCAGGCCTCACTGAACACTTGCAAATGCACAGCTGGAAGCCAGTCCTGCTTACCTGTGTGTGTTAGGGTTACCATATTTAGTGCCTCCAAAAGGAGGACACTTTAAAGGGGCCCCAGCCCCGCCCCCAGCCCCGCCCCCGCTCCCGCCACAACCCCGCCCCCCCAAAGTCTCCGCCCCCTCCCCTGCTTCCCGCGAACATTTGAGTCGCGGGAAGCCTGAAGCAGGTAAGGGGGGTGTGTGTGTGTGGGGGGAGGAGGCGCGGCCCACCCCCGGCACCGCAGGTCCCCAGCCCGTCCCCCGAGCCCCCGGCCCGGCCCGGCACCGCCGGCCGAGCTCCCGACCCGGCACCCGAGTCCCCGGCCGGGCCCCCCGAGTCCCCGGCCCGGCCCGGCACCCGGCCCCCCCGAGCACCGCCGGCACCCGGCACCCGAGCCGCCGGCCGAGCCGCCCGGCCCCGGGCCCCCCCGAGCACCGTCGGCCGAGCCCCCGGCCCGGCACCCGGCCCCCCCGAGCACCGCCGGCCGAGCCCCCGGCCCGGCACCCGGCACCCGAGCCGCCGGCCGAGCCGCCCGGCCCCGGGCCCCCCCGAGCACCGCCGGCCGAGCCGCCCGGCCCCAGGCCCCCCCCCCGAGCACCGCCGGCCGAGCCCCCGGCCCAGCACCCGAGCCGCCGGCCGAGCCGCCTGGCCCCGGGCCCCCCCGAGCACCGCCGGCCGAGCCCCCGGCCCGGCCCGGCACCGCCGGCCAGGCCCCCCGAGCCCCCGGCCAGGCACCCGAGCCACCGACCGCATGTCCGATTTTCCCGGACATGTCCGGCTTTTTGGGATTTCCCCCCGGACGGGGATTTGGAGTCCAAAAAGCCGGACATGTCCGGGAAAATCCGGACGTATGGTAACCCTAGTGTGTGTTAGCATTATCAAAATAGATATTATCAACTTAACATGGAAGAATGTGTTTACTGTTTAGACTTTAAAAATGCTTGTAGGATGCTTCATGTATTGATCTCACTTGTAACCTTTATCGCCCCTGGTGTAAGTTATATTGAGCATTTGCATTGTAAAACACTGTAATTGTATAACTCACCAAACAGGCAAAGTAATATTAATTAAGGTAAAGGTCTTGTCCTGCATACAAGATGGCCCACTCACAGCAAAAAAGGTACTGTGTATTATCAAAGGAGAAACCTATGCATGGACTTATGCCATCAGTTTGGACTCGGTTTCTCCTTGTAAGGTATTTTTAGCCCCTCCACTCCAATCTCTTTTATGCTGTCTGGATTCTGAGGGTATGTCTACACTGCAACTAGACACCTGGGTCTGGCCCATGCCAGCTGACTAGAGCTCAAAGGGATTGGGCTGCGGGGGCTTGTAAATTGCAGCGTAGATGTTCTGGCTTGGGCTGCAGCCTGAGTTGGGGATTGGTCTTGCTTTGAGCAGGGGGTTGGACTAGATGACCTCCTGAGGTCCCTCCAACCCTGATATTCTATGATTCTATGGGACCCTCCCACCTTACAAGGTCCTACAGCCTGGGCTCCAGCCCAAGCCCAGATGCCTACACTGAGCCCTGTAAGCCCGAGTAGGGTGACCAGATAGCACGTGTGAAAAATCGGGATGGGGGTGGGTGGGGGGGGGGTAATAGGAGCCTATGTAAGAAAAAGCCCCAAATATTGGGACTGTCTTTATAAAATCGGGACATCTGGTCACCCTAAACCTGAGTCATCTGGCATGGGCCAGCTGTAGGTTTTTAACTGCATTGTAGACATACCCCGAGAGGCAAAGATTCCTAAACATGAGCAAAGAGATCTATCTCCATGATGCTTGGCATGGGTTATCCCTGAAAGACATTTTGAATTAACAGATTACTACATCTCTGTCATCTTTTGAATTACAGACTCATTTGTGTATGTATGCTTGCTTGTTTTAACCTGTAAATAACTCATTTCTTTTTCCTAGTTAATAAACCTTTATATAGTTTATTACAGGACTGGCTACAAGCATTGTCTTTGGTGAGAGATTCTAAGGTACAAATTGACCTGGGGTAAGCAACAGAAATGTTTTACAACCTGAAAATTTTGTGATCTTTGGTGTAAGTCACCATTTATCGCTAAGTCCAGCTTGCCTGGGTAGCAAGACAGGGGAGTGTCTGTGACTCCATTGTAAAACTGTCACAGTGATCCAGGAGTTCACATTTGTTACTGGGCTGGTGAAATCTAAACTATAGAACACACTGCCAGTTTGGGGTGTCTGTCCTGTTCTTTGACAGTCTGCCCTCCCAGGCGTGAACCATGCCAGACAGCATGATAATGTCTCTCCTTTGTCATCCAAGTGACCTCCCTCCACAGGAGATGTTCACTGATGTTTGGGAACTTCTCAGACCCGGTGGAGCTGGGCTCTGTGGAGTAGCCTATTCACAAATACATCCATTGTTCATTTTTGTTCTGCGAAAGACCCAACATTGTGTAGAGCATAGCAATGACCAAGTGCACCTATTGGATGTGACTTGGGCAGTTGAACCAGCCCAGGGGAAACATTTCTTCAGTGTAGGTGGGGCACACCCACGTCACCATCTCTGCAGCCAGTCAGCCACATAATACCAGCTGCTGGTTGTACCGACTCCATCTCTGCATATAGACAGCTCAGTGTCGCAATTAAAGACTCTTCTCCTCCCCACCCCTTTTGGGGTGCATCAGGTGTACAGAGGAAGCAGTCCCCACACTCCTCCAAATTTGTCTATGGGCCATGGAAATGGAGCACAAAGTGGGTCGGAAGGCTCTTTGCACCCCTCCCCAATCCTCATGCACCTGTGTAAAAGTCTTGCCCAACAGATCAGGGAGCTATGGGAGAGCTAAAGTCGGGACACATTGTAGCGTCTCTAGAATCCAAGATGTGGAAATCATATTTTGAGCTTAGGTAGAGTCCTTTCCCCCTTTCTCTAAATATTGAGAGCCTTGGTGGATTTCCATGACAGGCTGGAATTTGTGCTATGGGGTGTGGTTAACCAGTTTTACAAACACCTTTGTGACTAATTCTTAAGGTCAATGGGTCTGCTTACTTGAGTAGGGAATCTTCATGTGTGTGAGGGTTGCAGAAATGGATCCACAAAATTTACATCTTTAAAGTCCTTTACAAATACTACCTGGTTCCCAAAACACCCCTATATCCTTAGTACACATTATCCCCATTTTGGGAAGCTGAACCCAGGAGAGGGAATTGGTGATAGCACTGGGATTAGAACTCAGGGGTCCTTGCTTTCGAGTCCTTTGGTAAACATCACCAGATTGTGTCTCTCTTTAAAAAAAATGTTTAAATTAGACTGAGATGAAAAGAGTAAATCACACAATTATTCCTAAAGACAGCCTTTTTTTTTTATTTTAAAATTCTGCATCTGAAAACACAGTATGACAGAAAGCATTTATATACAACCGCAGTGTTTTTGGTATAATACAGTATTTAATACATCCATTTCTTTTTCTGCAAAAAAATTTGCTTTGTCAGACAAAAAAACCAAACTCCCATAGACAAAGAATACCGCTAAGGCACGTTGTTTTTCTGCTAAATGAAAGACAAAAGGGTGCAAAAATGGGTAGTGCAATAATTGCTGAAAATCACATTCTACTACAAGAAAAGCATTCTGACTTCTGAACTTTGATTACCGGTCAATTTAAGACATTTTAATATCTCATAAAATACTCCTTTAAATAAATAGCAAAATATCTACATCTTTCAGTGTGTGCCATTTGAATTTCCATTTTTTTTTAAACTTTACTGTATATACATGTTTTTTTCTTAATCAATAGATTACAAAATATTTCTGTACAGTTTTATGCATATTATGATCTATAACAAAATAGTTATTTCTGAAAACTATATCACTACCAGTCTCTGAGGGAACGTTAATAATTTATTATGGAGTACGTTAACCAATACAAAAAATCCAAATCAATAGAACAAAAACAAAAAGACAAAGTTAGAAAGAGAATTTCATTAGCTCAAATAAATTTGTGTGTGTCATACACCATGTTTTCTGTGTAAACTCTTTTCTGTGGTCTTTGGGTTGTACCACTATCAGAAGAAAAAAAGAAGATTCTCAACCTGCGGCCCAATCAGCACCCAGCTGCTGCCCATGTGACATCCTCAGGGCCATACAGGTAGTATTGGATGTAGCCCACAATGGTAAATAGGTTGAGAACCACATTCTGGGTCCTTAAAAGCACTACCAGCCTGCTGGGAATATTGAGACTGTTGAAACGATACTGTTCTCTGTGCCAATGAAGCAAAGAATTAAAAAGAAAAGTGCCTGAACCTGACCAAAGACCAGAACAGGCCATGCTTTTAATAGTATTTAGACATCTAAAGATGTGAATCGGTGCCTATGGGAATTTTAAAAGCCATGAGAGTTAGTCACTTATCTACATCTTTAGAGCCTAAATACCTTTAAAAATCTAGCCCTAAATGTCAGAAGTTCTTCTGATTTTTAATCTTCATTGAATTACATAAAGTCACCAAGACAGATTCTTTCCCCAGTTACACTAGTGTAAATCCGAGAGGAACTCCAATGAAGTCACACTGGAGCGAGTGGAGTTACTCCAGGATCACGCTGGTGTAACCGAGACCAAATCTGTACCGCTATACTTTGAACACACACAAAAAGTCATGATGTTAGCATTTTGTAGGTAATTAGACAACCCAGTTTAGCTAGAATATGTTGCAAAAGAGAATTCTCATAATTTGCGAAGGTTTACAGGCGCATTCAAGTCTTCCTTTTGCCCAAAAGGAAGGTCATTTTTTTTCTTGAAGCCTGCATTTGTAAGCAATTCCAATTGTATTTGTGAAGTGTCTGCTGACAGCTACACAGCTCTGAGTTGCAACAGAAATCTCAAGGTGCCTTTTATTAGGTTGACAACAGACCGAGAGAAAGAGACAACATCTAACTTTCCACTACAGTTTAAGGCCACATTAAAAAAAAGGAGGAAAGTAAGGCTTTTTAAATCGGGCAATTCACAGGACGTCACAATGTGAACATACACTTAGAAATTCAAAATGATATGATCTGCTCCAGGAAATCTAAACCAAGATCCAATTTTTGACCTTTAGGCGTGGGCCTTTTTTGTAGGTAAACATGAAAAAAACAAACAAAAAAAACCCTGCAGTTGACTTTCTCCTCCAGAATATTCCCAGCAAACTGAAGGTGCCCTTCTTACAAGAGGAATTACTATCTTCTCAGACAAGGGTGTTAATTACAACAGAACCAAAGACAAGTAAGTCATTACAATGTACAAATGCAGCGCAATGATCCGTGCAGAAAATTGTTACTCTGTTATCAGAGGCACCTGTACAATATCTTGCTGTTTATTTGGCAAGGTTACAAGTAATACTTCCAAGTTGTAACAAAATAGCGAGAGAATTTGCATAGATTGTACATTCAGCTCAAGGAGATTTCTGGTACCTTTGTTGTTGTTGTTGTCAGGTAAACTTGTTTGCAGACATAGTGAGGTAGCAGCTGTGATAGCACCCATGGGCAAAAGAAGGTAACCAAAGCTGAAGCAAACAGCAAAGAGTGAACTATACACTATTGTTGGTATAAGAGAATCAAATAAACAGGGCACCTGCAGTATTACAGCATCACAATTCATCATAGAAAACACCACATGTAACTGAAAATAGCCTAGGTGCTACCTTGGCCCTTGCGTTGGCTAACGTGAACATCTCGTTGTTTCAGTTTAAAATGTGTTGGGCCTGATATTCCTCTCATTCACACCAGTTGTGAATCAGGAGTCACTCCAGTGAAGTCAACAGAGTTAAACCAGTGGAAAGTGGTATGCGAGGAGAATCAGGACCATTGTGTTGTACTCCTACAACGTGGAACTGTGCAATTAACCATTCAAATCTCCCTTTGTACTCAGCACCTTCTAATAGACTGCTATGCAATATAATAATTATTTCCACCACTCGACAGTAATGAAATGTTT
The DNA here is from genome assembly GCF_011386835.1 of Chrysemys picta bellii. Lineage (NCBI taxonomy): Eukaryota > Metazoa > Chordata > Testudines > Emydidae > Chrysemys > Chrysemys picta. The sequence continues at coordinate 70,143,601 of NC_088800.1, read as the reverse complement.
GTGAATGCTCAAGCTACACAATGGAAGAGACTATTTAACGCAAGATTTCCATACCCGAGGCCAGATCAATCCCTCCCATGCAAAACCAACAGGAGAGGGCTGGAGGGCAGGAAAATCCCAGGAGGATTCCTTTGCAGAATTTTCCCATTGTCCTCTCTACCGGATGAAAGGTGAGAGAGAGAGAGAGAGAGCCCTCTCTCAAAAACCACACTGATCCCCTGGGATCCATGGGGAAACCATGGACTGGCTATGGAGCCCCAGATCTCCTGCTGCTGCTGCATTGTAGTGTGGCCCCACTGTGGTTAGGGGTATCTGTGGCTGTTCTGGTGACCTCTTTAACAAAGGAGACCCATTGTGGGGGAAGCTCTGCCAAGAAAGTAACAGAGCGAGAGGCTGTGCTCTCTAATTCCTGCCGAGCCAGCGGGGGAACAATGCAAATCCCCCTGACCCTATTGTTTCCTAATGCTGGGTCAACTATTTCCTAACCCTAGCCCCCTCCCCACCCACATGGATTCCAACCCCCAGAGAGCACTCTTTTCAAGATCCTCAGGACAGGGGATAATGCGGTGGAGTCTACTTTACTTCTGATGCTTGAAGTGTTCATATTGAGGTAACATCCTAAGCACCCGTAGGAATGTGTTTGGGCCTAGGATCATCCTGTAGTATAGATGAAATGAAATAATGCATTAAAATGTTACTTCCCAATAGCAAACTGGAGTAAGGAACCTTAGGAGATGCTGCTAACCACCTCCTGACGTGTTTGTCTTTTTCTGTTATTACTGGATACATTACATACCCACACCTCTGAGAATGGGGGGAAGATAGTCCCTGATCATTACCAGCACCTTCAGAGCATCCTTTTATATATCTTTGCACTGAGCAAATTGATTTGCTTTCAAAAGCGAACTTTTCTGATTTATATCTGGGGTTTCAATGCACTCTGGGGGAGTAGGGTCACATGGGATGGGTGCATAACTCCCTGAGGAGTTATGAAAATTCCAGTCTATATGTTCAGAAATAACATACGAACATATATGGATGCGTGAATTACTCTCTTATCTACAGCCAGCTTTTGTTTAATAATAAATCTAAAATCACTGAAAACAACCGAGCCTGTGGCAAGACAGTTCTGCCCCGTGACCACAAATGGATGTGTTCTCTTTTTGATATACATTAGAGCCACAAAAGCTGTGCTGTGGCTTCATGGTATAGTGGCCTGCTTTCATTCAGAGGGAGTATTCTCCCCTCTTCCCATTTGCGGGTTGAGGGGAAGAATAGGATTCTTAGAACGCAAACAATTTAAACTCATAAAGGGTTTTGTTTTAAGAGCTAAGTAATACATTGAAATGGTCAAGCGGTAAATCTTAAATAAAAAAGGGGGAGGGTCCAGAAAGACTTCTGTTCCAGTTTTTAAAAACTGCCACTCTGATGTGGCTTCATGTTGCAACACTCAAAAGGTTAACGGCTGAAATATCATTGTTTTCCTGACTTCTCCTGACAATACAGATATACAGCATAGTATAACCTACTTGTACAAGATGGTAAATGCTACTTTATGATTAGCAGGAATTCAAATTCAGCCCTGGTATAAGCTCAACTCAGCTGAAGATAAAGTTTGGCCAATTGTTTTAAGCTTTGGAATTCTGGGAAAGACAGAAGTCATTCTCACGGCTACTTCCAAGCAGAGAGTAAGAGGCAACCTGTGGAAGTCAGGGTGCACGGCATTGTAGCTATGGGCAAGTTGACAGTTCTATTTCAAACTAAGAGCACGTCTACAGAGCAGCTGGGAGCATGCTTCCCAGAGTGGATGTGCTCGAGCTACTGCACTAATAATAGCACCATGGCCATGGTGGCACAGGTGGCAGCTTGGGCTAGCAACCTGAGTACAAACCTGCCTGACCCCCTGGGTATGAACATGGGTGGTTAGCCCGAACTGCTGCAGCCACACTGCAGAACTAGTGTGTGTCTGTCTACCTGTGCTGGGAAGCCTGTTCCCAGCTGCGGGACCTGATTCAACCTTGGTGTAAGGGCTGTAGCCGCCATTGGAATCAATGGAGAGTTGCCCCATAGAGTCCAAACAAAATAAAAAGCTGGGTTTTGTTTTTAATCAGAAAAGTCAAAACCAAGATCTCCTGAGCCTTAGAGTGAAATAGACAAGAAGGAGTTTAGCTTCCCCTTTGTTGCAATATAGAAATCCAGTTTTGTCTCACGCTTATTCTAAGATTTGGTTTTTACTTTACCCTGCATTACCTCCTTTTGAAGGTTTTGGATTTTCTCAGTTCTTTGTTTGAATTACTGACTCTAGCGCCCTCTTCCCTATAATAGTGAATAAAAGGGATTGTGATGTTACTGGTACCATTAGATTTGTAAAAGCTGGCCAGAGGCTGAATATACATTAGCTGATCCTTTGGAAGGTGTTACAGGATCACCATTAATATATCATTAAAGCAACGGTATTTGCAAGATTTTTTGCGTTAAAGCCAGTATCTAAGAAAGTTAATCTGTTATACCCAACTGTAAACACCTAGCTCTCTAGACTTAGCAACAGAGATATAGCTTATAGTAGTACTTGCCAATGAGAAAATTGTTAGTATACTCTGTCCCTTCAGCCCTCCATATAGAACAAAAATGAGGATGTGATTTTAATACTAAAAATATCACACATCAGAAACCTACTATATAAATATTATTACTCCATATCCAGTCAAATTTTATAAATAAAAAGAATTGGTCCACATCTAGAAAATAAACTGTCCTTTGAACTAATTTCTGTTAGCCTCAGGGTATAATATCACCACATAAACAGGTCTGCATATCACTAGGACTGACTTTGGATTTAATTCATAAAAAAATGTATGCAGATGTTCTGCATTTTGCCACATTTCTTTCCGGCATGAATCAGGCTGGTTGATTGTACAAGTGTCGCACGTCTATCTAATCTAGCAGCAGGGGCGTGGTGTTTAAATGAGCACATCACTCCACACAGTCCATATGGAAATACCCTCCCCTCCATATGTGCATATGGAAATACACTCTTCTCCCATGGAAGGCATATGGTCACAGCTGGCTTTCAAATGGAATCTTATAAAATATCACTAGCCAGCACGCTCTGAAAATACTACTAGAACTTTCAAATGAACACATGTATAACTTGTTTGTTTCATATAAACTGTGGCTCCCTGCTTTGAATTCTCCTTTTTACCAAATGTAAGATCTGTGGAAGTTATTCTCTTCTAACAAGACATAATGTTCATCACAGGTATCAAGTGTCTGCTATTTTAGAACCAGAAAAGCCACTGAGCAGCACCTAGATCTTAGCAGTACTGCCTTAGCAATAATTTTGGGGCAGGCTCTGTTCGCAAATGGAAACAGTCTTGCTTGCCATGATTTTTCACTTCATAATTTATAGAACTTTATGACATACCGTCCAATATATTTTATATACCTCTGTATCTGCAGATTAATAGCTATGGCAGAATGTGGTCATTTGGGTGTAAAGCTTGACACCCACCTCAAATAATGCTGTGAACTGAGAAGCTCTCGAAGAGTCTCACTCTCTGCTGCTTTTAAACACATACAGACTTTACTCATAGCCCAGTGTCAGACTTTCAGTTATGCTGGGCTTGAGTCTAAAGACCGTACTCAGAATCATCCATCCACAGAAGTTTGCCTAAGAAGGACTGCAGGGATCTGACCCTTGATTTTTACTTCTAGTATTTTAATAGCAGCACTGGCATTGCCGGCTTGCTACAGTACTTATACATATAGACTCTTTTTGTTATTTAGAAAATAAAATACTATAAAATATTTCTTTTGAGATGTTTACAACATAGCATAAAATTTATGTCAGCAACAATTTTTTTTTTTAAATTGTGAAATAGGAACTAAAACAAAGTCCTTTGAATCTGTTATATTTTAAATGATACAAGTGGTGGCTACTGTTCTATCCATAAAAGAGAGACTGGAATGTTTCCAACTTCTATTTGAGAAATTTAATGAGAACTTCCCAACAAAGCATTAAAAAAACCACTCCTTCTTAATAATAAAAAAGGTATCAAATTTAAAAACCTGTTTATCTCTCTGTGTGAGCGTGTGCGCAATAGTCCAGATCTCATGAATTCATCAGCAGATTTAACTGGAATGATCTAAAGACTAGCAGAGTGGATGAATCTTGTTATTTATACCCTAATCCATGGCTGAATATGATAATCTCCACTTGATCTGCAGGGCTTTAGCCATTGCAATTCCCATTGGGTCAATGTGGCTAAAACCCTAAATTCATAGCGGAGATTAGTGGTCCCCTGGAGATTTGACATTTGTGATGGAATGTTAGATAAAAACTATTATTTTTAAAAAAGCACTGAAAGAGAAGTGTTTCTATTATATAAACCTGTTGACAATGTTGGTCTGAACATACTCATCACTAGAGCCAGCTGAAAAACAGGAACATTGTTTAGACAGAAACTTTCCAACCAGCTCTAATAACTACAAGCTTTTCTAGAACTACAGATCCCAGACTGTCAAAATCAAGAAGGTAGAAAGAAAAGGAGGTCTGAGGAGGAAAAGGCCTTTTCTTAATAAAGGCAGCTTTAGTTAGTAAGATAAAATCTTCAAGCTGCAAAAGCAGCACCTACTAATTAGTCATTGACTAAAACATAAAAAATAAATATCTAAACTGTTCCTCCTATGTATCCACCTTTGTTCCAGATAAACATTTAAATGCTCTGCCTTAATGCCAGCACAGCTGACATTGCAATTTCAAGTCCAAAGCAAACTGCAGGAGCTTTAAACCAAATGGAGAAAAATATAACAAGCCATTGAGATCTCTGTTTTATGGTCATTTTGCAACCATTATTTAAAAGAGAATTCAACCTTTTTTTGTGATATGTGGTTATGAAAAGATTTAAGGGCCTATTTCCCCCCTGATGCGTGAGCTTAACTCTCATTAGCTGTAATGAAAGTTATACATGCCACAGAAGGGAAAACAGACGCCTTACTTTATTAAATTAACAGGGCATTTTATAATTAAACCCATCAAGGTTCCTTGAAGTTTCCGGGTACATTGTACTCAAGGGACCACAAAATAAAAGTGCACATTGCATGCAAAATGCTTCAGCTGGAGATGAATTTGCATACAAGAAAAACATTTTTAAAAGTCCTCAGAATTTAAAATTGGATTTTTTTCAGTGTTGAAAACTCAGGTTCAAATGATATATCACATCCATGTTTAAAACAGGATGCAGTCTGCCAAAGAGTCAAAAAGGTCAATACACGCAAGATTAGAGCTTGTTGATAAAAAATAAATAAATAAAATAAAAGCACTCTGAAGAATGGCATTTGCTCTCCTTCATTCAATTCATGGCTTCAGACAGGAATCTCCATTACACTCAAGGTGCCACTCACCACAACATTCCAGATGTACCATGCAATCTCAAAACTATCCTTCTTTGTGAATGTTGGCAGGTCTGGGACCAATAGAGGCAATTAGTGTTAGACTCGTTAGCCACTACTTAAAATAGTGCAGAATCAGCTCGCTGCATAATTAGGTCCCAGTCTTTCGCCCACTGAAATCAATGGAAAAGCTTTCAAACCAAAATGATTAAAGGGCCAGATTCTGCCACTTTGACTAACTCAGAGTAGAATCTTACACTGTGAGTTGGCCCATTTAACCCAATCAAGCTACTCATGGAAAAGGGTATGCTGCCATGTGAGTATCACAGCCTGGGTCTGAGCGTCCACACATACAAGGTGCATGCACAAACCCCCTGATGTATGTGGAATTTGCACATCTGTAGGGTTACCATTCGTCCGGATTTACCCGGACATGTCCTCCTTTTTGTGCTAAAAATAGCGTCCGGGGGGAATTTGTAAATAACTCAAAATGTCCGGGATTTCCCCCCTCCCCCGGCAGAGCAGAGCGAGCAGCTGGGAGGGCTGCAGGAAAGTCCCGGGCTGGACTCCGGAGCAGCTGTAGAGGAGCCGGATCCGCCCTGCATTCTGAGCCAGCAGCTCTCCCCTGCAGCCCGGCTCCGGCAGCACTGTGCAGGGCCAGGGACCGGGTTGTGTGTTGTGCTGGGGAGCGCAGCCACGTGTCCGGCTCGCACAGAGCCCAACACCCTGTTCTGAGCAGCAGGGTAAGGGGGCCAGGGGGCAGGAGAAGGGGCAGGGAGGTTCTGGAGGGGGCAGTCAAGAAACGGGGGAGTTCAGGGGGGGCTTTTGGGGGGGGAGTGGAGAAAGTTTTGGGCAGTCAGGGTACAGGTAGGAGGTAGGGTCCTGGGGAGCAGTTGGGGGGGGTCTTAGGAGGGGGCAGTTAGGGGACAAGGAACAGGGAGTCTTAGGTAGGGGGTGGGGTTCTGGAGGGCAGTTAGGAGCAGGGGTCCCAGGAGGGGGCAGTCAGGGGACAAGGAGCGGGGGGGGGAGTGGGGGGTTGGGAGTTCTGGGGGGGAGCTGTCAGGGGGCAGGAGTGAGGAGAGGGATCGGAGCAGTCAGGGGACAGGGAGCAGAGGGGTTTAGATGGGTTGGGAGTTCTGGGGGGGCTGTCAGGGGGTGGGGAGTGGTTGGATGGGGCGTGGGAGTCCCAGGGGTCTGTCTGGGGGTGGGGGTGTGGATAAGGGTTGGGGCAGTCAGGGGACAAGAGGCAGGGAGGCTTAGATAGGGAGTGGAGTCCTGGGGGGCAGTTAGGGGCAGGGGTCCCAGGAGGGGGCAGTCAGGGGACAAGGAACGGGGGGGTGGGTTGGGGGTTCTGGGGGGGCGGGAAGTGGGAGGGGCAGGGGCGGGGCTAGGGCGGGGCTCCTCCCGTCCTCTTTTTTGCTTGCTGAAATATGGTAACCCTACACATCCGCTTATATGCAGATGGTGTTCTGTGTGGATTTTTTTAAAATGCAGATTTCACTGGGGACAAGAATCTGGACTTTGGGCAATGAGAATACTTGTTTTTAATACTGCAAGTGGTGCCCAGCCCTTGTGATGACTGATGACTAATCATAATAGGAATAAAAAATATAATTTTATAACACTCATTTTGTTCAGAGATCATCAAATAGATGAGAATGTCTGACCTCTAAAAAGAGAGAGGAAGCCTAATTCACCACTCTGTTAGTCTGGTTTCTTTGCCAGTGTGATGCACTCTGGTCTGAAACTGGAGTTAACACAATGATGAATCAAACCTAGAATTTCTTAACATTATACAAATAATCAGGGTGTGTCCCAATTTTTTTACATCTTGTAAAACATTTTGACCATATTTTATAGATCATTCTTCCCATGAAAGATATATTCGAGTTTCTGGTTATTTATGTTAGCAAAATAATTAAAATGTAAAATATTCAAAATATACATAGGTGTTTTGGACAGAAGATATTTTTAGCAGCTGCTCCTTTTTTACCCTCTGAACATACCAGACGTGCTATGTTACCATTTCATAATGGGAGCAAGAAAATGTTGGAGCCTTTTAGATACAAAGGGAATGAAGTAAGGTTGTGACTCTGTAAAAGATACAGAGGAGATGCACAGTGCTACTGAAGCTTAGACCGATGGATCTGAAGGAGAAACAATGCCAAAGATTTTGCCAGATTTTTAAAAATTATATATAGAGATGAGAAATAGACAACAAAAAGTTTCATTGAGGTTTTGGAATCTGAAGTCGGATTCATATATAAGCAAGGTTAAATTCTCTTTTAAAATCTGTGCCAAAGAAGGGTATACCAGATGCTACCTCAAACGCCCATCAGGTTTAATGGGACCCAGCTCTGACTTAGGGTCTGGGCTCAGGGAGCTCCAGGCTGTTTGACTGCAAGCCTGCATGACTGGACAGGAAGTTGGACCTGTGCTACAGACATCCACCGCTGACCATATGCTGCTGACCAAGGTGTCCACCCAGTTCTCCAGCTTGGTACCTACGAGTGCTGCATTTTTTTTTGCCTGGTCCACTTGAGCTGCCTTGATAGGAATATTTAAAACTGGATTCAAGCCTTGGAAGCTCTGCTCCATGTATGCGTTCTTAGGAGGCCCACTATGCAACTTCATGGAGTCTTCTGAAAATACAAAAAACAGAGCCCTGTAACAAATACAGCATTTGGGATATAACTCTAGGACCTAAACAAAATCCAAAGGTTACTGGTGCACCAAACTTCATTTCCATAGCATTGACCAGGATGTTGAGATTGTCCTGCGTAACCAGGATGTGTGGTCTGTTGGGCCCAGGCTTTTAGATCTCACATGCTCTAGGTTTTCCCATGCTCAAACATAACCCCAAATCATGAGACGGCTGCATTATGAGAATAATGAGGAGGTTGGTTTGAAAGTAATATTATCATCATTAATTCTTTGTATTACCATAGCACTGATGAGCGCTAGTCATGAGCCAAGACCTTATTAAACGAGGTGCTGTACAAACATAGAACAAAACGACAATCCACGTCCCAAAGAGCTTGCCCCGGTTACAAGAGAATCAGATACAATGGGTGAAGTTCAGAACTGGAACTTAAACAATGCTCAGTTCAGTTCTGAGCCTTGACTCCACAATTTCCAACTGGGTTCTATCCCATCAGCAAACATAGATGGGCTGACTGAGTTAATCCTCAGATGGTGAAATGAGGACAGGGAAATGAACTGTGATCATCACATCAAAGCTAGAGGATCAAGGGACTGTATTTCAAAGGAGAAAACAGTTAAATAATATTTGGTACAAAAAAGGCTGCCAAACTTTTTCAGACTTAACGTGTTATCTTAAAGTGTTTGGTTTGGAGAAACAGCTGAGACTTGGGGCTGTTTTTTTCTGAACGGATTCACTCCTCCCTATCTTTGAAAGACTGCGGATATGTCACCATACATTTATCAGCTTGACCTGTCTCCAAAAACTGGGTGGCATCAGTCCCAGAACTTGGAAAGATAACATCGGTGTTGGACAGTGTAGATGGGGTTGATGTAATGAGTGACCCCAATGTGGTTCCTGGAAGCACTTCAGGTTGAACCGTTTTTATTGGAAACATATTTTTAATAGCAATCAAGCTCTTGTATGAGTAATGCACTGAAACAATTTCCTAATAATACCCTTCAGTGCACTGTGGTTTTTTTCCTTGCTGTAATTCTTCTAAGTTACTAAAATGTGGCACATTGCCCAAAATCTTAATATTCAGTCATATCTATGAAATGACAAAAAGAAATAAAACAGAAATGAAAAGAAAAATAAACCTACTTAAGGCAAATACTAAGGCTATGTCTACACTTAAAATGCTACAGGGGCACAGTGGCTGCTTCAGTGTTAACACTCACTACTGTGATGGGCTGGGTTCTCCTGTCAGTGTAGTTAATCCACCTCCCCAAGAGGCAACAGCTAGGCCTAGCCCTGTCCACACCAGGAGTTAGGTCAGCACAGCTACATCGCTCGGGTGTGGATTTTTCAGACCCCTGAAAGACACAGGTATGCCTCATTGACTTCAGTGGGACTATTTGTAGAGTAAGGTACATGGAAGCACAATCTGGCCTCGTGAAAATATTCACTATGTACCTTTCGCTAAAATGCTTTACAGGTGTGAATTCTCAGTTTATACACTTATTTCTTTCAGTTCTCAGTTCACTTCTTGTAACATCAGCACTCAGTGTTGCATAAAGGATTTGCTTGACTTTGCCAAGATACACATTGTCGAGAACACAAAATGTGCTCATTCAAGTCCCTCCAGGGCTAGGAAAGTCACACTATGTTCAGATTTCTTTTACAGGCCAGGAATCACACGCTAGTGTCCACAACTCCTGCCTCATGTCCATGCTGCTCCTTTATTCATCTGAAAGCCTATTTTAGCTAAGACTGTGCCTATCCCCAAACCCATTAGACAAAATAGGCTTGTGCCATGCAGATCGATCAGAAGCGCGTGTCTGACAGAGGACTGTAGTAGAAAACAAAACAAGGACACATAATTCAATTTCCTGCATTGGAAGCAACTAAATATTCAAGATTGTTTGTAAACCTATTAATTAAAAGGGAACGCCTAAGCAAAAGAGCAAAACAAATAGAGTACTGTAACACTGCACTGACAGAGGTGCTGACTTTCAACTCAAACACAAAACCAAGGAACTGGCCACTTGTTAAAAGATTCAGTAGCACTTTTTTGCTGGAATAAGGGTATTAATCTCTGGGTCCTTGACAAATTTGAATTTGAGCAATTATATTTTGACTTCATAACTCCTCCTTGTAGTTGCATGATATTTTGCATGTTCAACATTAAATTGTTGTGTTGCTGTGCACTATTGAGCAGTTGCTGTGTTGAGTCACGGAGCTGGCTGCATTTTAATGGGGAACAATACGATTTTGGCATACCATTTGTAAAAGTTTATAGTGCATTTTTAGATGGACTTACGTGAACGGTATTCACAAAATATTATTATTAGTATATATCTATGCAGGAGAAAATTGTTTAACAGAATACTCTGCTTAAGAGAATAAAACAATATTTCCCATTTGATAGAAGTCCTGTTGTAGCACAAAGTGGAAAGCGTTTTCTTTGGTTTAAAAGACAAGGTGTGGAGTTCAATAATTGCACTACTTAGATTTGGCACTTTTCATCCACTGATTTTAAACAGTTTTACCAAGTTTGGGCATCATTATCCTCATTTAAGACATAGGGAAACGGAGGCACAAAGAGGCAAAGCAACTTGTCCCGTGTCACACAGCAGGTCACTGGCAGAAGTGAGAACAGAACTCAGATTTCTTGACTCCTCACTGATAGGATCACACTGCCTCCCATAGGCAACTTTTGTAAAAGATGCATTACGCTGTGACCCAGGGACCCCTTGATGCCAACTGGCAGAGGACATAAGGGGTGCATAGGGGTTTATAGGCATCTCCTGGCTCTAACGTCTACATAATAGTGCACCAAAGCATGGCATGTGAGGCCTCTACGAACAGCCAATAACGCATTGGTCATCCTAATCACTGCAGGATGTATGTACGCATGATATTTAAGGACTTACGTATCTATACTGAAAACTATGTTCTTAAGGTATGTAAGTTAAGACAGCTCACCAGAAAGTTCAGGTCGGGGGCAGGAGACAGTTCTCTTCCATTGTGTAACTTACAATGTGAGTCTAACTGCATACAGAGCCACCAGCACAGTTTGCAAAAATTAACAGGAAAGAAGCCTACAGGAAAAAACAACGAGCACAGAGGAGGCTGTCCTGTTTACGAGTAAAGATAATGGATTGCTGGAATACATCTAGGATACAGGGGCATACCCAGGATACTTCACCTAGGGCACAAGTTGCCAGTCTACATGCCTTATGAACAGAGGGTCACAGCCAGCCAGGCTGTAAAATGTTGGGAGAAAGACTTTGGGGGTAAGCTAAACTCTACAGGACCTGGTTAGATAAGGCTAGGCTCTAGAATGCCTGTTATGATTTTATTTAATATGTAGCCATTTGTTTCCATTAAATCTATTTGCTTCTTCTCAAATCTATAGTCTTTGTTAAATAAACTTATTTTTTTTCACTGTAAACATATCTAAGTGCTGTGTGTTAAGGAGAGCGGTGATCCTGAGATGAAACTGGCAAGCTGAGGTGTACTACTCCTTTGGGACCTGTGAATTCTGTGAGCAGCCAGTGGAAGAGGGACTGGACACTCCATGGGGATGCTCAGAGGTTGGAGTGTGCCCATCGCTTTCCTGGAAAGGGACAGCAGAGCCTGTGTAGGCTGAGAGGGGAGTGCTTGCGGTGCCCATGGCTGGTGGAGTTGACCGTTGGCAAGCACAGACATGGCTTCCTCACACTAAAGCCAGGTGGTAGCGAGGTGTCTCGCAATCCTGGGTACTCCTGAGAAGCATCACATATGTAGCTAAGGCATTGATACTGTATATTAAATTGGTATATATGGCTCTGACCTTGCACTCCTCCCACAGGAAAAAAGCAAGGGGTGTAAGATCAGACCCCATACAGATAAAATTCATTTTACAGTAAAAACAGTCATGGTCATAACATACTATTGATAATTAATTACTCTGCAGTCACTAAGCCAAATTCTTTGTCAGAGTATATCCCAGTGAAACTCCTCTGATTTCAGTGGTGGGCATGAGCTGTACGTCATTGCAAAATATAGCCTATTCATTCTAAATTACATTCTTAGGATAAAAATTTAGCTTCAATTTTTGTTGATTCTCCACACTGGGTGCACACTTGACTCTTCAGTAGCTTTTCCTAGTATAATTTCTCTCTCTCTAATGGCTGTGCGTTCCATAATCTGTTGCAAAGACTAACACTTCAGCACTCTTTTTTTGGGTCCTTCAATGTGCGGAAAAAGAAGTTAGAGAGCTGGAGAGAGGAGTGGAAAGCGTGGCTAGCTTGTTGCATAACACTGTGTTTGTAATTTTTTAAAACAATACAGATTGGAGTTTTTCTTGAATTCCACTGAACCCCTCAGGCAAGGAGGTAATTTTTTATTGACATTTTGTTTGTCTTTTCTTGCTGCAAACAAGACAGTGTTGCATTTGCTCATTGTGAAGCTAATCGGCTTCTTGTCAACTGGATCTGAACTAAATTTCTAAGCAAATCCTTTTGCCTGTAGGGTTTTTCTCTGAATGAGAGCCTAGTGAATAACTGTTCTTCTGAAGCAATGTGTTTGCCTGCTGCTGTTGTTAGGTTTATCTGTCACATTACCTCTGGTTTCTCATCAGACACCTGAATTCACAGCAGTTGTGGCACTAGGTGTCACCATCATTATAATCCTTATTGGTGCAATTTGTATTGATTGAGTAACTGAGAGTAACCATTGATTTCCTCCCAAAAGAATAAGCAAAATGAAAGTTTCCCAGTATACATTAAACCGAATGATCTATAAATATGGATTATTAACTCACTAACATCAAGTAACAGTCACAGGGCACTGGGGTACATATGCAGAACACTGTTATGACCCTTGGGTCCTATCAAAAGGGAGTTGTGGTGGCAGGGCACATGATTAGGAGGAAACATATGGCCTATAGGAAACCAGATTCCTGCCTTCTAGGCAAGAGCAGCAAACAGTTGAGACCCTGGCTCGGGGAAATGACAGATGTGGTGTCTCCATACAGTAGCCAAGAAAGGGCTTTCCCAGAGGGGATGTATGTATCCTCCCTTTCCCAGGGGAGTACAGCAGGAAAAGTCTGTGTTACCAAGTGTTGTGTAGTATATTGAGCCCTTTTGGGGGTCTTCTGTTTATTAATCAACCTTTCCTGAGGAAAGGGATGGGGAAACACTTGAGCACTTGGGCTTTACTCAGGTTGCCTTTAGTGGTGACTCTGCCTGCAGGCTCACAGTAAGCTAGTTAGCTTTAAGGTAACAGATATTGTATGTGTGTTAAATGCATGACAATGGATTATCATCACTTCAGCTGGGAGAACACTGCAAAAACCTTGCCGTGAGTATAAGCTCAAATATAAACATGAAATTGCTTTGGCTTTACTCTTCCCCCTGCTGTTTGTTCTCTCTCAGGACTAACTGGGATGTTTCATATGTAATGGAGAACGTAACACAGCACAGAGGGGACGATGTTGTTGCAGTATAACGGCAGCGATGCTGCCCTGAGTACACGCACCGAGTTTCAGACAGGACTGTGCTCAGGGTGGCTAGCCCGCTCCTCCATTTATGCAGCTGTGGCTACCCAGTTATTTTTAGCATGCTAGCTTGATCAAAGCTAGCACAAGTACGCCTACCCGTGCTGGAAATTACTCCTCCAGCTCCAGTGCAGACTTTGGGTATGTCTACACTTTGGAAGTGTCATTTCCAGCTTGAGCAGGCAGACCCACGCTAGCTCTGGCTGAGCCAGGAAGCTAAAGCAGAAATGTAGCCGCAGCAGCATGAGGAGCTAGCAGCTCTGAGTCTGATCCTGTCTGAGATGATACGTATGTACTTGAGGCAACCAGCCCCTCCCGCTGCCGTAGCGACATCTTTTTTTTTAGCTCTGATCAAGCTAGCACAGGTATGTCTCTTTGAGCTGGAAACTACACCTCCAGCTTGAAGGGTAGACGTACCACAAGTGACTTGCCCCAGGTCACACCACAAGTCTTTTGTGGAGCAGGGAACTGAACCTACATCTCCCAAGTCCCAACCACTGGACCATCCTTCCTCTCATACTTCTCCCCATATCTGTCACCCCTCCACCCCCGACTTCAACAAATATCCTCACTGATTCTATTCTAGTCATTGCACTGTTCCAATGTCCTCTCCCCAGCTCCTTAACTCTGGGTCTCATGCTGACACCTGCCTCTCTGCGGGGAGGGAGAACCAGCTGTGCTGGTCAGGCAGCGTGAGGGGAAATAAGGAGATGATGCAGGGCACTGAAAGGATCAAAATGCAGCCAGTGCGTTCTGTGACCTGCGTGCTAATTGCCAAGGAGCCTGAGGCAGGAAGGGGGAGAGCTGGTAAATGGGGTTGATGAGAATAGTTTTAAAAAACAACCAAGCGTGAGACCTAGTAAGCTGCTGCCTGTGATATCTATATGCAGCAGCACAGGATGCCAGACAGCAAGGAGCCATTTTTTACATGCTAATGGCTTCTGAAGTGCTAATGGCTTCATGAGATGGAAAAGGGATGGGTAGCTGGAAATGATGGTATATGTGGAGGAGCTATATTTTGTGCCGGGTGATGGGAGAGAGAGGTGAAGAAGGAGGGAGATACACCAGTCTTCTCTTAAAGTTACTGTAACCAACATGGGGTAAAAAAAACTGTCAAGATTGTGGGACGCAGACCATGTCTGGGATTTCTCTTCCTGCCCTGTCAGCAACTCCACCCTCCAAACATATCAAAGTACAACCATTTTGATAATTCCACTATAACAAAGTCCTATGCTCTTTGGAATCACACAGCATTCTTTACATTTAAGTAGCCACCGTAGTGCTTTAACTGCAAACCTATGTAATAACCACAATCGCCTAAATGGACACCAGTTCCTACACAAAACATTTTTCTTTTTGTTAAAACAACCTAGGAAATTCACTGAAAGAAACCCTTTGTTAATGCAGAGTTAAGGTCGTCCAGTAGTATCTTGTGCCCTTCCAGTATGTGAAGTTCAGCAAAACTCAAACCTCTGAAAACCAGGAAATACAGAGTTAAGGTACACACAAATATAACGTTAACTTTGCCCTCTGGGGCAATGATCTAATAAGTTCATAACACACATTCTCACTGTAACCTTAAGAAACCCCCAATATCTTAGCTACACATGATGTTTCCCAGGGTTATGAGGCGCCTCACTACCTCCTGGCTTTAGTGGGAGGAAGCCATGTGTGTGCCTGCCAGGGGTCAGCTCCCCAACTCCACCAGCAAAGGGGTCACTGTTTTGTAACAGTTACTCCTTACAGGTCTGACCAACTCGCTACAGCTAGCACAATGCTTTTATGCTATTTATCCATAAATGATGTCCTGTAAGATCTTAAGTGAAAGCCAGGATCATGCTGATCATTAATATTGTTGTGAAATGTATGTATTGATATTATGGAAAAAGTTATATATGCATAATGAAAATATGGTCCTAAAGTCTGAATCAAGGCAGAGTTGATAACCAGGTTTTTGCCAGACAAAGGATATATGTTCACCTTTCTGCCTTGGTTGACATGTAAATTAAGCACTGAGAGACAACACAACAGAGTCCCTGTTTGTATATGAAGTCAACATGAGGATGTGATGGCAACATAGAGTCTGCACAGCGGGGAATAAGCCCTGGGGTAGGCATCCTGACTCTGAGGACAAAACAATGAATTTTGGGGGACATAAGGAGAAAGTAAAAGGACACCTCTTTATCCTGCACCTAAGGAAGTAACTGAGCAGTGTGACTACATTCATGAAAATGGAATCCCAAGCAGCGTAGGATGGAAATGATGGAAGTAAATTTTGGGTGAGATGAAATTGCTCTTTAGACAGACTATTAGCCTGGTAAAGTTAAATTTAGTCTCTAAATAGTGTGCACTGACGTTGTTTTATATGTAACCTTCTGTTATTATTATCCTCACTCACTATCTTTTAACCTTTGATAATAAACATATGATTGTTGCCACTATAAATATACCGCAGTGCTGTGATGTTACACAGGTGCTGTTCCTCAGTTGTACACACCATTATGATTTGATTCAATGTCCCCTTGGGGATAGAAAACCTGGTATTTCTGTGAGTAGCCAGGGACAGGGGCTTGATATCACAGGGGAATGCCCAGCGACTGGGGTGCACCTACTGTTAACCTGCAGAACAAAGTGAGGACTGGCATTGCCCTGAGGAGGTTGGTTGGGTGACTAAGAGGCTAGTGTCAGTTAACCATTGCAATTCTCTCTCTCAGTTGCTGGAGGCAGGGGGTAACAAGGCAACTCACAGTCCTGGGCATCCCAAGAACCATCACACTCGCCTTCTGCCTTTGCATATGGTGCAGCACACTCAGGGAATAGGGCACATGATCACTGTAGCACAAAGTCAGACACCTTGTCTTTGCTAAGACAAACTTGTGTTTAGGTAAGCTGTGCTAACCAGGAGCAATCTACCCCATCTCTGCTCTCAAACACTGAGCCTGCTCCACAGAAACAGTTCTATCGACTACTTTTTACATCCCCTTCACTCTTACATGCAGGATTCCATACAACACAACACTTTTACCTACATAACACCCGTACACCACCCTCATATCCCACCTCCTTGCTGACAATCTCCATGGTAAGATGACCTCTTCACATTGCTGCTGACATGTTACACAACTCAGTGCTCAAATGAGGTAAACTGCATCGCTCAGGGTACATGCACTAGTTTTCTTTTGTATGCAGTGAGAGGCAGGCAGAGGCACTTAGACCGTGTCCCTGCCCCACAGGTACAGGGCTCCCCAGATCACCTCATATCATGACAGCTCTGCCAAGCTTCTCCACCATTCAATACAGCTACACCTGACACAAGGAACGCAGCTGGAGAGCACCACATAAATCCAAGTGGCTCTTGCCAGCTCCGGGTGAGAGAGTTAAAATTGTGCTGGTATGTACTGTAGCTATTTCCTGGTTTTCAGAAGCTTAAGACTGGGTTCAGAGGTATGAGTTTTGCTGAACTTGACATTCTGGAAAGGCACTACTTGGACTGAACTCTGTGCTAAGAAAGATTTTTTTTGTCAGTGAATTTACCACCTCTCCCAGACAGAGTCAAAACTCTTGTGCTTATAAGGCAATTCATCCAACCAGGGAAAAGAAATAGCACCATGTGACTTCAGAGACCCTCTGCAACAGCTGACTCAAATGCTGAATGGTGTGTATCCAGTAACCACACAAGACTGTTTCTGATCAGCGAACAAAATAAAATAATAAAAATAAAAGCATTAGTGGCAGATCCCTGGTCTGGCCTAAGGGCAAAGCAGAGCTGAAAGGGTGGCTGCCTGTGTGGCTCCCTAGTCCTGGAGTTGGCAAGGGGCCGGCTTCACCCCCCGCACTTCAAGTTATTCCTGGCTCTCTTGGGAATGTCCCAGAACCTGGGGATCACATGAGGGCATTGGCACTTGTTCCTATTCCCTCCTTCCTAGTGACATATTCTATACTAGGTCCATTAGGGGGTGGAGTAGAGCTGTTTACAAAGGGATTCCCAAGGTAGCCCTGCGAGCTTTGCAGTGATGGAGTGGCACAAAGCAGCTGGACCATAGAGGAGTACTGGTGCCTGAGTTATTTATTCTGTGAATTATTTCCTCGGCTCTAACATTCACTGTAGTTTTGCCACCACAAAAGAAATGGTGCGACTACAACATGTTGTAAATTGCTTATTCTCAAAAAGGGATTTTAACAATCAAATGGTACTTAAAACAACAGAATATCAGTCCTAATAAGTAGCAAGACAACAGACCATAGGAGTCTGGGTGCCTAGCAAGATATGAAGTGATGCTGAGTGCCTTCAACAGATACAAAGTGTGCATGAATCAGCAGTACTGCATGGTCTGAAGTGTTCTATTCCCATTCAAAATTGGAATTAAAACCAGAACTTCAAGATATTTCCAAGCCATATAAGATAATTCTGACGGATATACTTATAACTGGTGAGAATGTAAAAGTAAAATCAATGTCCATATTTTCTCTGTGAGTTGTGAGGAGGGGTTTGGTAGGTTTTCCGGCTCCCAGATCCTTGTGTTCTGTGTCACTCATCGTCTCTGTAAGCATCTTCTTCCTTTTCTGTTCCCCCCACCCCCGAACTCTGCAGAGGTTTAAACTTTGTGGCATTCTGGTTGCCCTTAGCAACTCTCCTATGTCTCATCAGTGCACATGGACTCATTAGTTGGAAATTTAAAAAGGCATTCTTCATTTAGATGTTGAAATAAACTAAACCTGGCTGGTAACTTTACCAGAATTATTTTTTTCCAATACAGTTTGAGTGTTGTGAATCACAATATAGGAATGAACACATTTTATTTTGATTATCTAACAGAGATCTGAGTGTGATGTTCTTCCTTTCAAGCAAATAGTAAACGAAAAACCCTTTCAAGGAAAGTTCTGAACTTTTAGCTTATTTTACGTGAATTGATAGATTCCGTGCAAGTCCTTGCTTAGATTTAACTCTGCTGTGATTTCTGAGACAGAGTTTCCTAGCTTTGCTGCGAGAAGCACGACCTGGTTAGCTGTCTTTTTGTCTTAACTGTTGCTACTGTGTATTTCATGGCAAAGTCATTACAACTTTGTGTGTGTAAACAGATAATGTTAACGCAGTATTCCCTATACTTTATTCAGGAAATATTGCCCAAACTGTGATAACATGCATTAGCATCAACAATATGCTGGAAAAATGGGCCTAGCATTGTACCAAACATGTACAGTACTGAATTGTACTATGAAGCCAGTTTTTCGAGTAATAATGCATTTTCCAAGGCAGAACATATGACAAGTATTCTAGTATTTAGAAAATCTCTTAATAAAAATGAATTGCTCTCTTCTGTTGACAATTCCTGAATGTGATGCTGATGTGTAATTTTTTTTCAATCTTAAGACAAGACTAATAGCATTGTTCCTTGATTCTATAAACCTTTTTGGCAGCCTTTGTATTGTTTGTAACTGTAACAGAAATTGTTCCTTTAGAAGTTCTAATTTCTCTGCCATAGCTGCGCAATGTCATTATTTGGCATAGAAAACTGTTTAAATAATAAAGTGGTGACAAACTGACAAAAGCTGGGAAATCAAAGCTAAATGACAATTTTCCGCCTGGAGCACAATATTGTGCCTGAGTGGGAAAACAGAGATTTTCATTGTGAATGCTGCTATAACCTTAACTACAGTGCTGTCTCTCTATCTGCCCCTGGAATTAATTTCTCTTTCATTTTCACATCAAATTTCTGAGATAACACGTCACTAGCAAAGCACTCCTGATGCTTTTTTGCTTGCTTGCTTTTAGCAAACAACATTGCTTCCAAGCTTTATAACCAACACCTGTAGTAAACTACAATTACCACAGTAACTTTGGCTGTTTAACAAAAAAATATATGGGCCTTATCTTCTCCCAGTGAAGTCAATGGGTCAATTTTTTTGTCTGTTACATCAGTGTAAATCTGGAGTAACTCCACTGAAATCAATGGACTCATTCTGGATTTAGAATTTGAACCAATGCGAGTTTCGTCTTTGACTTTACAGAGAGAAGCCTCCTGACTAAAGTCTGGGAAATGCTTGATTGTCCACTGGGACCCAGAGCAATGTAGGGAAAAGAAGCAAGTTTGTAACTGCTACATAGCCTGGGTATATACATCTTCTATTCAACTTATTCAGACAGTTAAATTAGCAAAGAACATAGAATAAATTAATTTAAGAGAGACAAATCAGTAACACCCACATTTAGGAGCTGGTTGACTCAAATCCCAAAAATGTATTCCATCCAAACATGTTAGAAGAAAAAAAATCAGTAAGTTAGCTGTTCTGGTAAAAAAATGTGTGGAATCAAGCTCCTGTTGAGGAAGATTAGGATTGCATTTGCTCTCAGCAGTTGCCTAGTGATATTTGCATGTCTGAAGCAGCATGTTACACTGTAAGGTAAATGCCTGACTCAGTTTATTTGCTCCTCTGTCAGAAAGATGAAGAATTTCTGAAAACTAAATAGATAGTTTATATATTTGGCCACTTTACAATGGCTGATGCTATGAATATTAATGGCATTTCACAGTGTAAAAAAAGTATGGCAAAGATATTCACAGCAACAAACTTGCTCTGATCTCAAAGGTGTGACTTGGAAGTGCTGTCACCACTTATAGGCCAATATACTTGATACATGCTAAAGAATATTCAAATGAATTGATTTTCTAATGGAAACTGCAGTCAGGGTTTCTAACAGTATGTTCTAACAGTATTAGAGAGGAATAGATGGTTCAGACAGCTAGATGATTCTGTGGTAGGAAAAGTAGTACCTTTCTCTTAAGAGAATAAGCTTTGGTTTAGTCTTAAGCATTTTGGGGTCACCTACAATTTCAGATGCACAGGGTCTTATCTTGAGGGTAACAGGGAAGGTCTAGACAGCTATGGGGAAAGGCTGGAACGGTTGTTTGGGAAAGAGATGGGGTTATAGCACACATCACAGGTAATTTTGATGAATCCAACATTTCATAAACTAATATTCTTACCATTATACATAAGGACTTTGTCATGCAAACAACATAAACAGTGTAAACCTCTTTGAACAAATAAGTGAAAGAAACAGCAAAGAAAGGAAATGGCCTATTCCTGTTTGCTTATATTCTTAAATTATGGTTTGCATAGTTGTTCTTTGATTATGAAATGTCTAAAAGTTATTTAGGTTCTGGATTGTGTATATTTTAAATCCTTTATTTTATAGAAATGCATGATCTTTTGTCCAAAGTTCCTATGTTTTACAGAATGGATTCAGCTATTTTAACTAATCTTCAAAACACAAACTTCTTCATATTTAATATCTAAACTATTCCTTTTTTTGGTACTTTTCCTGTGTAGTGGTACTGTGATTTTTAATCACAGCATTGACAGTGAATGAAATATTCTATGATACTAGTACTTTACATCTATTCTGAAAACTTTAATACCTACTGTACTTTAAAAAACACTTACCTTGTTTGATAGGTTGCCTGTTGGAGAATGTAAGAGGAGTAACAAGGAATTTGGTTTCAGCAACAGGTACCCAGCGGTGCAGAATTTTAATGGTCCAGACTCCAGGCCGCAGTGGCAAATTCAAAGGTGGTTTGTAGTGAGTAAATTCTGCACTAGATTCAATAAGGATATCATATGTAGCTGCGATTACATTGACAGGGTCCACCCAGATCACAGTGACTGTGACATTAGGGCCTTTTCCCCACTTCTGCATGCCAACTGGTTCATCCATCGGCCCAATAAGTCCTCCAAAGTTCCGAAATATCCTTTCCTTGGCATCCCAGTCAGTGCCAATCTGAAATTAAAGACGATATTACTACTACTCTTGTCTCTGTAAACAAATCTAAGGTCCTGATCCTGCAAATTCTATCCCACTCTCATTGACAGGACTATTCACATGCTTAAACTAAAAATGTGTGTATGTGTTTCTAGGATCAGGGCATAAATCTATGTTATTTATGGAAACATACACACACCACACCTCTGGACAATGACATGAATCAGGATCTGTCAGTGTTATAATACTGGCATTAAAACATGGTTTGAATGGAAATTCAACAAACAAACTTAAATTTGGTAGCAAGATTTTTAAACATTTTAAAAAAGCCCATTTGCAAATATTAAAATTGGCAGATTATTGATCCAGAATGAGAACTTAGAACATTTAGTGTTTAAGCAATAAATAAAAAAAGATTAATTTATGGTCCAAATGTAGCTACTGAATATTCACTGCAGTAGCTTTTGTCTTTAATCCATGTGCATTGCCCAGTACAGACACTTTGTAATGAGAGATCAGAGCTTTTTAATGTATTGTAAGAAGTAAGCACAAATTAGCTTGGCAGGGGAGCTTAGTTTTTCCACATGGACACATTAGCAGGAAATCCTCAATCCTGAGCCGGATGCTCAAAAGACCAAGTAGACATGTAAATGCCTGTTTTAGGTACATAACTGCTGATTTGGGCAGCGAGATGTTCTGTTGAGATGTCCAGGTTTCAAAAGTTAAAGCAAGAACTGCAGTGAGTACAATGACCTGATATGGGTTTGAGTGAGCCTTTGACTAGACACCATGTGAACGGGCGAGGTTCTCTCTCTATTTTGTTTTGCTTTTGTTGTTGAAAGAGGAAAATTAATTTGGAAAAGTCTATAGTCAGAGAAAGATAAGGAAACCGCAGACTCAGCCTGGATTCCCATGTCAACCGTTTGCCCAGCACTGTTCATTAACCAAACATAATATACTGAACCTTGATCGCCAGAATCGTGTAGTTGGGGCCCAATCCAGTTGCTTTCAAAGTCAATGGCTTCAATGGAACTTGACTCAGGCCCTACTTAATTTACAGATCAGACACTGCCCCCCAGCTCCTCAGCAGTCACGGCACTCCCTTCCCAGGGGATTATTACTGGTAAGCCCTATTCTTACTGTCACAGCATTAACGTTCTTCTTTTATTTACTAGCAGTAAAGTAGCTGATTCACATCCCACAGTAAATATTTAATAGACCTTTCATTTTCCTAGCAGCTTTCATATTTCAGTGCTCTTAATATGGGATTTAATGGCTCACCTGTAACCCACGGATAATGTGAATTTACCAGCCTTTGCTTATACATTAAAGAGAGAAATATCTGTAAACAGATAGCACAAAGGCATACATAATAGTCAGCCCTTTCTGAGAGGCATTTTTTTCACCCAAACTGCCTATTATAGCATATGTTTATGTATAACTATCTAGCTGTGGATAACCACACACACATGCGCAGGAGCCTTCCTTCTTGGATGACTGAGGTGCTAAAGGAGCATTCAAGGAAGACAAGGCCATTGTGGAGAAACTAAATGAATCCTCTGTATCAGTCTTCACTGCAGAGGATATGGGAGGATCCTGATACCCGAGCCATTCTTTTTAGGCGGCAAACCTGAGAAATTGTCCCAGATTGAGATGTCAAGTAGAGGAGGTTTTGGAACAAACTGATAAATTAAACAGTAACTAGTCACTAGGACCAGATGGTATTCACCCAAGAGTTCTGGAGGAACTCCAATATGAAATATATTAACTGTGGTATGTAACCTTAAACCAGCCTCTATATCAGTGAGCAGCGGATAGCTAATGTAACACATATTTTTAGAAAACAGTTTCAGAGGCAGTCCTGATGAGCCTAACTTCAGTAGCAGGCAAACTGCTTGAAACAATAGTAAAGAACAAAATTATCAGACACAAATAAATATGCAATGTTGGGGAAGAGTCAACATGGTTTTCGTAAAAGGAAATCATGCCTCACCAATATATTGGAAATCTCTGAGGGAGTCAACAAGACTGTGAACAAGGTGTCCCACAGGATACAACATACTTGAACTTTCAGAAAGCCTTTGACAAGGTCTCTCACCAAAGGCTCTTAAGCAAAGTAAGCAGTTATGGAGTAAGAGGGAAGATCCTCTCATGGATCAGTAACTAGTTAAAAGATAGGAAACAGAGTAAGACTAAATGGTCAGTTTTCAGGTTGCAGAGAGGTAAATAGTGGGATCCCCCCAGGCTCTGTACTGGGACAAGTGCTGTTCAACATATTCATAAATATGAATATGGAAAAGGAGGTGAATAGCGAGGTGGCAAAATCTGCAGATGATACAAATTACTTAAGATAGTTAAGTCCAAAGCTCACCGCGAAGAGCTACAAAGGGATTTCACAAAATCGGGTGACGGAGAGACAAAATGGCAGATTAAATTCAATGCTGACAAGTGCAAAGTAATGCTTACTGGAAAAACATAATCCCAACTATACGTACAAAATGATGGGTTCTACATTAGCTGCTACTACTCAAGAAAGAGATTTTGGAGTCACTGTGGATAGTTCTCCAAAAACATGTGATCAAGTGTGAAGTGGCGGTCAAAAAAAGTAATGACGTTAGGAATGGTATGGATAATGAAACATAAAATGTCATAATGCCCACAACTTTAATATTGTGTAAAGTTCTGGTCGCCCCATCTCAAAAAAAGATATATTAGAACCGGAAAAGGTGCAGAGAAAGGCAATGGAAATAATTAGGGGTATGGAACAGCTTTCATACGAGGGGAGATTAAAAAGACTCAGACTTTTCAGTTTAGAAAGAGATGACACGGGGGGATATGAGAGAGATCTATAAAATCATGAATGGTGTGGAGAAAAAGTGTTATTTACCCCTTCACATAACCCAGGGGTCACCCAATGAAATTAATAGGCAGCAGGTTTAAAACAAACAAAAAGATGTACTTCACACTACACACAGTCAACCTGTGGAAGTTGTTGCCAAGGAGGAAAGGTCCAAGATGGTCGGGGATGCACACCCACACTCTGGCTGTCACTAAACCTCCAAGTGCCAGAAGTATTTGGCACTGTATGCTGTCAGAGACAAGATACTGAGCTAGAGGCTGATTGGTCTGACGCAGTATGGCCGTTCCTAAGTTATGATAATGTTTTTCCTTCCCACAAGAGTAGTGACCACCCAAAGCTGGCCTGCCACTAGACTCTTGAGCTCTCTAAGTTCTCATCTCATCTTAGGAGAACTAGCCACACAAAGACAATGCCTAGGTGCTGATGATATACAGGAGTACAATCTTTGGGGATGCACTGCCATTGACACGTAGGCCCCAGAGCCACCCACTCCACCCACACTGACCGAGGCGATCATCAAGGTTTATAGGTGAACTCCTGCAGATGAAGGGCACAGGCAGAAAGCTAGAATGCCAGCAGTGCAATAACATTTTGAATCCATCTTCCAGCAGCAAAAACGCCTCTTACAGGACTATATCACTGCAGCAAAGGAGGCAAAATGAGCCTTCTACTTCTCCACAATCAATGCAGCAGAATCATGGCCCGTAGAGCCTATTTCACATAGTGAACTGGCTAACCCAGACTGCATAGCCCAGACCCAAGCATCCATTTCTCTGATAAGATCAATTGCATAACTATGGAGCTAAATGGGAAAGAAAATTCCCTGACCAGACTGTATTATCCACTTGAGTGTGGCCCTGTCACACTTGCTGAAGATCAAAAAGTCCTGAAAAATAATACAGCCACAGTCTATGGAATGGATCCATGACTCTCCTGGCTGGTAAAAGCCAGCAAACAACTATGCCCACTATTAACAGGAATGGCCAATGTCTCCTTCAGAGAAGCATACCAACCTAACTCCTTCAAAAATGCAATAGCTCGCCTAATCTTCAAGATGCCTACCCTTAAATCCTGAAGACCTCTCAACTACTGTTCTGTTGCCAACCTCCCTTTCTTGGGAAAAATAATTCAGACGCTAGTAACCTCCAACAACATGTGATATCAGCTAACATCCTAGATATCTCATAACCAGGATTCAGATCAGGAACGCCATAGAGACAGCTCTGGTGAGACTAAAAATGGCCTTCCTTTAGCCATTCACACAGACAAGAGCTCCATGCCCAGCAGAACGTAGACTGCAAATTAGTAGCTGCCCTCACCTCTGAGGTTCTGCAGGGATCCATACTAACCTTTCATCTCTTCAATTTTTACCTGAGAGCACAGCGAGACAGGGAGATACCATGGGCTCAGTGGCCAACAGTGTGCTGCTGACACTGAACGACAGTAGAATGTCAGAGTTACGAACACCTCGGGAATGGAGATTGTTTGTAACTCTGAAATGTTTGTAACTCTGAACAAAACTTGATGGTTGTTCTTACAAAAGTTTACAAGTTAACATTGACTTAATACAGCTTCGACACTTTACTACGTAGAACAAAAATGCTGCTTTTAACCACCTTAATATAAATGAAATAAGCACAGAAACAGTTTCCTTACCTTATCAAATCTTTTTTTTTTTTGTAAAAAAAACCTTTCCCTTTTTTTTTAGTAGTTTACATCTAACACAGAACTATACTGTATTTGCTGCCCCCACCCCCTTTTTGTGTGTCTCTGCTGCTGCCTGATTGCGTACTTCCGGTTCCAAATGAGGTGTGTGGTTGACAGGTCGGTTTGTAACTCTGGTGTTCTACTGTATATATCTCATTCTCAAATGTCAGCATGCCTACCAGAAATCAGCTCTTGAATGAAAAGCAGCTGGCTGAAGCTGAATCCAGGAAAGACCGACATGATGCTTCGCAGAAAGGAGAAATGCTTTGAAGAAGTAGGAGAGTCACCGTCTCCACCTTCCACTGAAGGCATACAATTCCAATTTGTCAGAATGGTGTGAAACCTTGGGATGCTCTTTCTCTCCTCACTGAGCTTGGATGACCAGGTTAGCATCGGTATCTAAAAATGCCTGCTTTGTCCCTTCCTTCCGGGCAAGGACCTGGCTGCAGTGATCCATGCCTTTGTCACCTCTAGGCTGGATTACTGTAATTCACCTGATGGAAGCTGAATGTGAAGGTGATGCACAGGCGCCAGCTGGTACAGAATGCAGTTGCCTGCCTTCTCCACGGTTTAGGCCACCAGGAGTACATCAAACCCATACTGATGTCCCCCTCCTCTGGCTCACAGCTGGCTTTTGATGCCAGTTTAAGGCTTTTGTCCTAATTTTCAAAGCAATTAGTGGATCAAGCCCCAGCAACATTACCGACCGCATTTCGATCTATGAATGATTGACAGCTGCGCTTCTCCAGGACAATGCTCATCAGAAAGCCCAAGATGAAGCATGTGATAGCTGCGCATAAAACAACTTTGGACAAGGGGATCTGGCTACAGAACTATTTTCCAGAAGGGATCAGAGGAATCCAGAGTGTGATTGTCTTTAGGAAATGCTGCAAAACCTTCCTCTTCGACCAAGCCTTTCCACCATAAAAATGACACACACACACACACACACACACAACACTGACACCCCTTTCTACCAAATAAACCCCTGCCAAAAAAAAAAAAAAAAGGAACCACACAAGGACCTTACCTCAAGCAGAGATTTTATTACAAAAAGGGAGACATGCCAGAGACTCAATAAAATCCACTAGGGACTTGGCTATTGATGTTATGTGGAAGATGGTCAGATACTACAATGATAGGCCAAAGCATAAAACTCTAAGATAGACTGAAATCCCATACCTCAGCCTAGACGTAGCATGAAGGAGTCCCTAGCCTACGGAGGGAGGGGTATGCTGGAGACAGAGAGGTCGTACGGCTGGAGCGCAGTGTGCTCTGGCAGTCTCCAGCTTTGGTACATTCCTTCGGGGACCTCAGCTAGATGACGTATGTTAGAGCAGCCCAGGCACTGCTTTAATCTACACTGGGGCCAGGGCCACTGCAGATCAGTCCACAGAATCAGGAAATCACAACCAGCTTCTTGATGTCCTCCCCAGACACACACTCTCTTGTGCTGAGCAGATTTCAATGCAGGAGAGGGGCTGAGGCTTTCAAGTTGTAGCATTTTATAGTGAAGGTGATTTTAAGCAATTCTGAGAACTTTTTATCCCTCCTTCCCTCTGAGCCCTGCGCTAAAACATTCTTAAAATAAGTTTTGGATACCGTATGTGGAACACACAGAGAGCATGGCGATGTGGGCTGGTGTCAAGGCTTCATTAACAGTCATTTGGGATGAGCTGCAGAGCTCTCTTGTGGCTTTGACATTCAAGAGTAAATCGCCTATTCAAAATCCACAATGGAAAAACTTTTATACCACATCACATTGTATGATAGTTTTCTATAGAGACAGCCATATACTATAGACCTCTCTCTTAAGGTAGATTATTCTGGGCTCCCACAATAAGATGTGGGTGCTGGGGATACTTGGGAATCTGGAATTCTCCCTTGTCTCATTGGTATAAAGCTCCTGTTTCCATCCTTGTTCAATCCCAAGATAAAATTTGCCCAAAATAAATTATGCCTTGATTATGGGTTTGTCTTTCATTGCTCTTCATAAGCAGGACCATTAGGTTCACACAATGCACACTAATTACTTGCCACCTGGTTTATTTTATTCTCTGTGATAAATCACAACTCTTAACAAGGCCAGAAATGAATTTAGTGTTCCAATGATACAGTTAGACCTGAAGTCTTTTAATACTTTAAATTAAATCAATCTTTCCCCCTCCAAGTGCATTAAATTTCAGGTTTCCTAAGATATAGCACAAATCCAGGTTTGCAGTAGATGACAAGGACACCCACACAAATATACAAATCATTTTTGAGGGGTCTGGGGCTGCCATCTGATGAGGATGGAGTGGGGGAACCCTAGCAATTTTTCCCTCTGACATTTCCTCTAATCATAAAATTCGACACAATAGAATGTGTTCAGAATCTACTGTGCAACTGCTATTCTGCCGTAAACTTTGCCAACACTTTGGTACCTCAACACTAGCACTCTCATAATGTCTATCACACTCACCTTTCTGTCTCACGCTTGTATTGGTGTTGTGGAAAACCTGCTCTTCAGGAAGCAGAGTTTGAGGAGCAAAATGGGGGAGCGGTAACCATAATAGTAGTAAAAGCAGCATGAGCCTAATCGGAACTGTAGCGATCCTATCACCCCTGCTATACTATTGGTTGTATGCATTGACCACAATGACCACTGTAAACTTTGTCTTATCTGCAGCACATTCTGAAGCAGCCTCCCTGTGCTCTTCCTGCTGGCCTCATTTGTGTGAGCCAGCAAAAGGACTGCAGTGCCCAGCCAATAACCACCTTGCCAATTCTAGTTCACTGCCTGATCGCAAGAAGAAAGTTATTGGGAAAGGCAGTACAAATATGGCATGACTAGCATAACCATCATCCTGAGTTTTCTGTCTGGTTGCTTAGCTCACAGCCTTTGATCCTAAGACTGTTGTAGTCCTCACAGTAGGGGCACGGATTGGTTTATTTGACAGTCATGAGATCTTTCAGAAGCAAGAAATGTCATTTAAAATGACGATGGATCGGTTCTGGGGCTGTCAGCCTTGACTGAAGCCAATGGAGTTATTCCGGATGTACACGAGGGAGCAAAGCTGGGTCCAAAAGCAGAGAGATCTGTTTTCCAAGGGGAGTGAGAAAATAAAGTAAATGTTTAAATGATGATTAAAATGATTGGCTTTGTGCTTCCTAGTCTTTCTTAATATGAATCAACGGCGAAAGGAGAAAACCATCTGAGACGCAACAAACAAAACTCTTTTCAAGAGTATCTGGATGACTATTTTCCAGTGGAAGAAAAATTTCCTTCTGAAGTGAGAGGAACTCACCCAGTGTCAAATTCTTCCCTTGCTTACACTTACATGACTCCCACTGAGGTCAGTGGGGGCACAGGCATCAATCTTAGGACAGATTTTGGGCCTTTTCCAGGAACTGATACAAGTCAAGATTTTTTCTTTTTCTTATTAACACTATATTTAAAATGGATACCCGAGTACTTTAAACACATTTTGTCACTCAGCTAGATGAACTGTTTCTGTTGCTCACCCACGTGTTTTCAAACGTAGAAGCACTTAAATCAGGAATTATGCTAAAGTAGAATTAAGAACCAAACAAACAACAGAAGTGCTACAAATCACAAGAAATACAGCTTGTATGACAATTTATCACTGCACGAAATGGCAAGTCAACCACCAGACACATTGATAAACAGAATGCATCCCACATTCATCTTCTTAATGGGACATTAATTTCTTGGATTTGCCACGCACACCAAAACACTGAATCCTACCTAGGCCTTTCTTAATTGCCCAAGAAGACGATAATTTATGGACTTGGCCACAATGACTGGGAACAAATTTGTTCAATCAATTTTATGCTTTAATTGAAATTTATGGCTTAACAAGAAACATCATGAAATTAACTGTTTAGACAGTTATATGTTTAAAATACAATATAGATGTCAGATTCTATTTTTGGTCTATTTCTCATGATGTATTTTAGGGGTACATTTTTTACAGTGTGTATGTCAGATAATGGGACAAATCCCAGGAGGAAATAACAGGATTTGTGGGTAAATCTCAGCCATTGCTGTGGTAATTTTCTCTTTGATGTTCCTACATCAATATTCTATCCATAATCCCCGACTTTTCCAAATTTTAATTTTTTCAGGGTGCTCACGAGAGGGAGGATTGAATAGCATAGGCTAGAGAAAAGAGCTGGCTCCATCACACAGTCCACCTCAATCCGGAGCTGCAGTGCCCTTTCCTCCCGCATCCCTGAGTCTCTCTGGAAGGGGAAATTGACACGGATGATAAGTCCTGTAAGATACTGACCACCTGTGGTGAGATAACTGCCCTCATCTGCCACTTAACTCAAGGGGATCTGAGGGCATTTACAATATTGCAGGAAGTGCTCAGCATGTTACACGGTTGGGCCATAAACCATGATTTGCATCAATATTTCCTATGACGAAGGACTTGTGCACTAACGCACTGAGCCACTCTGCCTCAGCCGTGTCTAAAATGCATTTGAAAAAGTTGATGAATTGACATGCAAATTCACCAGTTGTTTGTAAAAGAAGTGGCTGATTGGTTGGGTTTTTTTGCTCCACTAATTGGCTGGCTGTGGGCATTTTTTTTTTTTTGGCTTGGCTGCACAAGGGGGATGGGGGTGAGGGCTTGTACCAAAAATGCGCCCTGGCTGGCAAAATGGCTAGGACTGCTCTAGCTAGGATTGCTTACCTCTGAAAACTGCAGCCTTCCAAAATCACTTGGTGGACTAGCAATCTTAAACATTTTCTTTGGCATCACCCAAGTTTCCAAAGTCTCTAGTTTACTGACAGCCAGATTTGTTGCATGATGTTTGATTAGGAAGCCCTGAAAACGATCAGCGAGGAAGTAGAGTTGGACTGAAACTGGATGGCCCATGGGATAGTACCTGTAAAACACACAGTATACGCACATGGACATGGATTATGAAAAAGCAGACACATGAAATCACCATTTACTTCAGGCTAATGGTTTAAAAGGACATTTGTTTCAAAGAAATATGCTGCTTTAACATTAAGAGATATTAAATTTGTTCATTACTCGTTATCAGATATTCGTAGGCTTTTCTGATTACTCAAACAAAAAATTGTTAGTAAGAACATGCATTCATTTAAAAGGCATTCAAAGCTAAACTTTTACGCTGTCTCTTTGGACCAGAAAATTCCATTTCCTTACAAATCCTTTCTGCTTAAAAGGTGCTGCACAAAGGTGGACAGTTTGAACTCTGAAGATATTATTTTACTGAGTGGTGAGGAGACCAAGCTACAAAGTTCAGATCCAAAGTTTTCCCAGATTCAGGGGTGTTCAGATTTGGGGTTCCACTCCAAAGTGAAGTCCATGTCAAAACCAAATCCAAACTTTCCTCAAAGACAGGGGTATCCAATTTCAAGCCATGTTCAAGTGCTTCTCTAATTTCATTTTGTAAGGGAAGGGTGGACAGTGGGGATCTGTCTACACTGCAGTAAAAGACTCACATCATGGCCATGACTGGCTTGGGTCGGCTGACTCAGCTGGTACTTGGGCTGCGGGGCTTTATAGTTGGCCCTGTTTCTGCATGCGCTTAATCTTCCACACTATAAGTAGCTTTAGTGCCTTCAATGGACTATTCGTAGTGTGTAAAGCTAAGCACATGAGTAAGTCTTTGCAGGATTGGGGCCTTTCTGCCTCATGGCTGAGAAGCCAAAATAAAAGAAAATATAAATGTGTAGATGTGGACAAGGGGGAAAACTTTCCAACCAAATGGAGAGAAATGCAGCTTGGCCAGTTTCT
The DNA here is from genome assembly GCF_011386835.1 of Chrysemys picta bellii. Classification (NCBI taxonomy): domain Eukaryota; kingdom Metazoa; phylum Chordata; order Testudines; family Emydidae; genus Chrysemys; species Chrysemys picta. The sequence goes on along the minus strand of NC_088800.1, from coordinate 70,111,918 downwards.
AAATATTCTGGTGACAGTTCTATGACATTAATAAATGTCCACTGTTTACATAATTACTGTTATAAAATTCCTTACCCTTGTGACTTCAGAAAGCCTTTGATACCAATGTACAGATGTAAAAAGTAGTCCATTAAGTAACTGTAGCAAACAGCCCTACCAACCTGTGAATATTTGAAAGCAGTACTGGACACTAAAGCAGAAGGTATGTTTGTTATGTATATATTCGATCATAACTCATTATCTGTCTCTCTGTTTTTATGGCCCCCATCACTATTTCATCCAAGTACCTCTCACTGCTACAGTAAAAACGGATGCCTCTTTCACATGATTTGCCATTTACAATTACATTACAATTACAAGGTGGTCATCTTGAACCAGCTCTCAATATTATATTTGCCACATAGAAATGAAAAATACAAATTCAAGGAAAGCCCTTCTATCTTCCAATTGCCAAAGATTGGATGCACCACAGAGCTCTTCTCCTGCTGCTTTCTTCCAACTCCAACCACTCTTAAATTAAATCACCATACTGACGGTTAGTCTCACGTCACAAAACCACCGCATAGTATGCAATGATTGGTATGCTTTCTTCAAGAGAGTCCCACGATGGGAACAGTAGAGGGCACTGCAAGTCAGGGCACAGGAGATGCACTGGCTGAGCTAGTGCCCAATTCAAGTCAATGCAACTAAGTCTCGCTCTCATGAGTATCGGATTCATTCACAAAGGGATGTGTTCTACCCATTGAGTTCTGCAGGGCTGCATGGGTAAAATGGAAAGAAGGAGCTGGCCCAAACTTTTTATAACACAACCTTCTTGCTAGTGGAAAGGTTGGGATTGCTTGTGCCCGGGATCATCACCATTTTGTACTTATTAAAGCTGGTCTACACAGTGAGTTCCCGTTCAGTAAGTCAGGGTGCGAATCTACAGCGCACCAGCTTGCCAACGGCAGTGCAGTGAAAATCCCAGCATGCAGCTTAGTGTACTATACTGACGTATACTGAGCCGCATTCCAGGACTTTCACTGCACTGCAGCACTGTCCGCACAGCGAGTTAGTGCATGGCAAGCTGGTGCGCTGTAGATTCGCACCCTGGTTTGCTGTACAGTAACTTGCCATGTCAATATGCCCTTAGAAAGACTAACCAGGAAATTTAGTAGCTTTTTATTAAGCTCTTGAAATAAAAGTCACCATGGCCACAGATTTAAATGACAAACTTATGGCTCGCTTGTTCTTTCACCCTGAAAAAGATTTTCTTGGCAATATAGAAAAAGGTATAATTTATGGCTCTGGCATCAGTATCACTTGCAATTTTTACAATCCTGTAATTAACTGTTAGTCTACTGTAAATACTCAGAAACAAATATGTGACGGACTCATTGAAAGCCTACTGGTGTCACATCCACCCACAAAACCTAGCTTGCTAAAACCAGACTCCCCATGATATAATATCACAGGGAGCTAGCAATGAAGACAGCCAGTCAGGAACAATGCTGCATTATAAGAAACCAGTACCACCAGGGCTGAAATGTCTAGAGCATGAGAAATAAACATAGCAAGACAGAATACAAACAAGGCCGACACTGATGGACTCTGCTAAAAACACAGCAAACAGAGCACTGCAGCCAGTACAGGCAACAAACTAACTTCTGTTCTGAATATTAAAGACCTCCTGTTTTAGGTATATGTTGCAGCAAATATTTACAGTATCCATGAAACAGTCTGAGTAAATTATCTCATGGCAGCAGTTGGGAAAAATGTCTAGAGATGAAAAGAAATAAATGAAATCCCAACACCCTCTAATGTGTCTTGCACAGAATATGTCAACACTTAATATCATCTAGTTCAAGAACAGTCTGCCGGAGGTGCATCTTTTTGAGGCAGTGGTCTACCCCTCTTTAGGTGAGGTCTGTCAGACAATTTCTTTTATAGAAATCTTTTGGGCAGCAACAATTTCTCATAGACACTGGTTGCAGCATGGGAGTGACTCTGAATGTGATCTTGAGCTGTAGACTTTTCCTTGTGGTGCCTCCAGCAGTGTGAAATAAACAGGGGTGGTGACTCGATATCATCTGATGTCGCGTTGCTGCCAGCCCTACAGCAAAAGTGATACAGCCAAGGAACCCAACCCGGGTGGAGATGCCAAAAGGGGAAGAGTTGTGTTTTGTAAAGTAAGGACTAGCCATTCCTATAAAATATAAATTGGATGGTACTTTAAACTGTACTTGTTGCTACATAATCAGATATTAACAACCTGCATGGAATGTTTGTTGAGGTTTAGCCCAAGTATCCAAGTGCAGTTTCAATTGGATATGATAGTCGTCACTTCCTGCCATAAACTGTTTCATAGTTTTGCTGTGTAGGGTTAAACAGCTATATTTCACCCCAGAGGTGGTTGCATTTCAATGGTGGATGAAGGGATTGCCTTGTATACAGTCTATCAGTTTAAGCTTGAAAAGCACTTTGTGATCCTTTGAGATGAAAGGCTCTATATACATGCAGTAAGATAATATAAATAATCATCACCATGTTGGCAAAAGGAATAAGAACATAAAGCAATTGCAATATGATTTTATTACCTGCCACATGTAGCTCTCATTTCCTGCGCTGGTTAAATTGCTACAAGCCAAGTGACTTTGGCAGTCACCAGATCTGTCTCTTTCAAGTCAGGGATGGTATGCTCCCAGTTATTATTTATATCTAATTGTTATTGATCTTTTATTGCTTTGTAGCAAGAGCCTTTACTGGTAGGGCTGTAATAGAAATCTAGATCACTTATTTCCCGAGCTTCTCAAGTGGGACAGTACTCAGCACTTTGGTGAGTGACTAAGAATGGCACAGAGAATTAGGTTCCTACTCAAGAACACATGAAGGACCAACTCCATTTGTCAAACTGCAAGGAATGGCTTTAGCACTCAGAGCTAGATTAAGTGTGTTTTCTGTTAGGGTAAAAACTAGAAGGGCACATGAGTCCCGACAAACAACGTAAAAGTAATTACATTTTAGAGCAGAAAGGGAACCATACAATACAAGGGAAGATTTAAAGGATGCAATATCCTTGTGTTGAAAATAAAGAGCTTTAACATGTGAGTGCAGACAACAAACACCTACCACAAGACTTAGTTTTGCTTTGAAACGAATGAAAGTAAATCTGTTTAACTATAAGCATTTGTTAAAATGGATTTTTCTTCACTTGATTTATAGCTGGAAATCTTCAATAAAAAAGCGTGTCTAACATCTTTGATTTAAAAAAATATATTAATTTATACATATTAATGGAATAATTGCCTGTTGCTTTTAAAAACACCATTGGCTGCATTTTCAGCAGAAGGCTACTGCAACTGTTCAAGAAAACTTAACTTGTGTGATTAGTTCTTGTGAGCATCACACATAAAAATCTGCTTTTAGAGGGGCAAGCAGGAAAGATCGTTAACCCTCATTTTTGAGGGACTGAAATCCTGCCTTCTGCTTCCTGGCAAGTACAAATGTCAGCATGCCTCTGCTGAAATGAGACTAAGAATCCAGGAGCTGTGAATATAAACATATACTCACTAAATTAATAAATAAAACTCACCACCCAAATGGAACCTGTCACTACTGACTAGGCATAAGAGGTGCTCTTTAAAAGTATATCAAACAAATCACATACATAATGTCAACCCTGGACAACCAATATATATCAGTAAGTATAAACACCTTTGAAAATATGCATCAAACCCCCAGCTGACAAGTCCTGTACATACATCAGCCTATACAAGAAAGTGGGTGAAATGCCCTGGGTGGGGATCCTCACTGATCTTTGGATCAGGCCCTGTACCTCTAAGACTCCTGCTTTTGCAGGGAAAAAGAAGTTTCAAACTAACCGGCAGCTGTTGTCTCCGTCAGTGTGCAATGACGTCTCAGCTCTCCTTAGGCCCAAGCGGGAAAATGAGTGATACATGGTCAGAATGACATCACTGAGGCTATGGATGCCGTCGGGCTCATCATATATATTCTCCCAGTACGACCTGAGGCCTGGCGTGCCAGATGGGTAGTTACCATACAAATAATAGTCCAACTGGCCGATGATTTCTTGATTCACCACGGCTTCAAATTTGCGTGCAAAGAACGTTGGCCTGGCGGTTTGCTGTGTTGATACGAAAGAAAAAAATACCTTAGAGTTAGTTCCCATTTCCAGTCACAAACCTCTTGTTCTAAGCAATAGGCTGGAGCTAAGGATGTAAGCAGCATTTACCCATGTCCACAGACAAGTTAAGCAATAATGCTGGAGATGGAGTAAGTGTTATATAAAAATCTGTGCTTTCCTCCAACCATCTTGCAGAAGGTCCCTATGCTAGTGCACAAAAGGAGAAACTTCTTGCCCCACCCTTGAGCCTTCTGTTTACCTGTCCAGGGCCAGACAGAATTTTATTCTAAATATTTGGTTTTACAGCTCACAGAAGTGCACTTTAAAGAATCTATAGAAGACAAGATTCCTGCCCTGAAGAGTTTATAATCTAAATAAAGACAGGACATGACAATCAGCAGGAAGAGAGAAAGACAAGAATTACAACAAGACTATGGCCATTGCATAAGAAAAGGATTTGAAGTCTACCAGGGGAAAGGGGTAGTGGAACCTGTGGAAGAGCTAAAAATCAAGAGTCTGCTGCTTACTTGGGTTTAGGCTTTCCCTTTGCAGAGACTATTTAAAATTGTTTCCTCTAAGAATAGGAGATAGCAGATAGATACGAAGTGTGAATACACTCTAGAGAGCGAAACAGTGAAATAGAAATCTACCACAAATAATTGTAAGAAATAGGCTTGTCAACCCCGAGATTTAGACATTGCGCTTCTTTTATACACAGAAAGGTGAACACACTGGATATATCATTCCCTTAGAACCTGGTAGGTAACTTTGTTACGTGAACCAAAATGTCATCTGTGAGATGCAGGCAAACAAGTATAGCAGTATTAGTGGGCCACAGAAAAGATCAGCGTGACCTGGTGAATAGCAGCTCTACCACTGAACTGCTGTGTAACCTTGGGTAAGTCACGTCACCTTTCTGTGCCCTTGTTTCTTCTCTCATTCTTTGTCTATCTTGTCTACTTAGATCATAAACTCTTGACAAGACAACGGTCTCTTTCCCAACAGATATGAACAATGCCTAGCACCACGGTCTGATCATGGCTGGGGCCTATACTGTACTGCAATACAAACAAATAAATAATAATACTAATACAGAAAAAAAATGGGAAGAGGAGACTATTTCCTTTAGCTTAAATCGCTGTCTTGCAGTGGTCAGTCTCAGAGCAACAGACAACTCAGGCCGAGAAGAATGTCTATCGGATCAGTGATCAAAGATGGGCAAAGGATATCAAAGGGGTCATCTTGATCTATCTGGGGGAGTTCTACATAAAGTAAAAATCCTAAAGAGGTCAAACCTAGTGACCCTTACCCATACGGACAAAGTATACTGTTCTCTCAAGGGTACTCAGATATGAGCCAGGTATAGAGAAATGAAGAGTGGGGATGAATAGCCTGCTGTTTGCTCTTCTTTGATCTATAAAAACAAGCTGTTGTGGCCAAAGATTTTGCATTTTTGAGTAATTCCTTCTTATCAGAGTATGTGGAAAATTTTTTAACAGGATTGTAGGACTCATTGGGCCAGATTCATCCCTGGTGTAACTCCATTGACTTCCAGCATGAATTTGGCTATTATAATGACATTGCTAAAGACCAATTCACTACCTGCTGTTTGCAAGACATAATTGGTATCATGAAGTTTTGCACTTGTCATTGAGGGTATCTGGGGCATTATTTCACTCAGGAAGACCAGTATTATGCACAATAATACAAATATATAGAACCTCTGTTTACAAGCATTCCTTAGTTCTCTTTTGTTCAAACTCATCCTTGTGCACAGAGCTAGTACAAGATCTATACGCCACTTTGAAGTCCCATTTAAGACCTCAAAATTAAGTGGGTCTTAAGTGGTGCATAGGCTTTGTGCTGACCCTCTGTACAGGAGTGGATTGCACTCTTTCAGAACAAGGTTTTTGCAATCAGAAATAAGCGAGCAACTACCAGCTAGGATGCAGTATGATATTAGACTAAAGAAGAAGCTCCATACTGGTTTCCAGACCAAGATAATATGTTTCAAGTGCACTTATTGAAAGGCTTTCTATCAGCATCACACTAAAGTTTAGTAGAGCACACACAGAAAGTTTAGGGAACATGTTACCATTCCATGAAACCCTAAAGGAACAGGATTACTGCAGTCTTCACAGCATTCCATCTATATTTTATTCTCAACATACTGTCATTATAAACAATCTTCTCTTCCTGAATTTCATCAAATATAAATGAGAGGAATATGCTAAATCAGTTTAGGGGATTAAAATGCAAGCAAGTTAGAGTCAATGCTTGTTATTAACACATGGTGTCTGAAAGCTAATCAAATTAAAGGAAAAACAGAAAGTTTAAGGGAAAAAAACGCTGGAATCTTTCTAGTAATAGAAGAGGCTATTTCCAGGATCTATTTGGATTTTAAAGTAGTGTACATGGATAGCTAATCAGTTAGCTTGAAATCATTTTAGAAGGGTATGGAAGAATTAAGCTTGGAATATTACAGCTCCTTTATAACACTACAAGTTTAATGATCCTCAACATAGCTCTTGCTTTTTTTGGTTCTCATTCTGTTTAATCCTGTCCTTTTGTAGCTAATTCGGGAGGAGACAGAGTGAGGCCAGGTCTATACAAGGAGCGCTTTGCCAGTATAGCTATACTAGCGTACTGTAACTGGCAGAGGGCTAGTAGTGTGGACAAAAGTTTATGCCAGCAAAACTGCACTTTTGCTGGTATAAGTTACTGTAGCCCCCCTCCACCCTCCAAGCAAAATAAGTTATACTGGGAAAAGCAGTTTTTTCCATCACTTGCCTCAGCCAATTAATTAAATGTCCCAAGTGGGTTTAAATGTTTTGGAATGTGAAGTAATAAGTTAGTACTACCCATACAGGGCAGGGCAGTGGGAAGAAGCATGGTGATTAGTGGTCACAAAGATAAAGTCTACACGATAGAGATGGGTCTGTGGAAAAGGGTGGGGGAGAGAGAGAGAGAGATGGGCTTGCAAAAGAGAGCAAGAGATGTCCGGAAGCTACAGATTTATATCCCATTGCTGTTATCTTCTTCCACAAATGGGCCAAGAGTTTTGTGCTGTGACAGGATATAATTAATATTGGTTGGATTCCGGATCATGTTCTGGCCTTTATATGTTGTCCCACAACAGCATAAGGTTGGGATACTCAGCCCCCGCCTCCCTCCCAACGTAGGGCTGTGATGGATGGATAAAAAGGAAGGTGTGGGAGAGGGACTGGCCAAAGAACTATGTCTTCAGTCTATGAGGGTTGCACAGCAGTCTGCTGTAAAGTAGAGCAGCCCCTGGGACTCACCAAGCTTACTCGACAAGCTCCCAAAGCAGGCAGAATCCTGGAGGCACATAAATGCCTTAAAGCCACCTTGCCACCTTCCTGAGAAGAACAGTACAAATCTAGCTCACTATATCGACACAAAGAAGATAGAATGCGAGAGAGAGATTATAAATTGTGGTTTCCTTCAGGATTGGTTTCAGGATGATTTATCCTCACTGGTCAATAAATGAGAGGAACCAAAGATACATAACCAATGTTTACTGCTTCCTGAAGTCTCTACTCTCTGTATTTCCAAAGACAATGGCTTCTGCACTAGCAAGTGTTCATTTGAGGGGTTTCTTTTTTTATTAGAGAGTATGACTGCTGCCCAGCTGCACTGGCTTTCCTGGAATGGGCTGTTGCCAAGTCCTGCAAAAGACAGCCACTCCCTACAGAGTGGGAGAACTCTTCTCTCTCCCCTGCCAGAGACCCCTATTGTTCAATTGCAGTGGTGAGGGAATGAGAAGGCCTGGATGCAGAGAACACCAAGTTCTTGTTATCCACATGTGCCCAATTGGCAGAAAACAAGGAAAACAACAGAAAAATCAATCATATCCTTCACAAAGTGCAGTAAGGTTGCCTGACCAAGCCAAAGAGGGGATAAAGGGAACCTCAGTGGGAGAACATAAGACAATGAGCTGTCGGGAGTATCTGTTTCCCTTTTCTGCATTTCTTCCTTCTTTAAATATGTGCCTTTAAATTTTTTCTTCAGTGACTCAACCCAGATAATGAACTCCTCTAGGAGCTTTACAAACATATTTCTCATGTGGCAAATCAAGCTAGTTTTTATATAGATATATGAATATATGTATGTATGTATGTATGTATGAATGGACACACACATATATATAGCCTGATTATCCACTTCACTGACACTTGTGTAAGTCAGGATTAATTCCATCCAAATCAGTGGATGCTCCCCAGGTATAAAACTATTGTGAGTGAAAACAGAACATGGCCCATTATATCTAATTAGGCCACTAGATTCAGATAAAAGGTAGAGAGGGATGGGTGAGGAGTGATTTTGCCATGTTAACTTACATGGAGACCAATTAAGCACAATGCAGTACAGTCAATCTGTACAAAGCAGTTTGTGAAGAGCACTCGGGACAGAAGCTGAAATTTCCCTTTTCTTGCACCAGTTCCCATACTGAGAGCCAGCTCCAGCTCTCCTGCATGTGATGACTCACTGTGTGCTGGGGAGATGGAACAAACTTTTCACGATGAGTAGTCAGCATGAGACACGGATCCCCTGCAGCACTAGAACAATTTATGAGAGGTCAAGCAGCGAGCAAAGAATATGCAGATGTAGAAGTGCAGAAGCCCAGAAGAGGAGCCAGAACAGAATTTTAAACAGTGTCAGCTGAACATGACTTCTGTTAGGTTATACATTTCACAATTCCTGGTAGGGCTCTGAGAAGGGAGATTGGCTATAAAAAGGCTGAAAAACAATCATTTAGCTGTATAGTTTATATGTATAGATTTGCCGTTTCAAAGTGTTAACAGGATTCTGGGAGAGGTGCCATCTATGGCAGAGGCTCTTAGGTTTTGATCAGTCCCTTTTAAACTTCCTGCTTTGTACTATACAGAATTTTGGATGTTTTAGTAGTTGTACACTTCTTAATTCTACTTTGTTAGCTTTTAAACTGGCTTTATTTTATCTTGTTCAGGTTTTGTGTACCAGCTTTGGGGAGTGGCAGAGATCAAAGGTGCTACAGATCTTATTATAAGAAATTCTTTTTCATTCTATGACTGCTCAGATCGTGTGCTCGCCCCTCTGATATTCCCTCCCTCTGTAGCACACTGTATTTCTTTGGGAATTGTGAGTGATGTTTGTGGTGAAATGTGTGTATTTCAGGGACTTTCTTATCAGGCATATGTCAGGCTTATTTCAGCATGTGATTGCTGGGCTTTTACTGCTCAGTTTGCCTGATTAGTCCCTGAAATGTGGTTAACGCATATATTGTAGCTTGGAGGTGAGTCAGACTCTGCTGATTCTCTCTAGTTTATCAAGGCTTTTTTTACTTATTCTTCGCTGGACTCTTGACTGGGTCAGAGGCTGGGATGCCTGGGTGTGTCAGAGAAGCTCTTTTAAGGTAAATGCTTTGTTTAGCATTTTTGTGAGTGCCTCTGTCACTGACATTAGCCATGCTTGGTATATACACCTCTACCCCGATATAACGCTGTCCTCGGGAGCCAAAAAATCTTACCGCGTTATAGGTGAAACTGCATTATATCAAACTTGCTTTGATCCGCCGGAGTGCGCAGCCCCGTCCCCCCGGAGCACTGCTTTACCACGTTATATCCAAATTAGTGTTATATCGGGTCGCGTTATATCGGGGTAGAGGTGTAGTATATTTCAACAGAAACAAGGTCTCTGTTTTGGACTGGCTGTCATTTATGCTTCATGAGGTATTGCAACCCGCCCCACACAAAGCCTGAGTAAACAGGCTTTGTGCAGGGAAACTTGCAGGGATTGGAGCATGTAACTACAGATCCAGTAACCTGCTGCCTCTCTCATGTGTGGTTCACTGGCCCCTTGCATTGGGAAATGCTTGAAAAGATACAAACTGTAACACATGGCTTTATGTAACACACCGTAATGTATTGTTAGTACCAAGCACTCAGGCCTATTACAGCCCAGAGCCCAATCACACCCGCTGCCCATCCAATGTTGCTCTCGTCTGCCTCCCTAGATAGTGTAGCATAAGGGGGAAATCAAACGTCTTAAGGTTCCTATACTGCAGTTTTGCCAACTCCAAGTGTCCAAAAACCGTAAGTCAAACCCCCAAAATCATAAGATTACCTTACAAATCATGACTTTAAAAATTATAATTACAAATGTTGGAGTCCTTTAATTTGCCTTTTGGCTTTTGAGCCTTCAGGGTTCACTCGGGTGACATTTTCAAGCTTTTCCCCTTCAGCCAGGAGGGTCAGAATCTTCCTTTTTAAAAAGTGAAAACAGATTCTTACGTCATAACCTGAATCCATAGCCATGAAATTAGACTGCTTCCCAACATCAAAGAGATAGAGAAGTGAAAAACCAGCCCCCGTGACACATGGTGAGCAGAGAGCTGACTTACCTGAAATCTGTGGAAGTCTGCTGGTTTGAAATCATTAGGAGAGCAGCCACACCAATCAACAATGTGCTTGTACTGACATTTGCAGCCCAGTTTACGGTTCCAGTTAGTGATGCGCAAATTGTTGTCCACCATGGAGTCACAGTGAGGGCTATTTTCCAGGACAGTATGAAAGAAGGACTGCAAGAAAATAACAGTTCAGTACATTTAGCAATGCAGACTTCTGTTTTCATCTTCACTTTCAGCTCAGAAAACCAGCCGACAGTCCTGAACCTTGACCGACCTGGACTATCCTCTCTAGAAGTAAGAAAGTTACCTTCCCTTGCAGCTTTGCCTTGGTCCCCTCTCTATAGGATAGAAAGCATAGCACAGAGCAGAAACAGCCAAACAATAATAAAGTCTGGGGTAAACCCATGCTACAAAAGGCTGATTGGCTGCAGGCGTTCTAGCTCTTTAGACCTCTGGAATGACTGGCTTTGTGATCCTGAAACTGAAAGGCACCATTCTCATTACTGTGCTGTATTTATTTCAGTTGTCCGAGAAATTCCTGCTTCAAGGGATCCCTATTATTTTGTCTTCAAAGTTACTCTGTGGTCTACTACGCTCAGAACTGTTTTCCTTGGAGACACGTTGATGATAAATTTCAAAGCGTTTTCTATGATAACTCTCAGGCTGTATCTTCCACCACTGTTATTGATGGCAAAACAAACAGCCTCGTAATCAATTCTTCTGTTAGTCTGTCTACCTCAGAGACCAAGGATTACTTGTAATGTGCTGCTAGCCGAGTGACCTCATACAGAAAAATAACACTCACCCCAGCTACCAGAAGGACATTCTGTCTCCTGCAATTACTTCTGAAATTGTAAGTCTTTATTTGCTGACTCAAGGCAGCAAGGAATTCCTATTGGGTTCTCCTAATTATATCATTATAATTTCAGCTATTACATAAATCCTGTGTAATGGGGACCGATGTAGCAGGTTAACAGGTCAGCAAAGGCAGAATGATTTTTAGAAGTTACATATGGACCTAGTATAAGAAAACCTTGTGGAGGGCAGCAGTGCAAAATGATCAAACTTAGCTCTGCAAAAGATGATTTTTAGGAGCAGTGACTTGTCTTTAAAAACTGCTATAGCATGATCTATAAATAAATGGCATAGCATTAGCATGGCTGACCCCCAAATAATCCCCCTACCCTTTTTTAATGTTAAATGACAGCCCAGTGAATATGGATTTTACGCTTGAATTGTCTGGTTAAACCCATAAAGGCATACATTCCCAGTCAAGCGAGAGAGAGAAAAAAAAAAACCTACTACCCAATTACTCATTGCCCTGTGTCCTTTCATAATGATACAGAAATTCTCTGCAAGATAATGGATGAAAAGGTTATCAGAGTTGAGAGAAGAAGTGAATTTTAGCAAAAATAGGATTCAAGGGAGATTATTTAACGTGTGTGGAATAATAAACCCCATCAAATTATGAGAACCACTGTGCTCAACTGAATGACAAAAGGTTTATATTTGCAAGATTGGTCTCATCGATCCACCAAAGACTCACGTGCCACCACTGAGGAAGGCTGATATAATTAAAAGATTGTCATTAGGTTAGCCTTCCTCACAGATACTCAGGAACATATAGAGCACGTTAGTACCTTGGAGAAAGAGTCTGACAACCCATGGGAGCAATGTACCTGTCAGGGCAGGTGTATAACAGCCTGTGAAAATGTCAGACTGTGTGCTCTATCTGAAGATAATGCACACCCATCCTGACAAACTGCTACATGTTCGACTGAAACAAATTCTAGTCTGCACTCCCTTCTGCATCACTTAGAGCTGGAGTGATTTCTGAGTGATCTAGATTATTTGTGACTGTGCCTTCCAGCTGAGTTTTGAATTGAACAATAAATCTTTGTTTGCAGACCTTTCATTTTAAAGTACTTAATTTTTTTTTTAAATAAGAGGGATGGATGCGATGAGGAAAGCTACTTACGGATATGGGTCTCCATCCCTATTAGTTTTTGAAAGTCTTTATAGAAGGACATTTGTAAGCAAAGGAAACTTGAAGTTTTGGTTACTCTGTAATAGTTTAACTGGTTCAAAATGTAAATAACCAACCAAAGGAAAAAAAGTAGTTGAAACATCAAAAGGCCACTGAAGTCAACACAGAGAATCCCAATGACTTCAGTGATCTTTGCATCAGGCCTAGCAACAGCTTTGAAGAGCGAGGCTTCTGTAAATCCACACACCTCAGCAGGAAGCAAAGTATACGAATAGAACCTCTTCATCTTTGTCACCAGATCATCACTGGAAAAGATGACATACTCCACAAACTTCCTGTTCAATAGGAACCAGTCTGATCCTCCATCCAGAGTGATTCCTTCTGGGATTTTCCGGTCTCCAAGGCGCCACATGTGTGTATCACATTCTAGGAAAAGCCTGTCCAGACCTTGTTTTCTAATAAACCTAGGAAAAAGAAAAAGGAGCCATGAAAAGTTAATTAGTGTTTTCTTATCATCACTAGCGCTCAAAATAAAGAAGCTATTACAGATAAATGAAATAAATGGTTATGGTTTATATGAGTGTTCCATTTATAAATTGTTTAGAAAAGATTAATAAATACTTTAATAAATAATGAATCAGTTGTTATACATTGTTAGAGAGTCCAAAGGTCAATCAATTGCTTATAAACAACTATATCTTTCTGCTGATGTCGTTATAAATATCCATTACACTTGCTACTCATGTCTGTAATACGTCTATAACATTCATTAACCCGTTATAAACAGAACTGCAATATAAAAAATCACTAAGAAAATCTAGGTATTTATATTTAAGATTTAATTGATTTCCGCTTTTAAAGAAGTCAAATAATTGCTTTTGAAAGATAACTAATAACTTTTCAGAAAATGGAAATTATTTTCTTGCTGAATTATTGTTCCACGTACATTTCTATCAAAGGCACATATAATCAGAAGTAAAATTTTATTGCTTTGTTATAGAACAAGTATGTTTCCCCCCCTCACTTTCAAGTCTAGAGTATATAACACTGGGCCTCTTTTTTGGTTTGTTGCTGACCCACAGACAAAAGAAGCAACGCTAGAATTGAAATGTTATGGACACTGATTATTTGAGTCCAATACAGCAAGAGAAATAGACTTGGAAAAATCAAGCTATGTTGAAAGCAGGATGGGTTGCATGCTCACAGGTGGCTTTGTGACTGCCTGATGAAGGGGTTTCTATTTGTTTTACCATTTTCAGAATTACTTCCCAGAAAGTGATACCATCTAGAAAGCAGAATAATGAGAATATAAATTAGCTGATCCAGTAATGTAATGTCAGGAAGGGTACTGCCTTCTAGTGATAATGCAGATCTCTACTTTCAGTACTGAAGACTGCCCGTGTATTTTGAGAAGTAACAAATCTTTGCCATTTGGCTCATCTATACTCAGCAAATGTCCATCAGGTATTAGTCAGAGGCCATAAAACCTATTGGACTTAGGAGCTGCAGGCTAACTTGAGTTGAGTTGCCAATAGCAAAAGACCTGTGTTTTATTTGTCCAAAAAAACCCCCTTGGTTTTGTAGAACACTGTAATTATCTATTACTTTTTACAAAGAAACATTTAAAAGATAGAACATTTGCAACAGTATTCAGAAACAGAAAAAAAAAATGGTAAAGGAAACCAGCATTTGTGTGGTGCTATCTATGGCAGTCCCAATGGTTACACAGGAAAGCCAGTTCACTACATTTTGGAAACTAAGAAAGAGCAAGATGTGGAACAAAATGCTATTTCAGGTCAGTAGTGAGGTACGCTGAAAGATCTAAGTGTTGCGAAGCTTCACAGAAGCGACTCTACTAGTATTTTTTATGAGTAATATTTTTTCTCCGTTTTTTCATTAAGACACGAAGAAAACGTTTCTGCACCTCATCCCCCTCACAGATACACAACCCCAAGAAAAAAAGAATCAAAAGTCAAAACAAAAACCTTTATGAGCTCCCAGATCTCCTAGAACCTTGAGGTTTTGCCCATTAGCAAGCTAACTCCTTGATTAGAGCTTCCTTCTAGAATTAATGAAGAAACCAAGACAGAATTATAACTTGATTGTTTCTTGTATCTAATTACAAAATGCATGGTAAAAAGAATCTAAATCCCACTGATTTTGGAGTCTAATATCTACCTTTCCAGTCCTGGAACTTAGAAAAATTACACTGCTAACTTAAAGTGAAATTTATGTGAAGTTTCAGACAAGAGTTGAGAATTTTTTCTTTCCTTTAACAAGTTTCTAATTTCATGTTCCATTATGAGGGATAATGGAAAAGTCTTGCAATTTTAATGCAGTCCTCTGGAAAGTAATCTTCAAATCCAATATGTATGCAGTTATCTGCAAATCAAATATTAACGTGCCTGAAAGTTTGGTCATTTATTTACTTTTGTCAAAAAATAAGCACCTGGAAATGACCCTTTAGGTGAATTATTTTAATCAAATAGTGGGATGTTATTGATCATATTTAAGAGGGATGTAGAGTCCTTTCCTGTGATATGGTTTCTCTCAATTGTTGTCTGCATGAACTTCCTGACTTTTGTCCTATTATTAAAAAAGAAGCTTCCTTAGTTGTGAATGGCACCCCCTATCACTACCTTCGAAATAAATAAATAAATACACAGAATTGCAAGCACTAAAATTACATAAATAGTAGATGGGTCTGCCCTCTGCCCACTGCCTGGCTAAAGCGGGCTCTGAAAGAATATATCCAGTTTCATTGCTGGGATGTCTCAGTGAATCTGGCCTTACAGCTTTATTTATAATACAATATTTTCCCAAAATAATCAACAGACTGTGTGTGTGTGTGTGTGTGTGTGTGTGTGTGTGTGTGTGTGTGTGTGTGAGAGAGAGAGAGAGTGTGTGTGTGTGTGTTTGTAATGGCTTGAACAGCATGTACAGAGAATTATAAAGTTGTTGGGAGCATGCAGTATTTTTATGGTAAACTGAAATCCTAACATCCTACAGAACAAGACTATCAGAAGTAAACCGATTGTAGTATTTGACTGACACTGCTCTATCCGGGTCACTGGTGTGTGTGTGTGTGTGTGTGGGGGGTACAATATTAAGCCAAGGAAGAAAATAGTTTTCAGCAGGATGGTTGTCTGTTTGGTGTACATAAATTCATACTCCCTAATTTTTTACTTGACATACTTTATATCAGGGGTCGGCAACCTTTAAGAAGCGGTGTGCTGAGTCTTCATTTATTCACTCTAATTTAAGGTTTCGTGTGCCAGTCATACATTTGAACGTTTTTAGAAGGTCTCTTTCTATAAGTCTATAATATATATAACTAAACTATTGCTGTATGTAAAGTAAATGAGGTTTTTAAAATGTTTAAAAGGCTTCATTTAAAATTAAATTAAAATGCAGAGCCCCCCGGACCGGTGGCCAGGGCCTGGGCAGTGTGACTGACACTGAAAATCAGCTCGCGTGCCGCCTTCGGCACACGTGCCATAGGTTGCCTACCCCAGCTTTACATTATACCATATGGGTGCAACAACAATCTGCTAACAAGTTTCAATGGCAAATCCTCTCAGTTTACCTGTGCTGCAATAATTTCCAGACTGGACAAAATCACAGTACGCTTAAACTTGCACACAAGGAGACCTAGTCAGCATTCAAACAAACTATGTTCAGAGAACAAGTCATGCAAAATATATATATTAGGATGAAATCCTGGCTCCACTGAATTCAATGGGAGCTTTCCCACCTATTTCAAAGAGGCCAAGATTTCACGCTTAGTTAAGCTCCTACAAATTGTAATACTGCACCAACCTCATCCCATACTAAACTTCAGAAGGAGAGTGGCTAATGCACAGACAATGGTATATTTCCCATCTTCTTTGTCCTTCTTGGGGTTTTACACAATCGGAAAGCTACACGATAATTCCCAGATTAAAGACAAAATGGATTTAGCACCAAGATTTCTCTAATGTTAGCCAAAGTGGACAACTTCAGCGGTTTTCCAGGATTTTGAACTGGAAGTAAGGGTGCCAAGGCTCCTACACACAAAGGTCTCCAGAGTTCAGGTAATCACAAATTAACTTGCCATGGCAATGATGTACAGTTGTCAGAGTAGATAACAAACCACTTCCTTCAAGAATGTTTCTGGGATGTTGGAGTATAAGGGTTGGAACTTGATGGAATTGGGAACAACATCAGATGAAGATATCCCTGACCAGGAGGAATGGGGTGAGTAAATCTTGGAGCAGGGAAGTAAGGATGGCATGGATTAAAGGGTTAATCAGGAGGGGGAAAAGGGCTAAAATAAGACTACTGGACTGAAATAAAATTGCCCTGCTTTTGATTATCTCCTATATACTACCACATCAAAGGCATTTTGTTTTAGTGCATCGGTTAATTTTAATGTTCTGTAAATAAACTTTTATATGAACTATTTTTCTTAAAATGACAAAGATTTATATTTGTAAAATTACATGCAGATACAGACACTGAGCCTGATTTTCAAAAAGAGCCTCACATTTTGTGGATGTACGGTTATGCCTGAATCTAATTGTGGGCACAAAAAATATCATTCATATGTGTCTGCCTGACCGTGTCCACAAACCAGGCAGCTAGATGTGTAAATGCTGCCATTTATGCCCACAATTAGCTGCAGATGCAATGCTGGGGTTTGCAAAACTGAAGGCTAGCTTGGGATTCTTTCCTGAGTTGGGCCTGTTACCTTTATACTTTGTAAAAATGTCTATAATCTCGAATCCTTGCATGTCCCATAGCTTCTCTTCTGCAACCATGATTCCATTTGGTTAACACTCCAGCAGTCTAGACCAGAGTTTCTCAAATTTTTGTATTGGTGACCCCTTTCACACAGCAAAGCCTATGAGTGTGACCCCAACCTTATACATTAAAAACACTTTTTTTGTATTTAACACTATTATAAATGCTGGAGACAAGCGGGGTTTGGGGGTGGAGGCTGACAGCTGACGACCCCCCCCATGTAATAACCTTGTGACCCCCTGAGGGGTCACAACCCCCAGTTTGAGAACCCCTGGTCCAGACAGCTCAGGGGTACATGTGTCTCAAGACCCTGCTCTCACTTTGCAACATTTGAAAATATTTACAAATTCATTTCGGTTAGGCGTATGGAATTCTAAAATAAAAACCCTAAAGCTCACTGCAAATCTCTTTTCTCTTTGGTACTTTTTCATGCTTCCCTCCCGCCTCCAGCTCCTGTTGCTCTTCTGAAATCAAATTTAATATGTCTATTAATGCTCACATGATAAGAGAAAACCTTTCTGTCAACTACTAAGACAAGCAAAACCACTTACATTGCTCCAAACCTCATTGTGGTCTGACCCAATGGGAAGACTGACGGACTTCAGTGGGTTTTGGAACAGATACTAACTGATCCCCAAATATTAATAACCCAAAGTTATAGTTCTCAAATACATACTGGGCCACTTCTGCCCTCTTGTCAGAGGGCACCGAAAAAACCTACAGATTTCAGAGTTTGACCTATTTACACCAAAGCTACATTGGCCCTGCTAAATTTACATTTATAAAGACAGATATTCTACATTGAACATACACCATCAACCACAACTAAATAGAATCAGCTTTAAATATATTTATTAAAGTGAAATATTCACACTAATTCCTATACAATTGTTTTATGTTACATTTACTGATATTAAACATTATTTACACAAGTAACTGCTCTATTAAACGTATATTTGGACTTTAAAGAAACACAGTCAATTTGAAAATCATACTTCTGTCTGAAGCATAATATTGTTGCAAGTGACACCTAAGATTACTATACCTGAAAGAAATTAGAGAAAGAACATTATTTCCCCCTATTTTTCCCAGTCTTTTTACTTTGTGCATTTGACAGCACTTTGTGAACAGAAAGTTTCACTGTTCTTCTATACTAGGCAGTTACTTTCCCTTGTTTGTGTGACTCATCATAGGGAGAGAATAACAATTTTTAAAATAGGAAAATGTGATTGCAAAGACACAAAAATGGCAGAGGGACTCACAAACAGATGTAGTACTTGAAAGCACTTTTAACTCGGTTTTTAAATAGCTCTTTTAAAGTGTTATCTGTTAACCAAAACTTCATTTTCATGTGAACAACTGTTAATGATTATTATAACATGATTTCCATGTATTATTTTATATATGAAGATATCCGATTGAAAGTCAAGGCCAATGTTTGACTGATTTTGTAATTCACACAAAGTTTATATTTTAATCTCAGTTATTTTTATTCCTATCTCTACAGCAGAGAGATGTATATTCCGACAGTTTTTGCAATATATTAAATAAAGAAGGCTCCTATTTTACATATTTTCAAAGTCTATGAACAAAGCTTTTCTGCTGACATAGGAAGTTGTCAGATATTAAAACGTGACCAGTAAGTTTTATCACAAAAAAGTCCTTGGCTCAGAGAGGTATATTTTTTTAAGCAGACAGCCAGTTTCCTTCTCCTAAATATTTCCTGTTTCTGGCTTCGTACCTAACAGGCTTGCTGCTGAGACTTCACAGTTATTCAGATGTGCTGCACACCTACCGACCCCTCGTTACCATTATTTACTACACTATGAACAAAAATTTAAAAATTCAAGCAAAAAGCCAGTGTTGAAGCAGGAGTGCTAGGAGCTAAGATAATACCACAAAAAAGTATTTGTGAACATCTGTTTGAACAAAACCCACATATCTGCTTTGACTATATCCACTGCCCGCTATTTACTTTTGACCAACATCTGTAGGTACCAACTAATTTTGGTGAGAAAGTGTGGCAAATATTTGTATGAACAGGTATGCGCATGAATCTGTCCTCCAGAAGTATTTATGCAACCATCTTTAAAAGTCTTGGTGGGAATCATCCAGTGAGGAAGCAGAAAATAATTTCTTGTTGTGACCGTAGCTGAACAATTGCAGAGCACACATAGCAAATTGCAAATACTCACGCAACTGGTACAGCGAAGAGTTTGTGAGAAATCTCTAGGCTGAAATATATCTGAATAAACCATTCATTGAATAATCTAGTACAATACGCAAATGTTTTAAAATCTAAATATGTGCAGACAGAGAGGCTACACTCACTGAATACAGTGGCTCTCTTGAAGTCAATGGCAACATTCCCATTGTCTTCAATGGGGCTACGATTTCATCCATTGTTTCCTACAAACAGTGCAGCTCTAACACAGATTATATGTGTTTTGAAAATTTGAAATTGCCAATAATTCATTCAATTTTAGTCTCCTCTTTGTGCCAAATGATGTCAAATAAAAGGAGGCGTTATTTCCCTGTACAGTAACTTGGGTTCTTTGAGATGTTTTGTCTCTATGGGTGCTCCACACAGGACATGTGCATGCCTGTGCGCTCTCAAACGGAGACTGTAAAGCAGTGTCTGAGGGCCCATGCCTGCCCAGAGCAGCTCTCCAGGCTCTCAGGGCACATAGGGAGGCATGGACCTGCCGCCACTCAGTTCCCGATCAATTGCAAAACCGGAGACTGCAGCAGATGGGTAGGAAGGAGGGAGGTGGAGCACTCATAGGGGCAAAACAACTGGAAGAACTCAAGTTACTGTACAGGTAAGTAACTTCTCCTTCTTCTTGTACAGGAGCATGAGGAGCTGCTCTGCGCACGCCCAGGCCCAGGCCCAGGCCCAAGCCCGTGGACTCTGTTGTACAGTCTCCAGTCAAGAGTGCACAGGTGCGCGCACATCCTATGATGGAGCACCCAGAGGAACAGATAAATCACACCTGCTTTCGTATACACAATTTTGCAATACACTCCCCAAGACCCCTTTTTGTCATACTGAAAGCCTTTAGACTTAGCCTTTCCCCCCCACGATAAATGGAGTACAAGGTAGAGAGGGGAACAGTGTAAAAAAAAAAATAGCACCTACTTAGTCTGTCAAGATTAGGCAGAGTTCCTCCTGGTATGATAGGCAATTGGGTGTGAAAAAAGTACAGAATTCAGCATTCCCTGCTGTTTCAAAAGAACATGAAAAAACTCTCAGTACAGATAAAAAAAGATGGGAAAAAGATCAAAATGTAACCCATTTTACAGTGTGTTAAAACAGCAGCATCCTGACAACAGGGGCAAAGGCAAAATGAAATTATTTCTTATCTTGCTTTAATTCCTGTGCTCTCAAGGAGATATTACGAACACAATACAATCCTAGCCATCTCAATCCCTTGTGCTTTAATGACAATGGCACAAACATCAAACAAAATTATATGGCTGGTATAGAATTTATTCCTCCCATGAATATTCTATAGTGAGATTGGGGATATTTCATATGCAAAGTCAAACCTAAAAGTAAGCAAACAAACAAAAACTATTTCTGGTAGAATCGTGATAATGCTTGGAAGTCAAATATGAACACAGGAAAAAAATCTCTTTTTTAAATTATTATTACTATTTATTGTTTGTTTTCCAGTAGCTTTCTCAATGTGCTAGACCCCATCTACATAGTCCATGCCATGAATAACTTTTAGGATGAAGTCCTGGCTTCGCTGAAGTCAACTGGAGCTTTGACATTGTTTTCAGTGGGTCCAGGATTTCACCCTTAGATTTTAAGAATACTGATCATGCATACACAAAAGGAGCCTGATATCTAGGGATGTAGCAATAAATACCTGTTGCCGCAATTCCTATTGATTTGTCATGTGCAGGGAATTTTTTCCCAGAAGAATATTTCATGTATGTGGGCAATCAGTGTTTTATGCATGAGAAACATGTGGTTTGAGATCCAATTCCTGGGACATATACAAGAGTGAAAAAAGCACTTTAAAATCTGTGTATCAATTACACAGGGGCCCAAACAAACAGAGAATCTGCCAAATGGGCACTTTAACCCCTATGCAACACCCCACAGCTTCCTGCAAAGGGGTGTGGAATATGGGCATACTCTGCTGACCAGAACTGTCCACCATTTCCCTTATTCCTACTAATGGACAACTGTGACTGAGTGTTGTATTCTTCAGCCTTGCAATGGTTTCACAAGGACCAGAGCGCCTTTACTCTGGCTTTGTTCATTTGCCATATATTTCACCCTTGAAGAATAAAAAATAAAGACCCAAATCTTGTCCTGATTCATACACCCTGCAATCCCACTGAAGTCATCAGGATTTACATGGATATGAATCTGGGCAGGATTTGGCCCAACTGATCCAAAAACAAAAAACCATTTACCTGGCCAGTCACTTTCAGTAACCCACTTGTTGTGGTTGGAAGGATTTATGTATGGCGTTGTGCTTATTCCTCAACAGCCTCATTTCTCTTTCTGTGTGACTCATGAACAGTTAGAAATAGATATGGTCTTGAACCAAACCCCCAGGTATAAACATGAGGAAGTTGAGAAGTTCAGATCTAAGCAGGGTGGTTTGGGTTTATCCCTGGTTATAAAGACTTGAGTTATGAACTATAGGTGTGATTCCCTTGCTTAGTAGTACGAGTAGCGGCAGTGAAGGCATGGCTGAGACGGCCGAGTACATACTAGCAAGTTTAAGGTGGATTCGCACTCAACATAGCTAAGCTGTGCCTCCACGGCCACTACCAATGCTACCATGGCTATAGTGCTATTTATACTCATGCTAGCTTGATGAGAAAGCGCAAGTAAGTGTATACAAGCAGGGGACTCATACCCCTACCTCGTAGTGTAGAGGTAGCCTTAGACAGCACAGCATACACTGCTAAAAATGTTTATGCGATGCCACAAATCCAGTACTTAAGACTTCATAGTAGAGTAAAGGAGGAAGAGAAAATGACATGGGAAAAGACACTTATCTGGTTAAAAGGAAATTCTACCAATAGCATTCCAGCACGAAATGTTCAAACGTTATTGGTCAGGCTGCAAAAAATCATGAAATTTTCCAGCCAATCCCAAGACTTAAAAAAACGAACAAATGTTGGGTTCTTTTAATTTGTCTTCTGGTTTCTGAGGCGTAAGGTGGAGTTGAGTCACACGTCAAGCTTTTCTCAGCAACCACAAGGGCTAGAAACTTCTTCTTTTAAATGAAAGCTGAAATTCTCACATAATTGCTTGACTCCAAGGACTGTGCTAACAACAAATATCATGAGAGATATGTAATTGGGTTAAAAGAACACTATTAAGTGAGATCATCTTATTACCTCTCCTTCCTGCCACGCACTCACAGCACCAGGGCTGGATTTACACCTTTCGCGTCCCTAGGCACCCCGGTGGCTGGGCAGATGTGGTGGACCCGCCTCTGAGCTCCCCTCTTTGCCCGCGACAGCTGAGAACTGCAGGCTCCCCCCCATCCCCCCGTCGCCAGCGGCGGCTCAGAGCTGTGAGTCACCTCCCGCCCACAGTAGCTCGGAGCTATGGGGTCCTCCCCACTGCTCAGGCACAGTGGGGGTCACCCGCTGCTCAGACACGGTGGGGCCCTCGCCACCCGGCGGTGCTTGGAGCTCCGAACCGCTGCGGGCAGCAGGGGGACCCTGCTACTTTTACTTTTAGGCACCCCTTCGCACATCACTACAACTGCCCAGTGCCCCATCTAGACCCTCCCATTGCCCAGTGCCCAACACACACAGACCTCCCACCAACCCCCCACTGCCCAGTGCCCCCTACTTACTGTGCCTAATTGGAAATCTGGCCCTGCACACCACCCAATGTTATTATACTACAGCACTGATTTCTCAAAGGAAGAAATTAGAAATGGGGATTTGTATAAGAGGAAAATGATTGGGTGATAGTTCAGAAAAATAGAATCTTAGCGAAGTAAGGGAACAAGACATAGTGCTTGATGCTGTCAGGGCAGAGTTAGGGAATTAAGAAACATAAAAATATTTATGGAAAATACATGAAAGGCTCATGGATTTATGTTTTAAATTAGATACAGTTGAAAGTTTCTCCAGTGAGAAAGTTCTTTCAAAATGTCAATATGTCTCCTTGACACCTTTTTTGGGTGGGGGTGCACTGACAGATATTAATTATTTCTGCAATTAACAGACATTTAGAAAAACCTAATGTTGCTTTGCCTGCTAATTTTGATGAGACTTTAAATACAAGTTGGAAGAAAAAATAGAAGCAAAACAAAACAAAAAAGCAAAGATAGTCTCCTGAAAACATTCTACTCAAACTTGCCAAAGAGGGTAATACCAACTGTGATGTCAATTATCATTTTGACACAGCTGTTATAATTGGATTAAGTAAAGGAAAAAATCAAACAATGATAAATATGTAAGTTTAAAACAACACGAGAGAAAATGAAATCTGCTTTAATGATTAGAGATTAAATATTAATTATGTCCTGACATCCATCATAATAACACATGGCATCCAAGTATAAATCATTCCTCAAGTTAAACAGGTTGGCACTGATAATTAAAAGAAAAGAAAACTAACAGATTTTTGGGAGTCTTTCCTAACCACCTGTTTGCCATGGTTTAAATGGTTCCATGTTTACTGAGCAAACGGGTTTTGGGCAGACATTTGGTCCAATGCTACAAAAGTCAGGACACCTAAGGTTTAGCTCATTTTCATTAATTAAAGGAAAAAACTGTAAGGTAATGCACAGTTTTTGATTTTGTTTCTTTAAAGTACCAAACATATTCCCTACTTGTGAAAATTAATGGAGATATCCCATCTCCTAGAACTGAACTTGAAAGGTCATCGAGTCCAGCCCCCTGCCTTCACTAGCAGGACCAAGTACTGATTTTGCCCCAGATCCCCATATCAAAATAATATGATCCACATGACCCATCTCAATTAATGACATCTTTACTGCAATAAAATATCCACAGAGCTTAGAATATCCTGGAATGTTATCGAAGGTTCACCAAGACACACCTTTAGTCCATTCCTTATAAGAGATCTGTGCGGTTATATTTGAATTTGTCCAACTGTACAGTAAAAGTCTTACTTTCTTTTTCCTGCTTCTTTTATACACTTAGAACTTGCCCAATATATTCATCTAATTCTGTTCCCACATCCCATCCCTAAGTTCTGGCTTGGAGAAAGTCTTCTAAAGTCTCCTCTTTCTCCACCTTTCCCAAAGATTTAGCTTGCACTATTTTTGAAAGATCTTATTTTTCATTTTCTTGCAATTAAACTTTCAAAGGAAAGAAGTTCTTGGAAGTTCTCACAGCTCCACAACATTTTAGGGTTGCAGGTCAGGGAACAGAGTCTTCCCTCGCACAAAGAAAAGAATCCTCAGAGGCATGTTTTTAAACCCTGGAAACTGCCAGAGCTTTTTTTGTACGATGGCTTCTACCAGAGCTTACACTGATGCAGCTGGACTAGTAGTAGCATTGATTCTTAAAATTCCCTTCTGTATACGCGGCCTTAGAGGAACATTCCAAGTCTTTCTTGTCTTGTGCCTTTTCTCCAACATTCTTCACTAATGAGATGTTTTCAAAAACACAACAGCAGAGGTTAAAGGAATAAAAATCTTAAAGAGCACACAATGCAAATGTTTAGCATTCTGTCCCCAATAATAAACAACACTGCTAAGACAAAATCAACTATTAATGAAGTGTATGTAGTGCAGTGTGACTTTATCGCAGAGACAGGTCAAATAACATCAAATACGAATGTTTGTTAAGTATCTAATCGCCACTCCATGGCCGTCTCTATATTAGCGTTCTCCCCCACCCTGTAACATTTCTCAGCAGTGCAACTCCAAGAGCAGTAGCCAAGTCGGGAGCATTAGATTACCGATAGGGCAGTTTTAAGCACCGTGGCATCTAGCTATGCAACACAGACAGCCCAGTCTACACTAGCTCCCACGAAGGCTGCCACTGATGGAGCACAACTGGTGGGCGCGTTGACGGAGAGTTTGAAGAAAAACGTGTTGTGTAGATAGTATTCACACATTCACCCAATGCCAGACTAGTGTTAATGTTTATCTAGATATTTATACTGTGCTCATCATCTTGGCATCTGCACAGCAAACGATTGGAGCAGGGGAAAGGGAGTGAGGGCATTTGGGTGACATTCACAGCTCTCCAAATGACTCAATGTGAGACTCTGGGCAAGTCACTTCTACACTGATTTTCAGAGATGTTGAGCACCCAAAGCTCCAAAATCAGGCTATTAACCTTTCTGTGACGAAGGGCTCATCTACACGGTGATTCAGTGCACAGCAAGCCAGGGTCTGAATCCATAGCATCAACTCACCACAAACTAACTTGCTGTGTGGACTCTGCTATAGTCATAGGCACTGACTTACCTAGTTGCCGGGGGGTGCTCAACCCCCATTCCACCCAAGGCCCCACCCCCACTCCACCCCTTCCTCCAAACCCCCACCCCTGCCCCACCTCTTCCTGCCCCTACTCCTCCCGCATGCCGTGAATCAGCTGTTCCCAGCGAGTGGGAGGCACTGGGAGGGAGGGGGAGGAGCTGATAGGTGGGGCCGCTGGCGGACGGAAGGCACTGAGGTGGGAAAAGGCACTAATCTGTGGAGCTGCCGGTGGTGCAGAGCACCCACTGGTTTTTTTCCATGGGTGCTCCAGCCCCAGAGCACCCACGGAGTCGGCGCTTATGGGTACAGTGCACTAGAAGTTCTACTAGGCTCTTTGATGTAGATTCACGCTCTGGCTTGCCACATACAAGCTCACCATGCACAAAGCTCTTGGTTTACCGGTGGGTAAAATGGGGATAGTGATATTTGCCTTCCTTGAAGGGGTGTTGCTGGACTCAGTTATTTTATACAGTGCTTTCAGGTTGCTGAGTGAAAAGATACTATGGAAACACAAAGTATTATTTGTTTATACAATTAAAAATTGAAATCAGCAGCTAGTTGTTAAGTAGCGGGCACAAAAGATTCCATGTAATCTTTTTGCTTTCTCACCACCAGTAATTCTTCTTTTCCCTTCTTCTCTGTGCACAATAATATATTTTCTAGGAAGACTTCAAATCACGTCACCTGTCTGGGGTGGTGACTGATACTGTTTTTGCACTCGCAAGCCAAATTCATTCAGCACTTTACTAAAAACAATCCCAGGCTATTTTCCTATGAGGACATCTGAGCTGATCTTACTTTATTTTTTCCCAAACTTTCAGCCTATTTTGTTTTCCTTTGTACTGGGCTCTTCTGATCACCATCTTCTAAACAGAGTAAAATGAAAAAGCTATGAGAAGGAAAATTGTCAAGGACAAGCAGTTTTTATGTCACCTCTAGAACTGATTATGAAGCAATGGGGAGTATGGGTATCTGAAAGTCAGCTGTAAGGTATACAAATTTTAAATGCACATGCTTTGCATAATAAGAAGAGTGTTACTATTTCAGTTGATATACTGTGTCCGCAAATATTGGACTATGTTTCCAACTGGCAATGAATAGACCTTTCTAGTCAAGTTATTTCAGGATGATACAGTACTAAATTAACTGAAATGTGTGCGGTGTGAAATTTCAGCTAAGTAAGCCATTGAACAAATATTCTGGTACCTCAGAACTATTAAGAATGTAACGGCTTCCGGCAGCTAAGTGGTTAAAAATATTTTGGCATCAGGCACAGTAAATTGCACTTTATGTACAGTACTTAGTAGTGCCGGGTATTACATGGATGATTCATAAGAACAGTAATACAGCAGCAATTACTGGATGTTCTATTCTCCAGTATTCGGGTTAGCTGCTTAGAAATAGATAACAAAGGTAATATTGTCCATTTACCTAACACAGTATACAGTATCCAGAGTAGTATGTGCCATATTGGAAAATGGCACCTACCTCACTAAACATCTGATGTAAAGATTTGGAGGATTTTGGGAACCAATCCCGAATCACAGTGTGCTAATGTTGCCAGTGAGAATAAGATTGGCTCCTACTGCTGGATGCTGAAAATCCTAAGGACATGCCTACTAAATGGCTCAAGAGGGGATGTCTATCTGTTTTCTAGAACTCAAGACTATTATGTGACACAAGAGGGAGGGGAAACATCCAAAACAAAAAGAAAATTATAAAACAATACAGAAAAAAAATGAATGGAACTTTTCTGAACTGTTTCCATTCTGCCTGTAAGCTTCCAATTCCCTTAAGATTTAACAACAGCCAACAATCACAGCATGTTTACACTGTTCCCCAAATGACTATTGTGGCAGGGTTTCTAAAAAAATGTCTTTTCCTGACTGTCAGTGAAGATGTCACATTTGACTCTCTTTGTATTTTATAATACACCAGCCAGGTGCCGCTCCTGTCAAAAAAAAATCTTCTGGGTGATCCAAGTTGTAATAGCTTATAAAACTACGGAGTTATTCTTCTGCTTTTAATAGTCTAAGATGCTGAAAAGAGAAGAAAATGTAAGTGTTGCTCACTAACTGCGATGTAACAACTCTAGCCAATGTATGTAATTTCATTTCATACATCCAGTTCTCTAAGAAAATAATGCTTCTCCTGCTGAGTTAAGGAGACATTTCCACCTCCATTTCTTTTCTGAAGCCACTAAAGGAAAATCAGAGTGATGTACTTTTTAATGACTTTGGCATAACTAAAAGAAAACTTCATTCTATAAAAGGAAGCCTAGTTTCTATCCATATTTAGCAGTAAAACATGTACTGATTGTCTACATGGCTTGAATACAAACTATGTTGTAATTGAGAGGTTTCAGTTTTAAGATGTATTTTTTAATCTCTCTCTCCCTCGCTCTCCATTGTACAAACCAGACTATGGTGACTTTAAATTCAGAGTATAGGCAGCTGTTTACAAAGCAGATTTAGGCAGTTGAAAAGCTTATTGTTTAGAAGCTGTTATTCACCCATGAATTCAAAGAGGTAGCCTTAGGGATTAGAATTTGCTCTAATTGTGTTTTAAATACTGCACTCTTGTATTAATGATTCTTCACATTTTGATGAAAACACCGAGGAGCACAAGAATTCCCACTGTAGATCAGACCAGTGGTCCATTCAGCCCAGTATCCTAGCTCGTACAATGACTAGCACCAGTTGCTTCAGAGGAAAAAACCCTGCAGTAGTCAGTTATGGGATAAGGTCACCAAGAGAAGTTTCCTCCAACCCCCAATAGTTATGAGTTTGACTTACACCCTGAAGCTGGAAGGTTTCTAGCTCTTCTTTATTGTTTTAAATATCTACTATTATAACTCTGCCTATCCTTGTTATTCATGTAAGGCCTAATCCTCTTTTTGAATCCCGCTAACCTCATGGTCAGATCACCCCCCATATGGGCTACAATGACAACACAAGGTACAAGGCAACAAAGAATCAGGCCCAAAGACTGTCATAATTCACATACCATAGGGGCAAATCCTTCCCACATCCATAGAGGCTTCACTGTAATGGAACTGGTGGGATTCTGGTACCCATGGCGTGGGGCCAGAATGAGGGCTGTTTGGGGGATGCATGATCTCAGCATGCAGGGGATGGTATGGACAGAGCCAAACAGGGGCCCGTGTTTTGCAGCTGCAAATGTCTTCCAGTCCTCCACACTAATGCCTGATGGGGAAGATTCCTCCCACTGTGCATCTGCCCAGTGCCCAGCACAATAGAGAGGGGAACTAGTTTTCATTTTCTGATATTATGCTTTGTTTTGATGCTACATCTGAGTCTGCCTGAAGCTCATAATGCAAATGTCCAGGTGCCAACGCTGCACCTGCTCTTGTAATATGTTGTTTTCAGCTGTTCCATCAGAAGGCAAAAGGAACTCAAGCATTGCCTATACTTATTTCCTCTGTGCAGGTGAGATTGCGCAGTCAAAGACCTTCCATGTCTAGCGATGAACTGGAACGTTAATATGACCATGTCAGGAGTAAAAATAAAATGTGTATGGTCACATTAAGATAAAAGGCATTTACATATTTACACATTCAAAAGCAATAGCTGAACTAATAAATGGGATATTATTCTTCTGAGAGGACGAGTGGCACATTAGCACATTTTATTATTAAATTAATAACAAATTACTGCATTTAATTGATCTAAATTGTTCTAGTCCCAGCTGAGGTTGGCATCTTAAACCCAGCTTTATGCATGAATGTCATAATTCATTAGTTATTTTAGTTAGCTAGCTACAATGTTTGGGGATAATCAGGTGCACCAGAATAGCAGAAAAGCTAAAGCGACGGAATGCATCTCCCTAACCTTTTCCATTGCTTTTCCAATTTAACTGTACTGCCAGCTAGAGCCAAGCCTGTCAATCACACTGAAGAGCTGTATTTCCAAACCCGAGAATATGCTCTGAAAGCTATTTATATTTTTGACTTGTTTTTATATAACTCCCTCTCAAATATATTTTGGTACCAAATGCAATACAAGCCCTGCATCCACAACACTACTAGAATGATAACGTTGTGAAGAATTCATCTAAATAAGGACAAAACGGAGGCTGTAAGTCTACAGCAAAGGCAGGTTGGCAGTCAAGGGATTGGTTTATATTCCTGACTCGCCCACTGGCTGGCTCTGTGACCCTGGATGTATTGCTTGCTCTCTTATTATTTATTTTCTGTACCATAACCAAAGATGTGGCAGGCACCTTACAGGACACAGAGGATGACCCGGACCTGGTGATTTAGCTTGCAAAACCTGCAATTGAATCTATAGGACTGAAGTCAATGAGTCTTCACACAGTCTCTGGAGCCTGTGCTAATGGAACTGGTTGCAAGATTGGGGTCTAAATTAAGATATGACATACAGATGGAGGTGACTATAAAAATAAGGGATTCAATAATCTGTGACATGGGAATAATAATATCCATCTTTACACTGCATTTTAAGACCTTTGAGGAAAAGGCATCTCATAAATACAAAGTTTTATTATTGTTTCTTAAAGTCCTACTCTAACATTAAGGCTTGATTTTGTAAACATAAAAAAAGGGAAAAGTATATTTTTCTTTGTTAGTCTTGAGCTCCATCATCATGATAGACCCCTATTAAGGAATCCATAGATTAACAGATTTTAAGGCCAGGACCATCTAGTCTGACCTTCTACATAACACACGTCAGAGATTTTCAGTAATTCTGGCATCAAGACCAGTAACTTGTGATTGATCCAGTATAAAACTCTATTAAAGAATCCATTATAGAACCTAATACCACTCTGCCATGGAATTTAACATGGTGTATGACTTCTACGCTACTTGAAAAAATGTTGTATAGCTGTGTTGTAGAAACCTCTTTGGTGAGGGTGTTAGGTTTGTTTCCAATATGGCTATGACTAGCAGAGGATAGCGAACTTCTGCTGCGTGAAGGACATCACTGTTTGCAGCATAGTAGTGTGGGGACTCAAAATCAGGTTTTGGAAGGGTTTTACAGACACTTCTCAGAGAAACATGTCAGCTTGGTGCTGTGACGATTCTAGACAGATATTTAGGACTAATTCTCCCTTCTCTGTTTATCCCCAACCCCATGACATGACAGGGTATTCACGATGCCTGCTTGGAGCAGAGGAGGTGAAACTACCAATTTTTGCTACAGTAATAAGGTGGATGAGGGTCTTTTATTGGACCAACTGCTGTTGGTAAGAGAGACATGTTTTTGAGCTTCCACGGAGCTCTTAATGTCACCCACCCTGTCTCTCTAATATCATGGGACAAAGATACAACAACACCGCATACAATTTTTGCTGCACACAGAAATGAGTTAGAAAATGATCATTTGCACATGTAAAACTGCTTAGACTGTTTGAGAAACAACTGAGAACAAAAGAAAACCTCTTGTGCTCAGCTCCCCACCGTAAGTACACCTTCTGATGCAGCAACCCACCTCTACCTAGGAATGTGGAGTAAGCAGCATTCTATTCTAAGCCTTTCTCTACACCAATGCTCTTCTGTAGATAACATGCAGGAGCAGCCATTCAGGAGTGAGACACAACTATTCCCAAGACACAGTATCAGTTTTCATGGAGCCAGTCTCCTGAACTCAGGACTCCTTCATCCACACATACTGGGAGTAACCATGCTGTCTAACTTTTATTGTCATGTCCAACACAAACTTAAGAGAAGTCACATTACCTTGCATTGTCCCTCCCATGCGACTTCAAGAAGTTCATATTGCGATACCTGGACAGGAATGCTACTAGCTGATCATTTGTCCTGTGAAAGAAACAAGAAAAAATTTGCAAATCAGGTACAGAAATCTGTCTTCTATAGTTATTTATGTTTATTGTTTTTTATTTTGAGACCCTTTGGACTCTTCAAGGCATAGTTTTAAGATACTATTACTGTAACACTATTTTTAATGCAGACTTTTCCTCTACAAAGGCCAAAGTTGCTGAAAGCGTTTTGTTGGTTTTGCTGAACTTTACAGACCGGTTCTACTAGAAAGGCTAGAAAGAAAGGCATGCTTATTATCTCTCAGTGATTTGTATTTCAAATGTGCTCAGTATATGAGCCAAATATCCTGGGTGTGGATGGCTCAGTGGGGGGTCTGAGTGTGTGTGGGGGGTATCTGGATGCACAGGGGCTTGTTGAGGGGTTCCAGGTGCAGGAAGAATGAGACTCTGTGGGGGATCCAGGTGAAAGTGGTTGGAGCTCAGCAGGGATGGTCTGAGTGTGGGGGTATGGGCTTGGCAAGGGGGTCTTGGTGCAGCGGGGGTGACCGGGTGCTGTGGGAGTGCGGTTTGGTAGGGTGGGTGTCCGGGTGCAGCTGGTTGGGACTCAGTGGGGTGGGGGTCCAGGTGCAGGGGGCTGAGCAGGGAGTGGGGCTCAGCAGAGGAGTTGTGGGTGTGGGGTGGTCCAGATCCATGGAGGTTGGACAGCCAGGGGGCAGCTCCCCATGCGGTGATCCTCTCACTGCAGACGGGGAGCGATGGGGCAGGAAATGTGGGGGTTGCAGAGCTTCCTGGAGCTGGAGGAGGTTCCTGGGGGTGGGTCTGACCCAGCCCTGGTCGCTTTGTGTGGGGGCAGGGGAACTCCCCCCACTCCAGTTGGGATTAGCAGCTGGAGCCCGGCACATGGTAGGAGCCACCAGCAGCGGCGTCCCCAGCCTTGGCCCTCCCCGGCTCCAGGCGCACTGTGATAATGAGTGAGAGGGACTAAGAGAGCCCAGCCTCATCCACAAGGTGGTGATTTACATCTCCCTCAGCTGCTCCTGACACCTGAACCAGACGGGACCTCCTCTGCCCCCTGCCACTGCCCGCAAGGGGTTCATTGATCAATTTTTGTGGGGGTAAAAAGTAATATCTGTGGGGGATATTAATTCTGCATTTGTGCAGTATTCTCCCATAAATAAAAAGGTTAAGACTGAGATTTTCAATGCCAATTTTAAAGCTTTTTATACAGGGAACTTATTTAACATGACTTAATGTGGCGTGTAAAAGTGGAATACATAAGTTCTTGGATATTTAGGATGACAATTTGAAATTACCTAGAATTTGGATGCCAAATTCCCAATAAAATTAATGAGAACAAAGGAATTTGAATGGCTAATTCCTGTTTATTTTATCAGTTATTTGGCATCCAAATCCTAAGTAGTTTTCAAATTTTGAGCCTAAATGTACAAGAATGTATGTATTTGAGTCTGCTCTGGTGGTTCCCTATTACTTCAACAAAGGTACAAACACATTTCCTCCTTTATTTATCTACTTCAACATATTTAGGAAAACTGAGAAAATTCTAATGAATAGATGAGTCTGAGTCAGCTACTGACTCAGATTCAATAAACAGGACATTAAAAATAAGAGATACAAGACCCTTTTTGGCAATGGTCTATAATGCAACTGATACCAGTCAAGTCAGAGATAAAACAGTTGTAGCTGGTACAGCATCTTGCAAACATTTCACTTTTATAAGCCATATCAAACCAAGTTAAACAAGTTCCCTATATAAAATGCTCTAAAATTATGCAGTCAGTAGTATTAACTTGGGGACTTTATCGAACTAGTAAAACATCTAAGTACCTTATATTTACAAACTCTCCCAACATCATAGGTAACAGTTCATTACTGAACGGATGAATAAAGACCAAGTTAACTATTGATTGAGTCTAGACCAATTGGAGTATCTGTCTATCAACGAACCTAAATGGCTAGATTGTAGGAGCCTGAGACCCTCCTTCCATGTTCACTCATGTGAGTTTTAATGCCTCCCAGGGTCAGACTCTGTGTCTCAATTTGGCAGCCTCAGAAAACCGCTTTCTGTATAGTAAGCTGTGCAGATTTTCACATTTGCTGCTTCAGTGGTTCTCCATCTTACTGGGATGAATAGGCATTTAGTGAATTTACTTAGCAATGCTTCCACATGAAATAGTTCCAATGACTGACATCTTAGGGTGAGTTTCTAGGCAAACACTGGCATGCAAGGATGATGTACAAAAGTATAACAAAGTTTAGAGGTGCTTGGACTTTAATGTGCTTGGAGGATAAAATCAAATCAAACAAATTAACAGCCCATGCTGGGCAGTACTCCTCTATTGTTTCCTTAACATAAACTGCCCACCAATCTATGTTTCACTTTTCAATTGAGCTTTACAAAACGTATCTGAAACCAGGCCTGCCACACAAAGTTTTCAGCTGTTGTTGCTTTTCAGGTTACTGTCTGCAATTCCCTGTCTAATTTTTAGCTCTCGTGATAATGAACAGCCTCAGATCTGTTGACATTTTCTCCGTCTCTCAAATAAGTTAGTGGCATTTTGGTTCTGTTTCCGATCAAATATTTTGTAAGAATTAACCTACCCGTTTTGTTGGTTTTTTAAAAATAAATATCACTCTTCTCAAGTTTTGACATCCCACTTGCATTTGGAAAATATTCTAGATATTTGACATTTAGATCTATGTGCTCAACCAATTGAAGCTTATGCTTGCCCTAGCCACTGTATAGCAAATATTACAGAACTTTTCCTTTCCTTTCCTCTGAGCCACTTCCTCTGAGTCTGAACGTGCTGAGCACCAGCTCCTCATTCTTACATTCCACACCTTAAAAGGGATCTGAAAGTGCTCAGCATCTCGCAGGTTCCTATATTTGTAAAAGCATTGTGGCTAAATAGAGTAGCTAAAGTCCTATGCAGCACACAGAGGAACCTGCCTTTAGTGGTGTATTTTCAAATGCCTCTGGCCATGATCACTACAGCATTGCCTAGTGCTCTCTAGCCGTAATGCCGCTAGCGCCATGCGATGCCTCTAGCATTAGCTCTTGCTAATGCCTTTGGCAATGGTTGCTAAAACTATTCAGTCTAATTCTTCTCCCAGCGAAGACAATGTGAGTTTTGCCAGAGCTATCAGTAGGAGCAGGAGCAGTCCTAGTCTGTCAAATTCATCCCTGGATCTGTGAAACCAGAGAGGGGTCAACGGTTCAGTTAGTTCTGTAACCCTGACCAGAAGCAAGAGTGCACTGCAGAACATTTCGATAAGGGGCAAAGGCAAATGTTATTTCACAAGATGTGGGGGCTAGGGTATGTGGCCATATTTCATTCAGGTATTTCAGCACACGTGTAGTTTCTACTGACTTCACTGGGACTACACACATGGTTACAGTTATACATGTGCTTAAGTATCTTGCTGATTCAGAACTCATGAATGAGATTGCCTGCTTTGGACATAATGGCAGAAAACATGGATGAAAATGATATCAGACTGCTTCACTTGGCCGAATTTGTATTAAGAAAGAATTAACACCTGGTTAGGACACATTGCACCACTCTGGCAGCACAAAGCTGGTCTAACTCCCATTTATAACTGGACCCCAAAGGCTTCCCCCTGGGTAGAAGGTATCTTCAATGGCTTAGAGCTGCTATTGCGGGGCCTGGCTACCCCCTTCACCAACTGCTGGTGCAAGAGAAGTAACCAGAAAACAAAGGGTGAGGCCTGGCTGATGTTTGGCCGCTGTAACAGCCCCTGGGAGTGATTAATAGCAGATGTAGATTAGAGTTTCACAGCCTCAGGATCAGGGGCACAAAGGCAAGTCACCTTCCTTGGGTTTGCATCTTGCCCTCTTTGGTTGAACTGGGAATCATGACCTTAATCTGAATAATGTCTTCAACCAAGTGTCAGTGGTCTACATACCGATCCTTTTCATAACAGTAAGGAAGCATGCAAGCTGGGTCAGGGCCAACAGTATCCAGAAACTAGTAAGAGCCTCACACCTATTACCTCTAAACTAGTGGAGGGGAGGGTTGTGACAAACCAATATCAAGCATTATTCAATGCCTTAGGGCACTTCTGTTCAAATGGTACCCACTTGTCTGTCATTGAAGCTATGCAGTGTTGTTGTAGCCGTGTTGGTCCCAGGGTATTAGAGAGACAAGGTGGGCGAGGTAATATCTTTTATTGTACACGACTTCTGTTGGTGAGAAAGACAAGCTTTCAAGCGACACAGTTTTGTGCAATGAAAGTTTGTCTCTCTCACCAACATAAGTTAGTCCAATAAGAGAGATTATCTCACCCATCTTGTCTCTCACCTGAACTGATATTTTCAAATTGGTTTCAAGATAATTGGAAGTTTTAAGCTAACTGTTGAGGTGGAATGGTTGGAATTATTAAGCATAAAGCTATTGGTCATGCCAGGGCCTTTTCAGAAGCACTAGAAGAATGATTATCCCTTGTTACCACTATCACTACTTGCCCCAGAGTTCAGTGTGTACTTTACAGAACATACAGAAGAACCTATCCCTGAGTTACAGAGCTTACAATCTTAGGGCTGGTCTACACTGTGGGGGGATCGATCTAAGATACGCAACTTTAGCTACGTAAATAGCGTAGCTGAAGTCGAAGTATCTTAGATCGATTTACCTTGGGTCCTCATGGTGCGGGATCAACGGCCGCGGCTCCCCCGTCGACTCCGCTACCGCCGCTCACTCCGGTGGAGTTCCGGAGTCGACGGGGAGCGCGTTTGGGGATCGATATATCACGTCTTAACAAGACGTGATATATCGATCCCCGATAAATCGATCGCTACCCACCGATACGGCAGGTAGACTGGACGTACACTTAATAAAGCTGTGATATAACATAACACATAACAGACATAAGAAAAACAAAAGGAGTGGGAGGGTGAAAAGAGAACATGGATTACAACAATAAGAGCAAATGGCTTTTTAGAATACATTCAGGAGTACTACATTCCTGACATCTTGGTGTAGGGTTTCACTAATGATTAAAGGAGTGACTGTCCCACAGGTCTTCTGAATACTACCCTTGTTAGGATGGATATGTGAGCACCTGCCCACTGCTAATAATCTGCTTTATTGTCCTGGGGAAATTACTGTTAACAAAGAGGAATATCACACTGATTGGACTGATCTGTAATGTTTGCACATTGAGGGAAGATGGTCTTGTGGCCAATACGTGACAGGGAGCTAGGGGATCTGGGTTTTAGTCTCGGTTCTACCACAGACTTCTTCTGTGACTTTGGGCAAGTCACTTATTGCAATGTTTTGAAGGTTGGGTGTCTAAAGTCTGCCTCTAAATAAAAGCAGTCTGGTTTTTAGAGTTGCTGAGCACTCACAGCTCCAGTTGAAGTTACTAGGAACTGTGAATGTTCAGCACCTATGAATATGAAGCCACTTTTATTTAGGGGCCTGAATATGGATTTCGGAGTCTATATTTCAGAAATCAAGTTTGAAAATTTTTGCATTAACCTTTCTATGTCTATTTTCTGGCCTGTCAATACCCCTTTCCTACTTTAAAGGGGGTAGTTCTGAGGCTTGACTCATTAAAGTATACAAGGTGCACAGACATTATAGTGATTAGAAGCACAGAAATGCCTTTGATACATACATGTTACAGGCACTATCTACTCCAATAGAAAGCAGCTGTTGTGCACGGAGGAATATTACCTACCAACATCGAGAGAGAAACAAACAGTTTTTTCATTGCTGACCCATGACTAAAACAAAAATCTCTTGGGGAAAAATGTTCCAGTTTTTTCTTGTTCAAGCTCTACATGTTTGCTTTGCACATATTTTCTGTGGCAAAATGACAAAATACTTTCAAAAATTCATTGGAGTGAAAACCCTCTTTTTTCTAATACATGGAAATCTGTGATTTTTGGTTTTATAATTCTGAGTGCGGATTCTTTTTACAACTGTTTTTTTTTAAAAACACATTTATAAAAAAAATTCTGTTTTTTCTCCCCTCTCTCACAGCTTTAATCCCTGGCCTTGCTTACTTACTTTTGCCAGCTAGGGAAGATGTAAGAAAATATGATATAGTCAAAACCAATAAAGTTAGCAATCTCTGAAATGTGGTATGGAGTAGGGGTAGAAAGAAGGAAGAAAAGCTGTAGAAATAGTTAAAAATTCAGCAGTTCTTCTTGATTGGAGTCTGCTCCTCCCCACTACCATACAAAGATGCAGAAGATGTGGAAGGAAGTTTCCCACTTCAAGTGCTTGAAATAGATCTAATTACATCTCAATCACATAGAAAAAGAAAGAAGCTGTAGTTACTAAGGGTTCATCCAGACTACCCACCGAATTGGCGGGTAGTAATCGATCTATCGGGGATTGATATATCACGTCTCGTCTAGACGCGATATATCGATCCCTGAATGCGCTCCCGTTGACTCCGGAACTCTACCAGGGCAAGCGGCGGTAGCGGAGTCGACGGGGGAGCCGCGGCCGTCGATCCCGCGCCGTGAGGACCCAAGGTAAGTCGAAATAAGATACGTCGACTTCAGCTACGCTATTCCCGTAGCTGAAGTTGCGTATCTTACATCGACCCCCCACCCCAGTGTAGACCAGCCCTAAGTAAGCCAGAATAATTATTATAGGCAACTATCTAAGGGCTATAACTTGCCTCCTTTGCACACAATGAGCAGTTCCTTGCTCTGTGAGTGGTTCCTTTGTGCTTTTAGGGCAGGCTTTTCAAATACACTCAGCACTGGCCTAACTGCTCCCACTGAAATTACCCAGAGTTTTACCATCAAGTTCAATGGGAACAGAAGTTCCAATGCTGGACACTTTTGAAAAATCAGTGTAGGACAACACAGTATGTTGTAGTCAAAAACCATCCCTTTATTTCAGGCACCTCTGTTTTTGGCTCAAAACTTCATTTTCTTCATTGAGAGTCAGATTCTGCCATTCTTGCTCACATCTTACTCTGGGAGTAGTGCTACTAATTTCACGGGACTACATGTGGAACAAGGATCTTTTCATTTCACGGATTCTAAGGCCAGAAGGGATCATTATGATAAATCTAACCTGACCTGTATAACACAGGTCATAGAACATTACCAAAATAATTCCTAGAGCAGATAGATTTCTTAGAAAAACATCCCATCTTGTTTTAAAAATTGTCAGCGATGGAGAATCCAGCACGACCCTTGGCACATTAATTAACCATTGGAACACTCTCCCTATTAAAATGTATGACTTATTTCCAGTCTCAATTAGGCTACCTTCAACTTCCAGCCAGTGGGTCATGTTATACCTTTCTCTGCTAGATTGTTCCCAGCTACTTGTAGACTTAAAGTCACCCTTTAACCTTCTATTTGTTAAGTTCCTATCATTATAAGATATGTTTTTTAATCTTTTATTATTTTCTTGTGGCTCTTCTCTGAACCCTCTCAAATGTATCAACATCTTGAATAGTGGGCATCAGAATGGACACAGTATTCCAGCAAAGGTCACACAAGTGCCAAACATGGAGGTAAGATAACCTCTCTACTCCTACTTAAGATTTCCGTGTTTATGCGTCCAAAGGTTGCATTAGCTCTTTTGGCCATAGCATCACATTGAAGCTCATATTCAGCTGATTATACACCATGACCTCCAAATCTTTTTCAGAGTCCCTGCTTCCCAGGGTCGAGTCTCCCATCATGCTAGTATGGTAACATTCTTTGTTCTTAGATGTATACATATACATTTAGCCATATTAAGACACATATTTTTGCTTGTGCCCAGTTTACCAAGTGATCCAGATCACTCTGTATCAGTGACCGGTCCTCTTCATTATTTACAATTCTCTCAACTTCGTGTAATCTGCAAACGTT
Organism: Chrysemys picta bellii; assembly: GCF_011386835.1. NCBI lineage: Eukaryota > Metazoa > Chordata > Testudines > Emydidae > Chrysemys > Chrysemys picta. The sequence goes on along the minus strand of NC_088800.1, from coordinate 70,072,540 downwards.
ATCAATGATGACTGTATGTTTTCTTCCAGGTCACTAATAAAAATGTTAAATAGTGTAGACCTAAAACTGATCTCTGTGGGATCCCACTAGAAACATCCGATGATGGTTCCAGATTTACAGTTACATTTTGAGGCCTATCAGTTAGATAGCTTTTAATCCACTTAATGTGTGCCATGTCAAATTTATATCTTTCTATTTTTTTAATCAACATGTCACGTGATACCAAGTCAAATGCCTTACAGAACTCTAAGAATGTTACTTCAACACTATTACTTCTTTGAACCAAACTTGTAATATCATTAAAAATATCAAGTTAATTTGACAGGATCTATTTTCCATAAACACATGCTGATTGGTATTAATTATATTACCCTTCACTTTAATTTTTTTTTATTAATTGAATCCCATATCAGGATCTCCATTAATTCACCTGGGATCGAGGTCAGACTGCCAAGCCTATAATTACGTAGGTCATCCCTGTGACAGATGTGGCAATTTCCTACAATATCTTTGGGAGATCCTACTGTATTAAGTTTATCATAGAATTGTAAGACTAGAAGGGGCCTCGAGAGGTTTTCTAGTCCAGTCCCTTGCACTCAAGGCAGGACTGAGTATTAGCTAGACTACCCGACAGGTGTTTGTCTAACCTACTCTTAAAAACCTCCAATGATTGAAATTCCACAACCTCCCTAGGCAATTTATTCAAGTGCTTAACTACCCAGACAGTTAGGAAGTTTTTCCCAATGTGCAATCTAAACCTCCCTTGCTGCAATTTAAGCCCATTGCTTCTTGTCCTATCCTCACAGGTTAAAGAGAACAATGTTTTTCTCTTCTCCTCATAACAACCTTTTATGTACTCGAAAACTGTTATCAGATCCCCTCTCAGTCTTTTCTTCTACAGATTAAACATCCACTTTTTTCAATCTTCCCTCATAGGTCAAGTTTTCTGGACCTCTAATCATTTTTGTTGCTCTCCTCTAGACTTTCTCCAATTTGTCCACATCTTTCCAGAAATGTGGCACCCAGAACTGTACACAATACTCCAGTTGAGGCCTAATCAGCATGGAGTAGAGCAGAAGAATTACTTCTTGTATCTTGCTTACAACATTCCTGCTAATACATCCCAGAATGATGTCTGCTTTTTCTGAAACAGTGTTATACTGTTCACTCATATTTAGCTTGTGATCCACTATGACCCCCAGATCCCTTTCTGCAGTACTCCTTCCTAAACAGTCATTTCCCATTTTGTGTGTATGCCACCGATTGTTCCTTCCTAAATGCAGTACTTTACATTTGTCCTTATTGAATTTCATTCTGTTTACTTCAGACCATTCCTCCAGTTTGTCCAGATCATTTTGAATTTTAAACCTATCTTCCAAGGCACTTTCAAACCCTCCCAGCTTGGTATTGTCCACAAACTTTATAAGTGTACTCTCTACACTATTATCTAAATCATTGATGAAGATATTGAACAGAACCAGACCCAGAACTGATCCCTGCAGGACCCCACTTGATATGCCCTTCCAGCATGACTGTGAACCACCGATAATTACTCTCTGGGAACGGTTTTCCACCAGTTATGCACCCACCTTTTAGTAGCTCCATCTAGGTTGTATTTTCCTAGTTTTACATAAAGGTCATGCGAGACAGTATCAAAAGCCTTACTAATGTCAAGATATACCACATCTACCATTTTCCCCCATCCACAAGGCTTGTTACCCTGTCAAAGAAAGCTATTAGGTTGGTTTGCAAATTGATTGCTTAATTATTTGCTCCCTTACTTTTCCAGGTACTGAAGTTAAGCTAACTGGTCCGTAATTCCCTGGGTTGTCCTTATTCCCCTTTTTATAGATTGACACTATATTTGCCCTTTTCCAGTCCTCTGGATTCTTAGCCATCTTCTATGCCTTTTTGAAGAAAATCGATAATGGCTCAGATATCTCCTCAGCTCCTTGACTATTCTAGCATGTATTTCATCTGGGCCTGATAACTTGAAAACATTTATCTTGTCTAAGTAAATTGTACTTGTTCTTTCCCTATTTTAGCCTCTGATCCTACCTCATTTTCACTGGCATTTATTAAGTTAGACGTCCAATTGCTACTAAACTTTTTGGTGAAAACTGAAGCAATAAAGTAATTTAGCTCTTCTGCCATTTCCACATTTTCTGTTATTGTTCCTCCCCCTTCCCCCCATTGAGTAATGGGCCTTACCCTGTCCTTAGTCTTCCTCTTGCTTCTAATATATTTGTAGAATGTTCTCTTGTTATCCTTTATATCTCTTTATGTATCATTGTGGGCCAGGAATTGTATGTAATTCCATGGGGGAGTGTGGCCAGGGGCCTCCAGAAACTAAGAACAGTAAGGGGTGATTAGGTAAATTCACTCAGGTTGTAACACCTTCAGAGAACTCCCACCACCGAAAGAGGCTTGCATATAACAGTTCCAACTGTTCTTCCAATGACCAACTGATAACGAAAGCAGTTCTAGATAAATAGTCTAGACTCAGGGACTTCTTTCCGATACAGCAAATGGAAAGATATCTATACCTATCCTGCTGGTCTGGACTTTATGATTTGCACTCTGTTTGTACTCAGTGAGAGCAGAGGTACGAGAATCAGTCCATCAATCACAGTTATCCTGCTTCTGATATACCAGAGATATTGAGGCTAAACGAACATTTTATCAAAAGCGATTTACACATTTCTAAAGATTCTTGATCTCTTTTTAACACAGGGCTTCTGGTTTGAGTCTATTCCTCATAGTAATTAGATAATCCTTTTGTTACTCTCTTGGGGCCTGATTCAATAAAGACAATGAACATCTCTCCCTTGATCTCAGCAGGCTTTAGATCAGGCCCTTTTGGATAGCTTCATCACTACCACTTACATTCCATGAGCAGTGCCAATGAAAAGGTGGCATTTTACAAGATCTGAATACTATACTGAATCTCACACAGGGGAGTCCTATGCTTGTTCATTCACTGGGAATGTTCATATTTTCATGACACAAATTTGTAATTTACCCCGAATTAAATTTACAAGCACTGACTATGGTAAGCTGCCAAGCTAAATACAAACTCCAACGTTAAAAGCCAGATTCTGTTACCCTTACAAGCAGTTGTATCTTATTCCCTGAGTAATGGGATTAATTGTGGTGTAAGGTGCTATCAAACGGGAGTAAAAGTATCACAATCTGGCCTTAAGGTTGTGAAAAACTCCCTAAATTTTTGTCTGCTGCTCCATCCATAGCGCGCAGTGGTTACTGTTTCATTGAAATGAAAGATAATGCCTGCAGAAATTGACAATTTCTTTGTCTGTTGGAAGTTTCTGTCCTCAGCCCATAATTTACTTTGAATGTAATTTTTGTATTTTTTTTTTTTTTGTCGCTGTGAAAATGTAAATGAAGAGCATTTTCCAGAGCCTTTATCTGAGAGACTTTCTAATTGAAGTAAAGTAAAAATATATTAATGCACTTCTTTTATTCCTATATTTAAACCCTAGAACAAATTATTTGTTGCCCTGAACACTGTCATCACATATACCAATGCAAAATGAATAAAAAAATCAACACTTGATCAGAATGGTAATTTAGACCCAACTTTAGACTGGTGTCAATTACTACACAAGGCAACAGAGAATGTATATATTTTATCATTTCATTTAGAGGGTCAATGTCAAAGTTCTGCTACCCTGAAAGCTGCTGGAAGAAGACCCTGATTTCAGAGGAAGAACATTATTGGCCACAGAGTGGCTCCTTCCTTCTGGAGTTGAGGCAGATCCAGACATTCAAAACAAGAGAGAGAGAGAATGTGTTGGGATGGGAGGATATAAGATTTGCCCCCTAAAACAAAAATGGTTCATTAGTTCCGTGGATTCCCACATTGTTTTTCTTAAAAGTAATCTATTTTCAGTGATTTAATCAAAGCAGAAACTAATTCCTGTGCTAATCACATTTTTTCTTATTACTAAGAGGTGTGGAACTGCAGGGCTTTCTGTTTTTATAGCGGCACTATTCTTCCTCTTTTTAACATACGGTAGCATTCAGCTATTTGCCTGATGGTTCTTAGTTGATGTGAGTAGTAATCATGACACCTGAAAGTCACTATGTAGGAGATGCAACTGAATTCTCCAAGCCAAAGCTAATATTCTTCACACACTGAAGATTGTTGGGTTTGCGGATAATGTTTCTGTAATAGTGGTTCTGAGTTTTCTTTCATATATTTATGATATTTCACAAAGACAAAGAGAGTGGTTCCTACAAGAACTAAAGTGAAGCACTGACCTGAAACTGCCATGTTGCAATGACTCTGTAGATAGTACATTGTGCTGGAATGCTGGGTTTGAGGCTAGCCACAGGAACTTTAAAATTGGACCAGCAGGTGTCTGAGCATCACAGATGTAGTGCTTCAAATTTCTAGGGTCACAGAATGAGGGCGCCTCCTGTAGAAATCAGACAACCTCCTGGTGGCTGGTATAGAGAAATACTATAGTAGTGGAAAAGACAGTATGCCCTCATTACTGTGGGACTTAGCAGTGAGTCAATTGTCTTGAGCACAAGGAAGGAAAGTAGGATGTTTAAAATGGATTAACTCCAGAATCCTCCCACCTTCTCCCCAGGGGGAAAAAAAAGAAAAGAAAAGAAAAGAAAAGAAAAAGCCTATGGAATGTAGAACCTGTGTCATGAATGGGCACTAGTCCTCCAGGGTTGAGAATGATATTTACCCATTTGCACATATAAACACGCACAGAGCTAGAGAAACTAGGGCAGGAGTCTCAAACTCAAATGACCAGGAGGGACCACATGAGGACTAGTTCATTGGCCCGAGGGCCGCATTTACTAACACCCCCTCCTCGCTGCCCCCGCCCCACCCCTTCCATGAGGCCCCACCCCTGCCCCACCTCTTCCTACCCCTTCCCTGCCCCCATTCCAACCCCTTCTCTGAAGTCCCCACCCCAACTCCACCCCCTCCCTGCCCCCAGAGGGGGCAGGAGGGGTGTGGCGGGGGCTCAGGGCAGGGAGTTGAGGTGCAGGGTGTGGCAGGGGGCTCAGGGCAGGGAGTTGGGGTGCAGGGTGCAGGAGGGAGTGCGGGATGTGGCAGAGGGCTCAGGGCAGGCTCAGAGCAGGGGGTTGGGGTGCAGAAGGGGTGTGGGATGCGGCAGGGGATTGGGGTACAGGCAGGGGGCTCAGGGCAGAGAGTTGGGGGGCGGGGTGCAGGAGGGCTTCGGGCTCTGGCCCGGAGCTGCTTACCTAAAGTGGCTCCGGGGTGGTAGCGGTGCACACCGGGGCCAGGGCAGGCTGCCTGCCTGCCCTGGCCCCAGCCTCTCGCTGCTTCGCGAAGCAGCTGGAACCATGTCCCTGTGGCCCCTGGGGGAGGGGGGATGCAGGGCTCCATGCGCTGCTTGCCGCTCCTCCAGGTACCTCCCCCGAAGCTCCCATTGGGCGTGGTTCCCCATTCCCGGCCAATGGGAGCTGCGGGGGGCGGGGGAGGGGGTTCTGGAAACCAGGGCAACACACGGAGCCCTCTGTTCCCTCCCCCTCCCCCCGGCCGCAGGGACGTGATGCCAGCTGCTTCAGGGGCTCGAGGTGGGCAATCCCGCGGGTGTAGTTTGCCCACCCCGGCCTGGAGGTAGGCTGGGGGTGGGGGGCGCGCGGGCTGCTTGACGGGCCGCATGCGGCTCGTGGGCCACGTGTTTGAGACCCCTGGACTAGGGGATGGGAAAGGTTTACAAGAAATATGTCTGATGGTATTTGAGAAGGCTACACTTCACGCCTGCCAATGGCCCAGCGAAAGGAAGAGCTGTTGTTCCTCTAACTTTTGTCCAGTTCAAGGTGATCTCACTATTTGCATTGGCCATTCTCTGGCACTCTCTTTCCCTCCCCCCATTCACGCCTAAAGCACATGGCCAGACTGGGAAGCCAAGCACTGATCCGGGAGCATTCTTTGCTTTGCTCAACACACGAGTAGGTTGTGGGGTCGGCTCCCTGTCCATGTATTGCAGACAGAGCAAGGAGTGCTGGTGTTTGGACTAGTTCTTGAGTTTTTGGAGGTCAGTGTCCTCAGACCACCATGAGGACTAGAAGAAAGGACAAACAGGGTGTATGGGCAGTAATCGAAGACAACGAGAAAATAAATATTAAAAATCTCCCCCCATCCTGTACAATGTCCAGCCAGCACTGTGAAAGTTCCCCTACAGTCTCTCTCTCGAAATTGGCAGCTCTCTGTACGTGAGACTGGGTGTGATCTTTCTACACCTATTCAGGGGGGTGGGGGGAGGGGAAAACAGTGAATGATTCTCTCCCAGGTTAAGGTGTGGGGAGAAGATTGAGGCCTGCCATGGTATATATGCAGGCTAGAATTAGGTAAGTGGAAGCTGATGATTCAGCAGAAAAAAATGCAGATGTCTTTTCAATGTCTTTTCCTGAAGGAAAGTGTTTATAGCAAGTAGGACAAGCGAACGTAGGCAGAAAACTTCCCTGTATGGGGTTCAACCCACTGATGTTGGCTGCGGTGCCTGACCTTCCCAAAGGCTTTCTCTGTCTGCTGCATCAGCCAGTTTAGAGTCCTTTGCATGTGCAGTGAGGTTAACCCCTTATTCACCAATGACCAGGTCTAAGCATGAAAAGCACTCTTCAGCCTGGAAAAGCAAGGACTGGGAAAGGCCATATTTAGATACCCGGGGGCTCTCACCATCTATAGGAGAACGGACACTAGAATGGGACACATTTCTGAGAGATGATGAGTTCCACAAAAGAAACAGTATCTTTTATTGCCCCAACATCTGTTGGTGAGAGAGAGAGAGGTTTTTGAGCTTACATAGAGCTGTTCTTCAGGTCACACAAGGGCAGTCATTCATAAAACTGGCACGCTATAAAAACTAGAAAGATAGATACTATTACAGAGGCCACCTTTATGCCAAAGACCCCAGGTGATTGGAACCCTATCGGTCTCTACAGCATTGTTGTTTTAAATTTGGTTTTTATCTTTCAAGTCACGTTTAGTGGAGGAACAAGACAATGGAAGAAAACAATTGCTTCAGCAGCTCACACGCTAGTGTTCTAGAGAGATCAGAGTTCTGTTCCACGAACAACGCTGCCGTCTGCGTTGGGAAGTCATACGCACATATTTCAAAGCATTAGCTTTCTACATTTTGATGCTCCAGGCAGTGATCAGTCATCATAAGAGATGCAGGTAACTCTCACTGCAACAATGACCGTGTTATATGACTCTCAAGATGTTTTATCAGCAATGTGATCAACCTGGCTGTACTTTCAGTGACTTCTTCCCATTCTACTAGTCTGTTTCCCATTTTTTTTGAAAAAAGAGTGAAGCTACCACGTCCACGGAAGAGTGAAAGGCTGCTTTTCTAATGTCACATTGCTGAATAAAGCTCTCTTTCTAGTAAATGTATATAAAGGCTTAGGTAACCCAAGGAAACTATTGAGAGGAAACGAAGACACTCCATAAAATAGTTTCTGAGATTTCAATGCCTCAGATGTCAAATTTAAAATAAATAAATAAATAAATAAAACAAACCACGGCTGACAAGAAATAGCACAAGTTTAAGTGAAAATCCTAAACAGACCATATAAGAGAATTCCACCAAGGATAAGTGAACAAATGTGATTAAAACTATCTACTGCTCTGGACTGCAGCCAAAATGCTGCCAGCAGTATTTGATATGTAAATGCTTAAAAATCTGCCGTGTGCACAGTCACTGATGCAAATCCTCTACAGAGGGTTTCTTCATCTAATTAGAACTATTGGTTTAGCAAACTTTGTAGTTTATAAAAACCCTCAATGTCTCATTATTCTTTTAAAACAGAATATTCATTTGTTTGGAATGTTTTGCAGTTATATCCCATGAAACCTTGAAATGCCTTTGGCTAATGAAAAATGCTAACCTTCATCAGCTAATAAGCACTGGGGCTTTTAAAATAATAAAAAAACCCTCACCACATATACTCATTAAAACTTCTTTTTATCTTATTGCTGCTTTTGACTTTCTTTAGCTATCCACTAGATAGAAAAAAATATATTCAGTTTCCAATTTTTTTTTGCAGCACAATTTCAACTAAAGTGTTTAATGTATTATTGCATTAAACATACAACTCTGTAATATAGCGACTATGACCCCAATCCAGCAAAGCATTCAAACATGTTGAACTTTAAGTTCTATTGAAGTTAATGAGACTACTCACATGCCTGAAGTTAAGCATAGCCCTAAGTACTTGGATAGATACGGGGCATGTATGCTCATATTTCAGGCAGCACTGTGTATAGTGGCTACAGCAAAGGATTAAGAGCTACGAATCTTGAGTTCTAGTAACTGACTTCTTGTGACCCAGAGACTAATCTTAAGAGTCACTTATGTGCTTGAATACATTTATTTCATATGCATAAGTGTCTGCAGGAGACTTTCCCATAGTTGGGAAGTCTCTTTTCTCTTTGTCCCTCAATTTATGTATCTGTAAAATGTATGCAATAATATTATATCTCACTCAGCTGTGTTGTGAGATTTAATTTATTGAAATTTACAAAGCACTGAGAGATTCAATTCCATTTCATGAGGCTTGAAAACTGAACTGAGCTTAGAAAGCCATCAGTTTGAAATACCTTTCTAAAGCCTAGCTAACTGCTAACCTTGACTAAAGGAAATAATTCACATTTAAGCACTTTCTACTGCAGTGCAAATTACTACTATTTCCCCCCTCCCCCAATTTTTAAGCAACCTATGTGTTCAAAGTAGACCTGAGAAGTATAATGCTCAGTATTAAATTTCTTCCTTTCCTGATATGTTTTGGGATGCCTTGAGTTATGTGCATGTTTGTTTATTTATTAAAAATAATGCAATTGTTAAAAAGCTTGAATAATAAAAGTTGCTAATATTCTTTCCATATACATCATTGCAGTGAAGCACTCCTGCCTACCAGCTAATGAGAGCGTAAACTACATGCTCTGAGTTAGCTGGTGCAGCACCATTAAATTCAATGGCTTTTCACTGGTAATTGATGAAAATTGGTCCTTTTTTTCTGTCACAAAAGAAGCCTTATATTTTTTTTTGTGTGTGTTTTTTTTCCACATAAATAATCAGGTACATTAAAACTTAAGTATTTTGGCTGTGCATCCTACTATCACAGGGCTGGAGTGCCTGGTCTATAACCTTCGCAAACAAAGTATGCCTGTAATTGCACATTTGCAACAGGAACTTTTAGGCAAATGCAGAAATGTGTCTAATTTAGATAAGGGCTGGGGAAACCCTTTCGTCTGTACAAAGTGCATGTTAATTATATAAATAAAATGTGTTTCCCTCCACAGACACAGAAGGGCTGCCACTTTGGTTAAACTCTCTACGTAGACAGGAAGCTCAACCAAGCATTTGCTCAGCATTGATGGCAAAGACTGTTGATTCACCCACAGCGGTATTCCTAATATTCACACTTGAAAGGTGAAATTGACAAGGCAGTTTCGCTAAGAGAAAAAGGGGTTAGAACATGGGGCTTGGCTGCTACTAATTATTATACCCAGATAAGCACCCCAAAGTTCCAGTGCTTATTCAACCCTAGCTGAGCAACCAGCATGTAGATTTGCTAAACTGGGTGGTAAATCTCAGGAGAATAGACTGCCTTATGATATTTATGTATTTCCTGTTTCGGATCTGACACTTCCTCTTACAGACACAGAAAAGCTGAGATACACAGAGGATATATGTCAACATAAATTTGAAAGCGCGCTGAACTGTTTCAAATCATTAAGGTTTTGATTTGAAGTACTGGAGAAAGTTTGGGTTGGCTCTTTAAAAAAAAATCTTAACTGACTCCCCCACTGCTATGATAATGCCTACACACCAATACAATATGAGCAGAAAACAATTGTGGGAGGATCCACATCAGGGCTTATATACAGCCGGAGTTATCCGGAGTGGAGCTCTGGTAAATATTTTCAAACTAGTGGGGCAGAAACCCTGAGCCCCAGTGACTCCCACGGGGCTGAAGCCCCAAGCCCCTGGAAAATACTCTCTGAGCATTTAAGTTCTGGTCCGCACAATTCCAGACTTCCACTAGAGAAGTAGGGTACTTGTAAACATGGAGGCTACACTGGTTGAAAGAGTCATTGTCAAATGCAGGTGCAGGAGCAGTAGAGAAAAGATAATGGGGAGTCTCACAATAGGATATTTTTCATGAATAGTGATAGTCATTTACAGACCAAAAAGACAACTGAATAAGAAACAGAACGGCGGCTATTGTTGTTGTTATTTCCTCTGATGCAATCAATGAGGGGAATTCCAGGGCTCCGGCTGCAACATTGCAATGTAGATGTTTGGGCTTGGGCTGGAGCCTGGGTTCTGAGATGCTGTGAGGTGGGAGGCCCTAAACTGAATACAGCATCGCAAAATACAACCAGCAAAACTACTTACAAGGCTTTTTAATGATTTACAAGTGTGATGCTAAACTTTGAGCAAAAAGTCCCCTGAAAACCCATATATTGAAAAGGTAAGAATATGCTGACATTAAGGCAATGCTGTTCTCCGTAACTTTCCTCTTCAAATAAAAAATTAAGGTTATGTTAATGAATAATTTAGGATGATCCACATATACTGAATTATAATATGAAAATAAGACAAAATTGCTCAATGGTAGAAAATAAGGATTACGTTTTGTTAGTTTAATGTTGAGTTGTGTTGATGTAATACTGATGTAGTGTTAATGATTTATAACAACATAAAATGGAGAATGAAAAATAAATTCTGAAAGTTTGGATAAATGTATAACTGGATATGTGTAATGAGAAATAACGTTATCTATCATATATACATGATCAGAATCTGCAAGTGACAATGATTCGGTCTTGAAAATTTATAAAGGTGAAAATTGATAAAGTCTAACTGGGTGAACTCATACTTCAGTTTCCCACCATACATGTACTTGTGGGCCATTATGTCTTGCCATATCCTCTTTCGGTATAAACGAGGGGCTATGTGCTTTATATGTCCAATGGAGGCCCTTTCATCATGTACTATATCAGAGGATCTGTACCAGGATATATAGGGGGCAAAAAAGGTGATATTGTGTTTAAACTCAGCTCTCCCTTTACTTTTTCCCCAAGCAAAGCACAAAAAGAGCAATTATCCTTTTCCATTTTTACTGTGTGTCATGAGCAAAGTGTCAGAGACCAAGCTAATAATGGCCACAGCTGTGACCAAAAAAAATCAATTCTTCAGTCCAAATTAATGTCACAATCAGAATTAAAATGGTAGGTGAACGTGTGCATATCTGTGAAGAACTTAATGGAAAACTAGCCTCACGTAGACAAGTAAATTTATAGGAAGCACAACAGGTCCTGCCTTTCAAAGCACTGTAGCTAACCTTTAAGTATTAGCTGGCATTAAAGCTTAGTCAGCAATTTTCAAAGAAAGTTGTGGTGAAGATAATGAGAAGAGTTGTGCTTTTTCATGATAACACTGGGCTAGGCAGGTTAATGAAATCAGTGAGTCCAGGTATGAAAGTTATTAACTTTTTCTATTAAGATGGTACAAAGTGATTTAGTGAAGATTTTGATGCTAATGTGCACAAGCTGTCTGTGGAGTTTTCAATGTAGAAATGATATTTTAACATTATACAGTTCAGCGCCTGATTTTTTTAAAAATTCCTTTTGTATGGAAGTTGGGTTTTTCATCTTCCGTGTGTAACACACAAAACAAGGATCAGTTTGACAGATGAAACCTTACTGAAGAAAAGGGAATAAGGTTGTGCTTGGAGATATTAGATGTACAATTTAAAACCACCCTATTTCTATTTACAGTGAGATTGTGAAAGGGGATCAATGCCCAGGGCTGCTCAAAATTGTTTAGTTAATTTTAACCTTCCAAGGAAAAAATTGTGTCAATGCATGTTGTTAAATAAGTATGTATTTTTTCTCCTAGCACTTGCCCATTTCTTAGCTTTCCTGTCTTAAAGACTTTATCCACAGAAAGAGAAAACTTGTGGACTGAGAGATGTAGTTTATCCCTGCTCTATAGTAGATATCTCTTGAGATACAGCACGAGGACCTGACTATACTAGTTAGCTGCAAGTGTACAGCATCTTGACAATTAACTTTTTTATACTCTCTACTTTCACAATGGTATAATTGCACATTGTTCTCTCTTCCAATCGCTTCTGTGGAAGAAAACACTCCTTCTGTTACTGAGCCTAACATTTTCATTCCATTCATTCCATAAATCATAAATAATAAAAGATTGTGAGACTCATTCTGTTTACACTACTGTAAGTCTATTGACTTCAAAAGAGTTACTCTTGATTACAACAATGTGAGCACAGAACTGGGCCCTATATTCCCAGTGTAGGCCCTTAGAAACCATAAGAAATGTCTTCTCAGACCTTGTCAGACTAGGATTTGAAGGTATGATGATAACACATTAGCTAACACATGTTAACAGCCTAAAATTAGCTTCTCCCAAGACCATCCCCAGGATGTTGTTGTATTTCCTTGCTTATGTATTACAAAAAATAGGTCATAATCTCTCAGGGAGAGACTTAGAGGTCTCATATTTTCCTCTATGGTCACAATTTGTTAATATGTCCAGGGGATATAAAATAGGATTCCTGACACACGGTGTCCAATCTATCTTGTATGCACCATCGTAACATTTGTCAAGATAACTATTGTGCAGCAAGCTCCTTTTATTTGTGGCACATCCATCATAAGAAGAAAAGGTTACTCACTTTGTGCAGTAACTGGTTCTTCGAGATGTGTGTCACTGTGGATGCTCAAATTCAGGTGCACATGCACCTCTCGAGCCCTTGGTTGGAGATTTTCCATTAGCAGTTTCCGTTTGGCTTGCGCATGCACTCTATACAACCTTGTACCATGCTCTGTGGGGACACAGGGCTGCATAGGCAAACCGCCCTTAGTTCCTTCTCTGTTTGAACGTCTAACAAGAACAGTTCGAAGCAGAGTGGAAGGAGGGAAGATAGTGGAGCACCCATGGGGAGACATAAGTCTAGAAGAACCACAGTTATTGATCGCACAAGGTGAGTAAACTTTTCTTTGAGTACTGTCCCTATGGGTGTTCCACTGCAAGTGACTCTTGAGCTTTATCCATCCTCACAGGGAGGAGGGAGCTTAGGAATCAAGTCCAAGACTGAAGACAGTATAGAAGAACCAAGTGCTGCATCAGATCTGATGGCATGGTCCAAGGCCTAGTGTTTACAAAAGATACGGAATGAAGCCCATGTAGAAACTCAGAACATACAGAGACCCTGCCCTTGAAAAATATTGTAAATGGGGGGTCTTCTATCAAGACTCAGTTTTTTTCTCCAACCCTATGAGCTGATGTGATAGGTACTAGAAAGACCGTCTTCATAAATAAGTGAAGCAAGGAGCAGGTTGCCCTAGGTTCAAACAGAGGTCCCATAATGTTTGTAAGTACCAGGTTGAAATCACAAGTCAGAGTAGCATCCTTAACCTGGGAGTACAGATTCCCCAGACCCTTAATAAATCTTGAGAACACAGGGTATGCAAAAACACAAAACCCCTCTCCTGGGGAATGAAATGCTGATATCCCAGCGAGATGAACCTTAATAGAGCTAATTGATAAACCCAATTTTTTTTTTAAGTCCAGCATATAATCTAAGATGATTGAGAGCGGAAAAAGTTCAGGGACCAGGTGGTGATCAGTGATTGAACCTCTTTCATTTCTGAGGGTCAGTACTTTGAGCTGACTTCCTTGTACTGTTTAGCAATACATGTTGTATCCCTGTCAAGCAGGTGGATTCTAATCCTGTGAACCATATCGGAGCCACGCATGGAGATAGAGGACATCTCAGTTGGGGTGAAGCACATGACTTGTGCCGTGGAAGAGGAGATGAGGGACAGTCGGAAGCTTGAATACCGGTTGGACATACAGGTGAAGCAGGTATGTATACCAAGCTTGCCTCAGCCAGGTCAGTACTATGAGGATAACCCTGATCTTGTAAATGATCTTGTAAATGGCTGAGATCTGAATCTGATGGGCTGTATACCAGTTCCATAAGTTTATAGCTTTGGCACATAGGGAACAAGATTTCACTCCTTCCTGTTTGTTGAGAATCCCGTAGTACCAGGAAGCACTAGTAATCCAGAGACCGGGGTCTTGGTACCAAGAGCCATAAGCCATAGGGACTCCAGCTCGACTAACACTGACAAGTTCCTGTAGTATCAGAATTCCTGTCCTACCAGGTGGGTCAGTTTTGATGCAGCAGCTGACTTGAATGGTGCTGTGGATTTGGAGTGAGTAAGCACCAAGGCAAAGGCGTGTGCTTCGATTTTGTCAGTACCAATGGAGCTGAGTGGGAAGGCATTGTTGTTAAATCTGAAATAGATGGCGGTGATCTGGAGGTGGACAGCACCGGGGCCCTGAAGTGTTCCTCTGAAGCACTCCAGGATCTCCCTGCTCTGCTGGTGCGAGAAGAGTCTTTTGCCTCCATAAAACCAGGCTGGGTGGTCGAGGTCTCTGACACTGTAGATTAGCAGATTGGGCCTTCTTGGAAGCTGGCTCTTTGTGGTGGGAGACCAAGTTCCTCTTCTTCAGAGCCCTCCCTAAATCCTCTGAGATCTTTCCCTTCTTAGGCCAAAGCCAAAGGGGCACTGGATCAGCCTGGAGGCTGATATACTGGAGAGAGGGTCTACCGACCTGACTTGGAAGCTGTTCAAAGGGAGAGCTCCATCAGCAGCAGCTTCAGTTTAGTCTTCTGATTCTTCCTAGCTCTAAATTTTAGAGCCAGGAAAAAGTGACACTTTTGGGAGACGTGAGACTCTCCCAAGCAATGGAAACACTCAGAGTGGCCATCGCTGATCAGGAAAGCCTCCTGACAAGAGAGGCAGCATTTGAAACCTTGCTAGCCAGGTATGCCCAGTCACGCCAAATAAGCTCCCCAGAAAAAATGGGAAGGAAAAAAAAAAGTAAGGGAAAAACAGAAACCTCTCACAACAATCTAATTAATTCTATACTGTGACAAAGTTCCTCCTCTATCTTGGTGGTTTCCTGTGCTTACTGGCGGATTTTCTTGCCTCAGAGATTCACCATGTGGGTTAGGGAACAGCCCAGAGACCTTCCCCTCTGGAAGAACCCACAGTCCAGGTCAATTGGGAGGTTTGGGGGGAACCCGGGCCCACCCTCTACTCCGGGTTCCAGCCCAGGGCCCTGTGGACTGCAGCTGTCTATAGTGCCTCCTGTAACAGCTGCATGACAGCTATAACTCCCTGGGCTACTTCCCCATGGCCTTCTCCAAACAACTTCCTTATTCTCACCACAGGACCTTCCTCCTGGTGTCTGATAACGCTTGTGCTCCTCAGTCCTCCAGCAGCACACCCTCACAGCTCCTTGCACCTCTTGCTCCCAGCTCCTCACACTCGTACCACAAACTGAAGTGAGCTCCTTTTAAAACCCAGGTGCCTTGATTAGCCTGCCTTAATTGATTCTAGCAGCTTCTTCTTAATTGGCTCCATGTGTCCTAATTAGCCTGCCTGCCTTAACTGGTTCTAGCAGGTTCCTGATTACTCTAGTGCAGCCGCTGCTCTGGTCACTCAGGGAACAGAAAACTAGTCATCCAGTGACCAGTATATTTGCCCTCTACCGACTCCTGTACCCCACTGGTCTGGATCTGTCACAATACTAACAACAACATTAACTCGATACACTAAACTAATTAAACAAGCACTACAGAACATGCTGAGGCACACATGAGCGCAGTCTCAGGCTGAGGCAGCAGAGAAGGAGCTGAGGGCGGTGTGCCTGTGCAGGCCTACGTACTCGTCGAGTGCCGTGTGAGGTTGTACAGAGCACATGTGCAGGCTGAACCGACATTTCTAACAGAAAATCTCTGATCAAGAGCTCAAGAAATGCAGGCGCACCTTGGGGTTCAAACAGCATCTAATATGGATCCATCATGTTTAAAGGATGGAGTGGTGGCCTTCATCCAGAAGACAAACATAAAATATGACTTAAGGAAGCCATGATATGCTTGGTCAGAAGTGTGTGGCAACTGGAGAAGGAGTTAATAGTGAAATTCCAATTGCATGTTTAATTCATAAAAGGGGTCCAGCCCACTTATTATACTTGCTACAAAAATCTCAATAAAAATGAAAGTATTTTTCTAAACAGCTGTGAATACCCAAGGATATTTAATTATTAAAATCAAAACATTATGGATTTTTAGGTTTATCTAAGCACTGGGATTTTATATAGTAGAGAAAGATGCTGCCTACTTTGTGTTTTTCCATGTTTGTCAGCTGTTGCATATTCACACAGAACATCATCTTCCCACGTTACATCCCATTTTGATGAAAACAATAATCACTGATTAAACGAGCAAGTCGAAAGAGCTGAGAAAATGATCAACAAGTCCATTACTCAAATTAGGGACTCTGGTTAAATAAATAAATAAATAAATACATGCATATATAAATCAATCCAGATTTTGGACTGAGGATTTAATAAATAAATAAACAAATAAATAAAAATGAGTCCGACTTTCAGCAATTTCTTGTCACTATCTTCCAAATTAAATTCTCTAGTGTTTGGAATGAAAGAGCAGAAAGTAAAATTAAATACAAGCCCAGATTAAAGACGACGATTCACTTTCCCCTCTGATTTATACATTCCTTTGATTTATCTGAGATTTTTTACACAAAAGAGTAAGGAAGATGCTTTCCTCATTAAGTTGAGTAATTATAATAAAAAAGCACCCATTTCCTTCAAAGGAAAAGAGAAGAAAGTGGGGAGGGGGGAGAGGAAGAGATTGGGAATATTTTACATAATATTCCAGTCTGCAGCAGAATCAACATTACTCATTCTAGTTTACTCGCTGTGCTAAGGCTTCATGGGATCATGTTCTTTGTTAGAGTATGCAACTCAGCAACTAGAAGACTCTGGCATCTATGTGGAACCCACTGATTTCAATGGGACTCCACAAGGGGGTAAGTACCTGCCCATACAAATCCTATTACAGGACAGATCTAGGGGTAGATGCGTAATGTCAAATGGATACAAGTATAAATTATCAAGATACGGTATAACCTTTGGGGAGATTTAAGGTTGAGAGAAGTGCAAAATTAAGAGAAGAAAAGTTAGCCTGAATATTGGGAGGAAAAAACTTGGCAGCAAGGCCTACTAAGAACCACACAAGACATTTTTAATGGAAATTCATGTGAAATTTCTTGCCAGTTTGGTTCACACGATTTCACACCCTGAAATTTTTGCAGATTTCCAGAGGACTGAAGACGATTCATAGTGCAACCTGGGAGAAATAAAAATGGGCTCTGCAATGTGACCTGAGTGTTAATAAATTCTGGCTCTGACACACAAAGTGAGGGAAGCAATTTTCAGAGCAAAGGACCCCGTCAGGGGAAATGCCCTATTTCCAACCCCAGCAAGTTTATGTCAAGAGATTGTTAGTTTGAGCACCTCAACTGATCCCAGCAGCTACAGTACCACAGAAGGATTGCTTCCCAGCTGCACAGAACACAAGCTATGTACAGGTTTAGAAATTAAAATGAGCATCTTAAATTATACCCAGAATGTTATCATAAGCCAGTGTCCATCACCAGTGCAATATCCTCTCAGGAAGAAGTTCAAATGAGTAGCTGCATTCACTATCTGTAGTGTGTGGGGTGGTCCCAGGTGTATATGTAGCTCCATGAAGACTGCATTGCAAAACTCATGAACTACTCTGGTGAGATCCATCTTATCAAGAAAAACATCTCATCCTTCTGCTCCGGTGCAGATGAGAGCAACAGCAGGAGCAGCCAGGAATGCTTTCAATCTGGAGCTGCAGCCAATAAGACTCTTTACCTGGCAACCTGAGAAGCAAAAAGGCGAATGCAATGGAGCCTTGATGAACTGGGCTTAGCAATCATGATATTTATTATACATTTTGATTCCTGTTAAAGTTGTTCAGAACCAGTGATATGGGAAAGGACAAAGAAAGAGAGGCACAGAACTCCCCCTCCCATCACCACAAATATACTTTTCTTCTCACAAATTTTTCCTTATCAAATGTACACAATCTCTCCACACATTTTGAAATATTAAATTATTGAAGGCCTCTAAACACCATGCTCTTTCAGCCATACCATGACATTTTAAATCTCTTCCCAAATTCCCAATATCCAAATTCTACCCTAAGTTATGAGATATTCATGTCAGATATAGTAAAGAAACGTATCGTTCTGTGGTACTATGTGACCACAAGTGATAGTGGGAAGTATGCCTGTAACAGGGTGCTGGCCTAAGAGGCACTGAATCAGCCCCTGTTAGCTCAGAACCTGCTAGCATAGCTTTCATAAAGGGGAACTGACTGGAGCTGGCAGGGTGTGGCTCATTAAAGGAGCCTGAGAGCAATCACCTGTGAGCCTGCTGAGAGGAAGGCCTATAAAGCTAGCAGGAAGGCAGTAGGAGGGGGGAACAGGAAAGTGAGGAGTGAGGGCCTGTTGCTCCCAGCTAGCTGTAAGAGCAAGCTGTTCCCTAAGGGGCTACCTGACTGATATTGAACTGTATATAGCTGTATATACATGGTGGTGGGAAAATACAGGGAAATAAAAGGGCACTGGTGTGTGAAAGAGTGAATTTGTACCGCGAGCAACGAAGCACATGTGTACAATGCCATATGGTACAGGGTGCATATGTAGAGACATGTATGAATAATGCACATAAAACTACAACGGTGTTGCTCAATCCTAGGAGCTGCAAAAAGCCAACCATTTAAGTGCTCAGCACCTCACAGGATTGAGCCCAGAGTTCGGAAAAGGGCACCGATAGGGCAAAAGTAGGTTTGCCTCACAAAATGAATATAACAGCATATGCCACTTTCATCTAGTAGCATATCAAATGCACTGAGCAGGAAAATCAATTATCACAAACTGAGCAAGAGTAATGTGGACATATCTGGTCATTATACTAGGGAACAGTTTGGTTGGCCAGAATAGCTTGAATGCTCCTGTCTGCTCAATCGTTTTCATAGGTGTTGTTCTATTTATGAAAATGAGGTCTGTTTTCCTAATAATATTTGCTTTTACACACCGTCTAGTTGTCTCTATGGGAGCATAAAAAGTTCTGAATTTGACCTCTTCCTTGTCCCCACTGCGTTTTATCTTGTACTCGTCAATGGCATACAAGATATTGAAAACACAACAATGGATGCTTGTAACTTCAACATCCTTCTCAACCTGCTGGGAGGTGATGGGCACCTGATTATCACCCAAGTGAAGGTTCCAAACAGCAGAGAGAGGAACAGGCAGTTACTGCATATACTGCATGAAGTAATTCACAGGAGTTTCCCCAGTCTCACATCCAGGGCCGGCTCCAGGGTTTTTGCTGCTCCAAGCAGCAGGGGAAAAAAAAAAAAAAAAAAAAAGAGCCGGGATCGCAATCGGCTCCACCGCGCCGCTTTCTTCTTCGGTGGCAATTCGGCGGCAGGTCCTTCCCTCTGAGAGGGACTGAAGGACCCACCGCTGAAGAGCCCGACGTGCCGCCCCTTCCCCTTGGCCGCCCCAAGCACCTGCTTGCTGGGCTGGTGCCTGGAGCCGGCCTTGCTCACATCCCAGGTGAACACCCTAACCCTTGGCAACTGGCTATTTTCTGTGTGTATCTCTCTCTCTGAACAGAAATTCCGTCCTGGCCTGGAAAGTTTAATTGAAAAGTTCCGTTTTTGCTGAAAGAACATTTCATCAGCCATTTCCCAACCAGTTCTAGTTACTACCTTTTTTCCATTTTATTTATTCAAATAATGACTTTTTCTTTTTAAAAAAAGGTCTCTTGTTCCAATGAAGTCTAGTTTCCTTTATAAGACAATCAGATTCAGTGCTTCAGCTCATTCACACACAGTGAGCTGGTATTAAAAAATATCAGCCTGCACAATTTAATTTGTAGCCCATTTAAAACAAGATCAGAATTTATATCTGTAAACTGACTGACAAATCTTTACAATCTGATTGAGGAAAAACATTAGAGTTGAATGGCAATTTATTTTGCCAAAGCTAGTTAATCTAATCCTTGCTTAACTGTTCTGCATGTATTCCCTGCTTAAAAATCACTGCTGAACTGTACTGAATCAGAAACAAATTCTGCTTACCCATTAAAAACACTTCAGCTGGTATTAAAAACAACTTTATAAACTGCAGTTTGTTATTTCATCATCACGGTGATTTACTACCAGATATTATTTTGCAGTTGCTTTATTGTAAGTGGCATCCTGAAGTCCAAACAAAAATGTCCTTAAGGTAATTTCAATATTGTTAATTTCTTAAGAGAACTCTGTAGAGGAGTTAGAAGGACTACAGAGGGGGAGAACATTTAAGTAATAGTACAATAAGATCATTTTCTTCTTCAATGTCATTTTTTAATTCATTAATGATTTTACTGAACTTTCTAAAGAGTAATTTAAAATACAGACGAAGTCTTGTTCACAAAAATGCAGTAAGCTCGGTATGCCCATTTGTTGGTAGCTCCCTCTGAAGAGCCCTTTAATTTAAAGAAGTGGAACAAAGGAAGATTCACACAGATAGTTTTACAATCAAGGCTTTCCTAGAATTCTACATGGGAATAAGTGTCAGCGCCTGTGGACCTCTCTGCGTGATCAGTGAGTATGAAGAATAAGGGCCAAGTCTTATTACCAGTTACACCCAGGAAACCTCACTGAAGCTACTTTCATGGGAAAAAAGGAGAATTTGGGTGCCACAGTAAGTAAGAGCATAGGTTTAATAAAAAGCCCTAAAGCTCTGAAGGAAATACAGCCTGTGAAATCCCACTAATCCTTTTTTAGCCTAGAAGAAAGAGCAACTCTTACAAAAATACTAATGTATTCTATGAAGGGGTTCAAAATACTAAAGCCTAAAAAAATGTTACTGTAGTGTTTAGGGTCCATTACTGTCAATCACTTCAGAATTATTACTTTTTTATACATACAAGACTGGATTTTTGGTAAGGATCCATTGAGGACTAGTATTTTATACTTCTTTATAAAACTGATTTTTTCTCAATCATAAATAAATCAAAAATAAATCACATCCAAAAGGCAAATGGCATCCAGATGACAGCCCTTCGGCATTTCAACGGGGCACCCCCCCCCCAACCCCCCCAACAAGCAGCCATGGAGCCAAGCAAGAGGAGAGAAAAGATACCAGCCCATCAGGAAGCCAACCAAGTACTCAGATGCTGCAGTGCCCATTAAACTGTAAAGCTTGGCATCGGGGACCTTCCTCTGCCAAGTTTGCCAGATGAGTGGTCTCAGACACTGGCTTGGATGATGGAATTTATAGAGGAAGAGGATGAAGGGCTAAGCATTTAGCACCGCAATCAACCAGATGATGTACTGCCAAGGAAGTACTGCAATTACAAGGGTGTTTTGAGCAGTGCTGCTATTTTAAAAATGTGCTTTATCAATACATCTCTAACCCCTATCAAGGTCAGATTTACAAAAATGGCCTCTAATTTGAGGCGCATCAGTTTTCTGGTGCTGAACTTTAGGCTCCTGGGGTTTCGTTTTCAGAGGTGCTGAGCACCCACCAAGTTGCGATAGGAGCTGCAAGTGCTGACCTGAAAACAGAAACGGCCTTACAGTCTTCAACCCAAGGGGGCAGATGGTGAAGGGAGAGAAAACAAAACCCTGATTATGGCTGCTGTATCCTTTCAGCTCTGAAAAGATACAAAGCTGAAGAAAGATTACTTTAGCACCGGACACAAACAAAACTGGTAAAGCCATATGCATGTCAACACATCTTCCAAACCCTTATGAACAGCACGTGCGAAAACAAGCATTTCAGAATGTTAAATGCCTCGTTGTTTGCTCTGGCAGATTAGGGCATGTGGACCCAGAAGACAATTTAAAAAACAAAACAAAAAACGTGTACAAACAAAAGTGCATGGCTGTTGCACTGGGGGGAGGTGAGGAAGCTGTTTCAGCGGTTTAAGAAAGAAGCACACATTTGAAATTCTAACAGAATGCAGATTTAAGAAAAAAATACAGATAAAGTTCTTTTTGGACATAAAATAAAAGCTTCCCTGTGAAGAATTAAGAGTGGTTGACGTCTGGCTTGCCTGATAAAGATATTCTGAGCAAACAATGTCAGCAGCTATGCGGAGATAAAAAAAAAAAAAAAAAAACTCAGGCACTAGCATCTAAACAGATGTTCTTTTGCAGTAATTTTCAACCTTTTTTCATTTGTGGACCCCTACAAAATGTTGAATGGAGGTGTGGACCCCTTTGGGAATCTTAGACATAGTCTGCCGACCCCCAGGGATCCAGGGATCACAGGTTGAAAACCATTGTTCTGTTGCAATGCTACCAGTTCTGTACACCTCTACCCCGATATAACACGAATTCGGATATAACGCGGTAAAGCAGTGCTCCAGGGGGGCGGGGCTGCGCACTCCGGTGGATCAAAGCAAGTTCGATATAACACAGTTTCACCTATGACACGGTAAGATTTCTTGGCTCCCGAGGACAGCGTTATATCGAGTAGAGGTGTACTTCCATCTAGATGTATTGATATTACCTACCAGTGTTTCATTTAAGGATATTGTTCTAAAGGAGGGTTTGGAGAACACCAAAACATTGCCTGCACTTGGTCCAGTGTGCCAGCAGCAGGGGCTGAATCTCAGAGAGAAGTTCCGGTTGATGGCCATCCATCTCCAAATTGCACAGTGCCCAAAAAGTGCAAAATCAAAAGATGTAAATGTTTCAGACAGAAGCTGAAATATAACAGCTAATGTCACTTGTGCCACAGTTGCTCCAGTAACAGTGGGCTCATGGTGGAAATGCTGCCATGCCTCATTTTCTCTCCTTGGCTGGGTAGCTGAACAATCTCACTGGAAGTTCAGCCCCTCCTGCCCCCTTCCAGTGAAATGAAAGTGCAAAACAAAACCAAAAGGCCAAAGCCTTCACTCAGTCTCTTCCCAGGGGTCATAGCCCTCCCGCAAGGATCTGTCAGTCTCTTCCCCTACTGGGGTATAACACTCCCCTTGGTGCCCTTTCAGAGGCACTGGGGGGGGTCTCACATTCTCTTCCAGGATCTATAGCTGTGAGACCCTAAATAACAGAACAACTGTCTGCTTCATCCAAAAACTATTCCCACTTCATTACCCCACAGGGCTATGTCCTACGTTCTATTAGAGACCTTTAATTTCCCTCTTGGGACCCTGGATTTCTAGCCACACACCTCCCGTTCCTTGGGATACTTTACACAGCTCTTTGACTGTACCTCTAGACCTCTTCCAAAGTTCCTAATGGGCCTTTTGATTGGAGAAACCAAACCATCAGGTCCTATGCCCTTCAAGCCTCTCTTCACAATGCATAAAAGGTAGTTTTTACACACAGTGTCCCTTCCCAGCATTCCTTGCTGCAAAACCTACAGTTCCCATCAGCTCCAGTAACTATTAGACTTAGAGTATCTTGTTTTGGGGATGAATCACAAACAGGGCAGGGCTGGACTGGGAACCTCCCTTAAAGAGCCAGCTTACCCTGTGACTGGGCCCTCTCTGTTTTTTATTTGATTTCTGATTTGGAGCAGTCTTCTGTTAGTTTAACTCCTGCATGCTGAACACCCTGAAGATTTTAGCGCTTTCCTGGAAGCAACTCTGGCAGCTTGGAGCCTGGTTTGTACCTTTAGTGATTTAATCGACCTGTTTAAAACCTAGTTCTCATTTTTAGTCGTTTGCTCAAATACCTGAACGTTTCTGTCATTTGATCAAATGACCAGGAGAAATTATTTCCAACCCAAATGGCTGAAACTTTCAGATATTTCAGCACATGATGGCTAGTTGGGCAGAATGAACAAGAATAATCTCTGATGTCATTTCAATAAAATTGAAGTCACTGGTGTTTCCATCTGGGATGAATCTGGCCGAATGGCCGAAACAAGGATCCTACTATTCACTCTGACTGTTCTCTCACCTGTAAGATAACTGGAAAGAATGATGCAATGCTTCCCTAAAAGCTGAATTTCTTCCTGCACCCTCTTAGGTTAAAATTATTTCCAACTGCCAACAGACCTGAAAATCAAAGACCGCCCAGACCTCTCCACCCCAGCAAACACTTTTCTGCTCAATTTTCAAGGACCTTATTTGTTGCCTAGTGTGTTTTGTATATAGTTTCCAAAAGGTTACTTCATCTGGTTGCTCAGAACTGAGAAGAATTCTAAATAATGACTCAAAGCCATGTTGTTTTAAGTTTCATTTTCTCATGTCCCAAGGGAGTGTTTGAGAGCAGTTCCTGGCACGTGGTATACCAAGCACATAAAACAATTTTATATACATGATTAGACATGAAAGACTTGCTGAAGGTAGGTGAGTGAAGACAGCTTTCTTACAGTTCTTAGAAGGATGTTCCACAAGAGCAAGATATGGTGCTTGTTCAAACAAGACAGTTAAAAATACTACAAATCTCTTAAACAACTGGAAGTGTGGTCTAGTGAACAGAGCCAGGGAGGAGAGCCAGGACTCCTTATTTCATGCTAAGTAATTATTTTCACTTGGGAGACCCATTTAACTTCTGTGTTTGTTTACACATCTGTGACGCAGGTTTTCGTACTATACAGGTTTGTAGAAGCATCATTAATGTTTGTAAAACGCTTTATATCTTTGGATAAAAGTTGCAAATACTTGTTAATTATGAACACTATATCAAAATACCAAATAATTTTAAGCAACATTCTTAGATTTTTTTTTTATTAAGTGTTTGGTTAAATTTCTTGATAACATTGGGCCTTACCCATTGACATGAATATGAGTAGCGCACAAAGGAATGAGGACAATATATCATAGAATTAAAGATATTGAGAATTAAAGAGGGCATACAGTAGACCATTCCCAGCCAGTGCAGGATTGGTCCCTACTTTATGAGTCTGATTCTGAGGAGTACTGGTAATCTACTAAATTCCATTGACTTCAGCATCTATTGTAACAGGATCACTCCCTATATTTTCTCCCAGGCAACTTTTAAAATGCACTAGGATCCTATCGCTCCACTCTGGAGACTATTCCACATGATAAAAGTCTGAGCTGAACTCCTGAATAGAATCAATAACCCTAATTGCTTTCCCCGAAGGCAGATATGGTCTCCTCATGCAAGATATGTCCTTATACTAAATACAGATATTCACATAGTATTATTTCCTTTTTGTATTACAGTGGTGATAGGGGGCCCAGTCAGGGATCGTGGTCACTATACACACAATTTTTTTTTAAATAAAAGGGTGGCATTTCTTGCCCCTCATTGCTCATAATAGCCTAGAACGTGGAGAAACCTGTACTATAGACACTTACAATAAGCAAATCTATCTCTAAAGTGTTTCCAAGACTTCCGGTAATAACTTTGTTTGATCTTTAATTAAAGACCAAGCATTAGCTGGCAATCAGAATCTGCTGATCCTGTTGGTGATGTAGACTGTTTTACTGCAAATTATAAATATTTTTAACTGTTTCATTACTTTGTATGTTTTACATAAGCACTGTGCCCAGAGCAGCATTGACATGACACTCATTGTTAAATAATCTCATTTAACTTCTTAATCTGAGAGGAACAACACTCCACCTGCCACATTATCTAAAGACTCTTGCAATGTACATTAAACATTCAACAGCAGTAGGTGCCCTACTGTAGTTCATCTTGTCAAGAGTGAAATTTCAGTCCCTAAACATAAGGATGACTGCCTGATGCGGTCTGTCTGAAACAATAAATAATGCAAATAGGTATCCATAGAAAATAAGAGGTTAAAAGCATTGATAGCTTTTCCATTGGATTCTGCTAAAGGAGGGTCCCATTGGAAATGACTTTTAGATCACGATGACAAGATGGCAATAGGAACGATGCTGAAATAAAGGGCAGGTGTGTGTTGGTTTCTTTTATTTCTGAGTGAATCTAGTGGTTTTGAAAGGGATATCTCTGAAGATTGATGTCTTCTACTCATACAAAACCTACATTGCAAGGAGAGGCAATTACAGGTCCCCCACACTGACCGCTCCTGCCCTGAAAGGACCACTTCTATGGGTGAATGTGTAGTACAGTTTCCTGGCAATTAATCCCTGAGCTTGGCACTTAGGATGTTAACAAGTATGCCAGTTATAATGCTGGTCCATGCTGCTGAGAATCGGACACTACCGATCATTTCATGTAAGACCTCAAATTGCCAGTTGCCTAGTGATTAAAGGAAAGTGTTTTGCTTATGAATTTGGCTAAATGTTTCTTTGTTGTACTGTATTCATTATTATGACTTGCATTGCAATAGCATTCAGGAGTCCCAGTCAT
Source organism: Chrysemys picta bellii (assembly GCF_011386835.1). Classification (NCBI taxonomy): domain Eukaryota; kingdom Metazoa; phylum Chordata; order Testudines; family Emydidae; genus Chrysemys; species Chrysemys picta. Next base: position 70,046,260 of record NC_088800.1, on the reverse strand, counting down.
GGTCCAGGATCCTGTTGTGCTGGGTATTGTACAAAGAGAGAACAAAAAGACAGTCTCTGCCCCAAGAGCTAAGCATTAGCATATGAGAAAGAGTTAGTAGGAACACTTAGTTTACCTTCTCTAGCCCATTCATTGTTTTACACATGTTCTCTATTACTTGCCACTTCCATAGGTGCCGACTTCCCCTCTTTCCCATGGGTGCTCGACCCCCCTTTCTGCCCCCGCTGCCACTCCTCACCTTCCATGAGGCCCCGTCCCTGCCCTGCCTCTTCCCACCCCTGCCCCTCCCCCATTCCAACCCCTTAACGAAGTCCCCGCCCCAATTCCGTCCCCTCCCTCCCCTATTCCAACTCCTTCCCCAAATCCCCACCCTGGCCTTGCCTCTTCCCCGCCTCCTCCCCTGAGCGTGCCGTGTTCCCGCTCCTCCCTCTCCCTCCTGGAGCGTGCTAATGCTACCAAACAGCTGTTTGGTGACAGCTGGGCGGGAAGCGCTGGGAGGTAGGTGGAGGAGCGGGGATGCGGCACGCTCAGGGAAGGGGGAGGAGAAGGAGGAGGAGCAGGGGGTGAGGGGAGCTTGGCTGCCAGTGGGGGCAGAGCACCCACTAATTTTTCCCTGTGGGTGCTCCAGCCCCGGAGCACGCCTGGAGTCAGCGCCTATGGTCACTTCTCTAAATTGAATAGTTCCAGTCTTCTCATTGACCTCTCATGCGGTATCTTCTCATGCCTCTAATAATTTTCAGTACCCACCTCTGGATGATTCTTGTGGGGATAAATGAGAAAGAGATATTTGCAACTGTAATGTAACCCATGAACATACCAGGCAATTCGTCAGAGAGATTTGGGCTTCACAATATAATATAGTGCTGACCCTGCTCTATAGCGTGTTGTGCTGTCTTACAAGGTTGGCTTAGCATGCATCTATCAGAAGAGAAGGAGTAGGGGTTTCAGTGTCACAGATGGGATGACAGATGGGAAGTGAAAGCTTAATGTGGAGCTGCCCTGGATAAAATATATTAATCCACAAAATTCATATGTTCTTATGCTGGGAAACCTAACAAAACAATTGCAATATAACTAACCAGAGTAAGAAGTGTAAACTGCTTTTAGTCTATTAGCTGGCAAATCACAGTATGGCATCTGAAGGAAAGAAAAAAACCCACAAATCCTTTTCTTGTTATTTCTTGTAATAATATGCAGCTTCCGACATGGTTTACAACCGTGGAGGAAATGTCTTCCTAAAGATTGTGAAGAACACCAATTTATAGCATCTCCACTTTGAAAATGAATATTGCATATTCATATATTTGCATATATTTTTGATGGGATAACATTTTACAGGGTTTATAATGATAAAAATATGTATTTGAATTTCTTTTAACTACACCTATATCTCAGTTATTAACGAAACAACATTTAAAAATAAAAAGTGTTCTTTGAAGTGCAGCTTCTAGATGATTGACATGTTTGCGTAAATTCTGAAATTAGAGTATTTTGAGAGAAATGGGAAGTGTGACTTCCGACCAGTGACCTACAGTTGAGAACCCAGATGCGATTTCAAAACAACAGAGAAGTGGAACTTCAGGATAATGTCCACTGCTGGGAAGAAAACTGTGTTGTAATGTCTACACTCTAACTGCCCTTGTTTAGGGCTTCCACTATTGAAAAAAATGTTAAATAACACTATATTATAATTGTGCCTCTATTAAGATAGGGCTGGCCAGAGTCTCAGCTATACTGGGACAGTTTATGGCCATGTTTATAAATTACCAGCCAAGTTTGGCTCTCTATTTAAACTTACCCCAGAGGGCACTAAATATAGTACAGAATGTTACCGATCATGGCCCCAATCTCACAATAGATACCCCAGTGCAGACTTTTGAGCCGACATGCTGTCACCATAAAATTCCAGTCTCTAGTTCCTCTGCCCATTCCTTCATATATCATGGTTAGAGCTAACAAGATGCAGCTATTAGAATAACTCTGAACTAGTTACACTGGACTTCCAGAGCTCTAGCACCTAATATCAGACTCATCCCTATCCAGGTCCCTAGAATCTGCCACCCTGTAAAGAGTGTCCTTGGACCATATGTCCCCTATCATCTCCCCTCACCATTGGTGTGCTGTGCCTTCCATTACACTACTGCTTGGGATCAGTATAGCACTCCTCAGCTTGAAAGTACTCTAGATGAAGAAACAATTTAGTCCTCCTAAACAACTAAGTGAGGGATGCAGGTAGGTGATCATTATTGTCTCCACTTGAGAGGTGGAATGATGAGTCATATTTGTTAAGAGACTTCCCCAAGTCTACAGAAAGGGTCTCAATCATCCAATATTAAAAATCTGGAGTTCCTATTTCAAATTCCTGCATTCAGATCACACACACACTCTCTAAGGTTCTTACTCTTTCACGGTACTTTCCTGGCTGCTGCACACGTCCACAGAGCTGGCTGCATTTCACTGGTAATGGATATGTATGGTACTAAATCCTGAAGCCCTTATTCAGTTTTCACTATATCTTTACTCAGGCAAAAACTTCCACTGACTTCAAACATAACTTGAAGGAGAGTTTTTGAGTAAGGACTTAAGGGTTTGGCTCGTAATTTGTGAGGTGCTGTGGAAGCTTTTGAGATGAAAGACTATGACAGAGCAAATGGAATTGGGGTGCTAGTATTATCAGGAACACTTTACGGCATAATCACATGTAAAAAAAATGACCCAACCAAGCCACTTCCCCTTTCTTAATTCCTTTCGACATGGTAGGGAGTAAAAGTTAAAAGGAGAATGTTCTGTTCTTCATAATTTTTGCAGCCTAAAAATAACTGTTTACGCAGTTTTAGTTTTTTTTAACCGAGAATCTATTTATGCACAGTTTAGTGAAATTTATTGAATGCAGCTGTGGGACACGAGTTCTGTAACTCCATAGTTTCACTTAGAATCACAAGCCTGGTCATGTGGTGATCCATGAACTTCTATGTCTGATGCCGTCTGAATGAAGTTATTCAGGCAACAGTTGGTGCTGAAGATATATATGATTCCCAGCAACTTATTTGTCACTTCTATCATCATTATCCTGAGCAGTAAAGTACCAAAAAAGAAATACCACAACATTTCTCTTATGGAATCTATCTATATGCATATCTTCCAAATTTCTTGAACACAAAGTCCAGCAGTAGCAAACTGCTTACCAGAGTTCTGTGTGGGATAATTTTCTTCAAGTTTGAGGTTCACAAACTGAAGAATCAACACTCCTGAGCCACCTAGCTACAGGCAGTCCCAAGCATGAAAACAGGGTGCACACAGAGTGTTTTTGTGCTTGTGGTGCCATTGCCTCGGTAGCAAAAGTGCTGATGCCAGACCCAGTGACAATGAAATATGTTTTTCTTTTTGAGATAGGGAGAAGCTACAGCACTGAGCTTCCTGCTAGGGACTGATGAAACTGGTGCCCTGGTTGAATGTTCCTCTGTTTCTTGCATCACAGTACAGAAAATTTTGGCCTATATCTCATTAAAAGTCCATTGTTCATTTATGAAGGAAAAATACACATTTTAAAAAGGGGTCACCATACCTGATGGGATAGTCGGCGGCACTAAGATTAATGAAGAAATCCCAGGGCCAGTCATTCATCTCAATTAAATCCCTCATACTCTGTAGATAGGTGGACAGAAGACTTGCTCCTCCCCAGATAGTTGCCATTCGCCAAGGGGTGACTCTCACATTCGGATACTGGCTAGCAAACTGGAGCACTTTCCGGTGTAGGTAATTGGATCGCTTTACAGGGAAAGAAAGTAAAACGTTCAGCAGACTAGGAAAACAAATAAAATGAAAGGATCCTCCCCGCTTGTGTTCTCTAATCAACTGAACATCTTAAAACCTGACGTTTTTCAGATCAGTTGATTCTGGGCTGCAGTCAGTTTAATGTTAAGTAAAACAGTCTCTAAGGTGCCAAAAGGACTCCTCCTTGTTTTTTTAAAATACATTGAGACCTGTGAATGGTCTCTGGGATTTGGTAATTTATCTAGCAAATATACTCCCAACAAAACTCAACAATTGCTAGCCATTCCCCCTCCCCCCTCCCCCCAAGATGTGCTAAAGAACACATCCCTTCATTCAGTGCAAGCTAATTTGAAAGTGTCAAGAGCCCCCTTTGTTTTATTCTCTTTGATCTCCCCTGGGGAGCACTGATTCCACTTTAAATGTACATCAGAGCCTACAATGACTTATCAGGTATCGCTACAAAACATAGGACAGACAGATATGGACAGATACCATAGATACAAGGAGAAATGAAGGCAGTCACGGAAGGAAAGATTTAAAAAACAAAAAATACAGTCGGGCATAAAACATAGAACAGACGGAAAAACAAAAAGTGATACATACCGTATGCAGCAGAGATAAAAAGAATGTTGGAGAAGGTGACAAAGATGGACAGATTGACAAATGGTGAGACAGGCAATTTATAACCAGTGATATATTACCTTGTCAACATGAATGTAATAGAAATGGTCTTTATGGTAAATAGCCTTAAACATGCGTTGGAGCTGCCGAGAAGCTCTGCCATGAACAACCAAGACAAATGCGATCCTGACTGGGTTGGCAGGCATGTATTCTACGGAGTCCTCATCCCATAGTACATTGTTGTTGGCTTTTCCTGTTTGAAAACAAAACATAGTAAGGACATCTCTGAGTGCATCTGCAGAGTGGGGACACATAGAGCAGCTTGTATTCAATTCTGGCTCTTTTTTTCTTTTAAACAATTTTTAATGTGAACTGAGAACTCATAAGGGGTACCAGGTTGACTGCCCTAGAGATCAAACTCCTCTCTTTAGTCACAGAACAGGTTTCAGAAAGCATGAGCAGAAGCAATGCAAGCCTTCCTCATGTTGCCCTGCTTATGTGCCTCAATCGGGGCCAGGAGGAAGTATTCAAATATTTTTGACCCTTAACTGAATCAAACCAAGCTCCATTGACTTCAGGGAAGTTATGCAGATTTGCATCAGCTCAGGATCTGTTGCAAAATCTTTTAAAGTTTGCTAAGCTGTATCCAGGGCAATACAACAGTGACAAAGACAGAAAAGCACTAGGGAATTGATTATATTTTGAATATTATTTAGCCTTTGTTGCTAGAAATCAAAATTAAAGCACAGCTACTCTTTATGTGGTGTAAGCTCCCACAACTAATGGGCCATGCCCTTGCTTGGAGTAAATCAGTGCAGTTCCATTGAAGTTGGAGGAACCGTGCCAGTTTGCACAAGCAATGCCCTAATTATGTTCTTGTATTCCACTCGCATGACCAAAATATCAAACAACTATAGCATGTGCACTGCTCTAATGTCATCTGTAATGGCAGGCATAAATCAAAATGTTTAAAGGGTGACCTGCAAAATATGAGAAAATAACACTGGGGTTTCAATTGCTCTTTGCTTCTTTTCGATGTAGAAGTGGGCCTGATACTTTTTTTTTAAATACAAATGTTTTTTCCTGCTTGTTTTTATATGAGAATTTCTGGTTTCACCTTGCCTGTTTGTTTCTCAAGAATACTCTATGGAGAACTAGACAACTAGTAAGATTATGACAAGAAGTGCTGAGTAATTGAAGAGCCAAAGGTAATTGCTTGTTCAGAACTTTTCAAATGCTTTGTTCTGTGTTTTTTTTTTTTTTTTTTGTTAACCTCTATTCAACTCAAAAACCTCATATATAGTTTGGAAGAAAAATATTTGTTAAAGAGTCAACACCCCTGCCTTCAATAAAATCCTCTCTCCATTTCTCTGCTCCTTTAAGGAAGCCTCCAGCAAACAAGACAGACAGAGCCTGATATTTCTAAGTTAAAAACAATAACAACAAAAAGCCCACACTACCTTTCAGACCTTCTTTATACATCTTAAATAAACTAAAAAAGGTACCACACCATTTTTTCCACTATCTATGTAGCTTTTAATATCAAAGAGCACTACATACAGTATCCTTATGTTAAAAGTGCCTCAGCCCCATAAGGAAAAACATCAGGGTTTTCCAAGTCTAATAAATCCTAGCTGCCATTTTGGATTGTGTCCTCTGAGAAGCGAATCCATTTAGTTGTCTTTAAAAGTCTAAAAGTTTTGATTTTGTTTGAAAATGCATATTTAATTATAGGTAATGCACTTCAACATGCTCAAAGCTCAAATGTGTACTTCCTGTTAAAAGTAAAGTTTTAAAACTTTGGAAGCAAAAAGTTGTGGTGCAATCTAGTGTGATAATACTTCTACAGTTACTTTGTATTTACACAGAACCTTTCAGCCAAATAATTTAAAGTGCTTTATGGTCAGAGCATGTGTACAAGGTCAATAAAAATTCAGACAGAAGTAGTTGCAGCACGAATAAAAACTGCATCAACACACTACCACTTTACAAATATTAATTAACTAAGCCTATCCCCCCATCTTTAGAGATAGGCAATTGTTGTACCCATTTTACAGATTTGCAATATAGAGTCTTGCAAATACTATAGTGTCCATTTCATTTTTAAAATATCTGTCAAAGTAATTATTAAAATAAGTCCAGTCATGTTGATTTCAGTTTGATTCAAGGCAAGAAGCAGGGGAATTGATGATTGTCAAATCAAAAACAAGAGAAAACTGACAGGAAAAGACACTTTATATTCAAGCTTAGAGTTAACAAAAAAGTAAACAATGGTCAATATGAGCCATCAGACTTGTGATTTTTAAAAGCTTGTTAATTTATTAATTAAAGAAACAAAATGTGGAGACAAATTACATTTCTTTACTTGACATTTATTTTTAATTTTCCCCCCTTAAAATGCAAACCGACTGCATGCAAGGACGTTTGGTGTTACCGCAGGTTCTCTAAACAATTTGGTACCCTTGGCTATGCTGAAATGTTAATTTTGTAATATCTTGTAGCAGCGCTTCTTAGCTAATGAATGCCAATAATTATCCCAAATGTAGCGCGGTAGCACACCTGAGGGAAGTGCCTATACCAACATCTCTCAAAACTGGAACCCCCAGAGGGAATAGTTTTCCCCCCTCAGTAGCAGGAGCAGACCAGTATCACCAAAGGCTTTGCTCTCACTATCCTGATGGGATCATGGAAGTCATATGTATCAGAATTAGTAATTCCCTGTAACAAGATTCCCAAAGACTTCAATGTGCTTTGAATTGGGGGCTTTCAAACACGAATACTGTATACAACACATATTAAATAGATACTATGTTGAGTCCTGCATTTAAAGCACAGTCATAAAAGGTTTAATAGAAAGGGAAAACGGACACCTCCTCAATGTGGCCTCCTGAGCAGATGTCCAACTGGTAATATCAGTGCCCACAATTCACTGCATTTGCAAAAATGTGGATGCAATTATATGCTGGCTTGAAAGTGCACCCCTTTAAAAAAAGCCAGCACTAAAATTCTGACCCCTTAATTTTAAAAGGGACACTATCAACTTAAAATTGCACTTCTGTCTGCCTTTATTTTTATCCCACCACTAATAGTAAGAAAGACCTAATAAGACAATAACTGCATGACTAGAGCAAAAACAGAAGGAAAAAAATTGCTCTTTTCCAGTTTGTTTACCTTGGATATTTGTGCATAGTCAGTTTCACTGTTTCTCCCACATAGTTAATCAGTTCCCCCTCTTGTTTAGCACAACAAGAGGGGAAATAAAATGATTTTAAAAGAGGAAAATAGGAAAACGTGATAGTAAACCCAGAAAAACTGCCTGGGGAGTCAGGGACAAATGCAATTGCTGAAACAACTTGACTCAGTTTTCTTTTAAAGTGACTGAATTTCAAGTTGATAGTGTCCCTTTAAATGTTCCTGTGGTGGATTCAAATGATTTGACAATATTTTAATTTCATTTTTGGAATCTATATTTCTACATTAGTGGCTTCCCAAGTAAAAGGAGAGGAATTTTTTTCAATAACCTGTCCCGATATGTGGGGATTCTTCTTGACAATATTATTTTAATGGACTTTAGAGTTCGCCATATGATGGTGTTGTGTTTTTGTTGTTTTGTTTTTTAATAAATTTGCTTTCATAGAAAATACCGTAGTGTCTTTGGCAGATACGGAACACAAATTCCCCCAGAATATTAATCTGAATTTAGCCCCCTTTTCATCAAATTTCTCCTACTGAATTCCTTCAATGTCTTATTTTCCTCTCCCACAATTTTCCTATTTTATCTTTTACATTCTGCTTTTTTTTAAATTTTGGTTCAGTTCTTTATAGTCTCATTTTCCACCTGCATACTATTATGGCTTCTTTAGTCTAATCTTTTTCTTGGCTGCCTAGAGTATCATAAAACTAAGTGTGTTATATTTTTCCATATGTCAAAATACCAGCTACTTGTGGTGTATTCTATCATATGTCTATTTTTAGTCTGTGGTTGATTTGCACCTTCTATTTAGCAGTCTGCCCACTGACACAGACCCAGTCTGGTTTGCAAATAAGATAAAATTGGCAAGACAGGTGAAATTGAATATTTTCTTCTGATTATAAAACTAAAGATGCAGTCGGACTTGAAAATCAAGCGTTAATAGGCAGTGTTCTGTAAAACATATCAATATTAGGATGGCCCCAATATCTCAAAAACTGTTGCATTTTTATAGAACCCTTCATCCAAATGCATTCTAAACTAATTTACACATTTTACTTTCTTTTTATTAGTCATTTTGCCTATCACACAGAAGTGCGTCCCCTTCTGGGGTGTTAGGATGCCAACAACAATGCAAGAGAGACATCAGCTGCTTTTCAATTAACAACATGCCATATGGTGGCAATAAAAAAAAATCTAAAAGGATTTTAAAGTGGCACTTGCATTTCATAGCTCCTTCAATACTATAATTATATTTCTGCATGTCCATATGTATTAGAGATCACAGAGTAAGCCGGTGCTACTAGCCTTCTCCCTTTGTCACCTGGCTCTCCTCGAGTCAAACTAAAATGCAGCTGCCAAGCTGAGTTTCCTCTCCACTGTCCAGACCAAGTCTTCTCATTTTTTTAATCTCTACACTCACTTGCCCATTCTGTTCAACGGGTCTCCTTATCTGTGAAGCAATAACTCAACACTTGTCTACATCACTTCCCTTATGTCCTCCTCTATCCTACGACCTCTCAGCACTTTTCACATCTCTGCTTGTTAGCTTCCACCTACCCATACCTGACGTGCAACGGGCCAAGCCGACACAGGACATTTCCTACCTTCTTTCATGCCACCCCCTTGATGCTTATAATAGCCTCCCAATTAATGGGTATTGAGCTCCATCCCCCCGTCCTACAAGAAACCTTTATAAAGCAGTTTGGTTTCAATGAGCATGCCCAATTCTGAATTTGCAACTCTATTGCATTATCCTGGTTTATTCTCTTACTACCTGTAGACTTCATGCTCTCATGGATTTATAACCATTTCCTCTATGTGCCATGTATACCAACACTCTATAAACAGTAATAATAGAGCCTACAATGTTAATGTTACCAGGGCTGGGTTATAAGCCATAGTCGTGCACTGGGGGTATGGCTCTACTCTTGGAGAGATTCAGCCAACAGTCTCATTCATGCCAGGCCAGTTCAGCTGGCAAGTGGGGAACGAGAGCTAGGTTATGGTCCTACCCCTCTACAATGAAAGCAGTGGCTCTAGCCGCAGGGGGTTCTTAAACTTCTCATAACTTCACAGTTTCATTATGTGCTGTGCACAGAGGTTGGGGGAGAGGCTCCTTGTAACATTTACCTCCCGGAGCACCTCCACATGACTTCAGTGCGGCAAGATTTCACCCAAAGTGTTGTTCACACTTTTAATAAAACCCATGCTTAACCACGTATTAGCTGCTAATCAAAATTCTTCTTTTTTGCCGTTTTACATTTAAAACAGATAGCTACAGTTAGCACTAAGACCAAGTGACTGGCAACAGTTGGCCTTTTAAAATGAAACCGTTAACAGCACTGGACGTTTCCTACCTGCATGTTGTGGCTCTTTGTTTTTAGGAAAATACATACCTGGTTTGGCAAGTTACAAACAAAATGTCAGCCACAATGCAATGTCAAATGGCCTTTATAAATCCCAGAAAAATCAGCTCTCCTAATGGAAAGTCTGACCCTCAACTACAGCGGCATCAACAAGTGCCACAATACTTAATATAGAGCTATAATTTTAGCATCTCATTTGTAGAGTGAATAGGAGTCAATATAGAACTCATCAATGTAACTCACATCCTCTACTTCTAATCTTTTACTTCACCTGCTAATTAATGACGTTTTCAGACTTTTGTAAGAGCTAGAAACTCAAACTGTTGGTACAGGATTTTACAATCCAGACTATTTCAAGGAACCGATTTTGTAAATCAATCCATCAATTTACACTCTTATATTTAGATTTTACTATTTATACAGTACATTATGTCTGTGTAAATATATCTGCTGCTGCCTTCTTATCCTGTGCACAGCTGCACATGTGTGTATTGATACCATAGATTGATTGAGAAAAGTAGAAGAGATATTGCTGTGCAGATCTAGAGGCTATTTACTGTTACTGCTCCAATACATGAATAGTTGGATTTCTTATTACAGCTAGAATGCTAGTTATAACTCCACTGAATGGACAGATTCTGCAAACCCTACTTAGGCTTTCCACAATAACTCCCCATTTTCAGTTTCTTGAAATTTACACAACCATTCATCTAGTGGGTTGAAATTTTCCAGCCCTGGTCTTTGCCTAAAGATGATTTTCTACTTTTTGGGCAGGAGAGCAAAAACAATTTACCCTTTTTCAAATGAGAGGAGAGTGAAAAAAATATATATTCCCTCGTATAAAAAAAATGCATTTTTTAAAAACAGCTCTAATATTAAAATGCTTGGAGACAAAAGGAAAAAAAAAATAGTTGGCAGAGAAATAGGCTTCCAGGAGAAGAGTCTTAAGAGTTTCTGGCAAGAAGTTGTTCTGACGAGAAGTGACTGAGTTATGAAGGATTAATAATAGGAAAATTTATCTGTACTTACATGAAAATGTCCTTTCTTTGTTTAATAAGGTCCACAGATCCATTACAGCGGGTACATCAGCCTGCTTGCAGCTTGGGGGCAGCACCACACCTGTCAGTCACTAACAGCAGGGAAATGTCCGGCTCTCTGAAGTGCCCCCATTTGAGAAGGCTTCCACAGCCAAGTTATATCAAATCTATTTTCCTAAGTACAGAGTTGTTAACCATACTTTTAGGAAAAAAGCACAATTTCTCCTACTACAGAGAATAGGAAATTCTTTCTACTGAAACACATCCAAATCTTTGAATGTCATCTCTATTCTGGATGATTTGTTTGTCTCCAGGGCAGGTAGGATGTGTGGATTTTATTACTCCAAAAAAGAAAAATAAAACAAAACGAAAAAAAACCACACCTTCATGTGAGCACAGATACATTTGCATGTTCTTCTTTGTATTAAGGTCGACAGATCTATTCCAACGGCATTTTCATAACAGTGTCTCCAGAGTGGGAAGCAGCAGCATCCAAAGAATTAAAAAAAGTATACTATATAGCAGAGGTGGCCAACCTGTGGCTCCGGAGCCACATGCGGCTCTTCAGAAGTTAATATGCGGCTCCTTGTACGGGCACCGATTCCAGGGCTGGAGCTACAGGCGCCAGCTTTCCAATGTGCCGGGGGGTGCTCACTGCTCAACCCCTGCCCCCGCCACAGGCCCTGCCCCCACTGCACCCCTTCCCGCCCCCTCTCCTGAGCCTGCCGTGCCCTCGCTCTTTCCCCCTCACCCCCCAGAGCCTCCTGCACGCCATGGAACAGCTGATCGGGAGGTGGGGGAGAGAGAGAGGGAGGTGCTGATCGGTGGGGCTGCTGGTGGGTGGGAAGTGCTGGGAGTGTGAGAGGAAGCTGATGTGGGGACTGCTGACATATTACTGTGGCTCTTTGGCGATGTACATTGGTAAATTCTGGCTCCTTCTCGGGCTCAGGTTGGCCATCCCTGCTATATAGTCTCCATCTTCCCTTGGGCACTAAATAGTGGAGAAGACTTCTGCCAAAAAATGGCACTGGCTAAAGACTGGCTGGCCAGTATGTAGAATGTACGTATTGATGGCCACTCAGCTGTCTAGTAGATCTGAATGCAGGAGACATGACTTCTCTGCCCTGAGATTGGCACTGCTCCTGCCCAAGAGCCATAGTCTCGTCAAACAGAAAGAAAAAACCAGTGTCACTGCTGCTCTTTCCTTGCTATCTTTTGTATGGTCCTGCGGAGCCAGCTTTTCCAGTCCCGCCCGGCTCCCTTCCTGCCTGGGGGAAGGGAGCTGAACAACCCCATCCAGACTGGGCTGTGAGCCAGGAAGCTGAATTGTCCTCACAGAGCCAGCCAGGCTCCCTAGTGAGGCATTCAAAACGGGGGGTGAAGCAGGAGACAGCCCCTTCCTTTGGCCCCTAGCTTTTCTTGGCCTAGCTCTCCCCCTGACGTCCGCAGGGGCACTACAAATGCCTCAGAAAGGGGAAAAGGAGCCGAGCAGGTCAATCTCCCAAGAAGGCCAATGCAGCCCTAGGACACAGCTGGGAACTGGATGGACACGTTCTTGAGCCAGATTGTTAGTCACTCATAAATGTGAAATAAAGTTTGGACTTTTCCTCAGAAAAGCTCTGGAACCAGGAGGACTGGCCAAACTGCCTGCTTCCTGGCATGGAGGCAGAAAAAACAAGGGAACTTCAGAGAGCCAGGGACTGCCCTGCTGCCAGTGACTGACAGGTCTTTTCCTGCCCCAAGCTGCAAGCAGCCTGAAGTACAGTGTAATCACATCTCCAAACACTCTGTACATTTCTTTGGCTACAATATTTTTAGCTGTTTTCACCAACGTCCTAAGTGAAGGAAAACTATTGAAACACACAGCAAAACTGGCATAGAGCCCCCTCAGAGTGGGCATCTACAGAATCTGTGTATCCCCAGCCCTTCCTCCTATCCCACCCGCTACTACTCATTTTGGAGCAGAGCTAGGCCCATGCACGGCTCTGAGGGAACTGAGAGCACCTTGAACTGCTGTAACCATCCATTCTGTACAGATGACAAAACCCCAGCACAGCACAGCTGCAGTGAATGCAAGACTGACTTTACTTCCTGTTTATACAGACTCTCGCCTCCTTGCTCTATGGTCCCTAGTAGCAGCTCGCAACATTCACAACTAATAGCACGCACACATGGACTTTTCTCTGCCTGTGGCTCTGTACAGAGTTCGGCTCATGCTGGTGCCGATCCTAACCCTGCTGAGTGCCTCTTGAGAGATACGGTTGTCAAGCATCCAGTTTTCAACCGAAACGCCCGGTCAAAAAGGGACCATGGCAGCTGCAGTCGGCACTACCAATCAGGCTGTTAAAAGTCCGGTCGGCGGCTCAGTGGCGGCCTGTGGCTAAGGCAGGCTCCCTGCCTGCCCTAGCTCCATGCGGCTCCCGGAAGCGGCCGCCAGGTCCCTGCAGCCCCTAGACCAGGGGTTCTCAAACTGGGGGTTGGGACCCTCAGGGGGTTGCGAGGTTATTACATGGGGGATGGTCATGCGTTGTCAGCCTCCACCCCAAACCCTGCTTTGCCTCCAGCATTTATAATGGTGTTAAATATATTTAAAAGTGTTTTTAATTTATAAGGGGGGGGGTCACACTCAGAGGCTTGCTGTGTGAAAGGAGTCACCAGTACAAAAGTTTGAGAACCCCTGCCCTAGATACATGGGCAGCCAAGGAGGCTCCGTGTGCTGTCCCTGCCCTGAGGGCTGGCTCCGCGGCTCCCATTGGCTGGGAACTGTGACCAATGGGAGCTATGGGGGCGGCGCCTGCAGGCGTGAGGGCAGTGCGTGGATCCTCCCTGCCCAGCCATATGTCTAGGGGCTGCAGGGACCTGGTGGCTGCTTCCTGGGAGCCTTGGTAAGCGCCACCGGGATGCTGCACCCCAAACCCCCTCCCACACCCCTACCCCCTGATCCAGCCCAGAGTCCCCTCCCGCACTCAAATTCCCTCCCAGACCTGCACCCCTCACACACTCCCAGCACCCCTCATCCCTGGTCCCACCCCAGAATCCACACCTCTAGCCGGAGCCCGCACCCCCTCCCACACTCTGAACCCCTTGGCCCCAGCCCAGAGCCCCCTCCTGCACCCCAACCTCATCCCCAGCCCGACCCCAGAGCACACACTCCCAGCTCGAGCCTTCACCCCCCCACACACACCAACCCCCTTCCCCAGCCTGGATCCCTCATTTCTAACCTCACCCAGAGCTCACACCCCCAGCCCAGAGCCCCCTCCTTCCCCCAGCATCCCAACCCTCTACCCCAGCCTGGAGCCCTCTCCCGCACCCCAAACCCCTCATCCCAGAGCCGGCACCCCCAGCCGGAGCCCTCACCCTCCTCCTGCACCCCAACCCCAGCCTGGTAAAAGTGAATGAGGGTGGGGGAAAGTGAGTGACAAAAGGGGGGGGGGTAATGGAGCAAGCGAGGCCAGGGTCTCAGAGAAGGGGCGGGGCAGAGGTGTTCGGTTTTGTGCGATTAGAAAGTTGTCAACCCTATTGAGAGAACATGTGAGTTTAAGGCACTCTGGAGAATCAAGTGCATGTTAGGAGATGTGCATATTCTTTATGCAGCTCAACTAGGGGCCAACTTCTAGCCCTAAGAAGCAAGCCCAGTTTCTACTGAGCCAATTACTATGAATGCTGGTGAGTAGTTAGTAACTGGGTTTAGTTTCATGCTGAGCAATCAAAGAGGTCTGGAATCTCCTGGGAAGATACAATCTTCAACCAGAGATCTGGATTTGAGAGGAATGCTTACATTTTACAAGTGCAATGCTATTGGCTACTCTCTGCAGATTTTACTTTAAAGTTGATGCCTCCTATGCTTTCCTTCTCTGCACTGGTGCTGAGTGAGGATAAAAAGTTACAGACTATGCTGCTATTGGCAAATGGATGTTTCATTTTTATAAAGTAGCTCAGTAACACTGCTTTAATATACTTTACTCTCAGACCCTTCCATTAACAATTTTCTGCAACATCATACGATTAAGGGTACGTCTATACTACCCGCCGATCCGGTGGGTAGTGTTCGATGTACCGGGGATCGATTTATCGCGTTTCATCTAGACGCGATAAATCAATCCCCGAATCGACGCCTGTACTCCACTTTGGCAGGAGGAGTAAGCGGAGTCGACGGGGGAGCTGCGGCGGTCGACTCACCACCGTGAGGACGGCCAGGTAAGTCGAACTAAGATACTTCGACTTCAGCTATGCGAATAGCGTAGCTGAAGTTGCGTATCTTAATTCGAACCGCCCCACTAATGTAGCCCAGGCCTAAGTAACCTATAAGCAAAAATTAATGCCCTGTAGGTGGGAAGCAGCAGGATATAATTTACAAAACTCAGTGACTAGTCAATTTAACCTTAAGGAGAGAGATCTCAGTAAAATTCCCTTCTTCCTGAGCAGAAGCCTTTACTTGGGATAAAGGTGCTGCTGATGCTAACATTTTGAATCTGGTTTAATCACTTTAGAAGGTGATGGAATAAACTTATGGCAGCACGGGTGCCAGAGCTACTGCCTTCCATCAGGACAATTCATTTCCTGACATTACTTGAAAGTTCCTATTATTCCTTCAGCTTTACAATACCACCAGAGAAAGCCACCACAGTTGGCTTAGTTTCCATGACAGAAAACTAAAGAAGAAAGAAAAATTCTCCATCACTGTTTATTATCTCTTTGGTTATTATTTAACATTTGTGTTATTGTATCACGTAAAGGCCACAGTCATAGAGCAGGGTGTCATTGTGCTAGTACTGTCCACATATATAAAGCAACAAGGATCTGCCTTGATTACAATTAATTTTTGCAATCAAAAGGGGTGGATGTAAATAACCAAATCTGAGAATAAAGGTTTTCACATATTGTTACAAATTTGTGAAATTGATGAGAATTCACTAGGAACTTTCTTTTGATCTGACAACTTTAAACTATACCTATAATATGACTATGTACATATTGTCTATGACTACCATGATGTAGTTTTGTTTCTAGTTTACTTACAATGTGTATGGGATTGTGTAGCATTTGGTGGGGGAGTAGTCTGAGTAATATTTTAAAAAACAACCTTATTATTTTGGAGTCTTATAGTCAGTCTCAAGCAATTACTGAAACCATTTTCATGTTTTACAAATCACTGCCTAATTATCAGGACACTGGTGCACATACAGATAGACACAGATACTGAATCTAATTTACTATGATAAATATCTATCCAGGCCAATAATCTTAAAAACAAACTTGCACTTCTGACAATTCTAATTATGAAAATAGTATCATTCCTGGGAGACGAATCTCAATTATTTACTTGTTTTGCTGGAGTATGTTTAGTGAAGCATTCTTCCCCCCTTTCTCAATGACTCATGAATAAATGAGAAACAGTTTAAAGTAACAATACATTAATTATCGCTGAATTAGAATGAATTTCCTATTAATACCGACCATACCAATTAACAACCAATTAGTTCATCATGATCAACATTATTACAGTGAATACCAAATTACATTAAAATGATCATCTGTTCATTTAAAGCAATATCAGTGACATTACCAAACCCCAGAGAGATTATACAAAGCAGGTCTAACAATGGATGCAAATGCTGGGGACATTCCTTGCAGACAAAGTCTGCTAATTTATCTAGTATCTTATTCCTCTGTGCCAACATTAAAAATATTTGGGATATAGCACCTTTTCTGTTCATCTCTTAAACTGTCATACTACATTTTGCATCCTTGGCCTTCTGGTCCTGACTACATTTGTTCCAAGTGAAGATTTGCAGTTGGTAATTGCGTCAAGGCAGGTAAAGAATGGCAGAACACTGTTCACTAGGGTGACCATATTTTCCCAAAGGGAAAATGGGACACTGCATGGGGCTGGCAAGAGGTCTCTTGGCTTCCTGCCCACGCAGGGCCAGCCTGAGGTGTCCCCCATCTCCCCCATATGTGGGATTGGCACGAGACCCCCCTGCTGCCTGCCCACGCAGGGCCGGCCCAAGGCCCTGCTTCCATCCGCTGCGTGAAGAGCCAGCCCAAGACCCTCTACTACCTGCCCACACGGGGCTGGCCCAGCCCGAGCCGCTCTCCCTCCCACATGTTCCGCCACGTCCTACTAGGGAGTCACACACCCCTTTTTTTGGAAAACCTTCATTTGTCCAGTCTTCTCTTGCCAACTGATGTTCAGGACTTAAAAAAAAAAAAAAGGGACTGTCCAGGCAAAACGGGACATATGGTCACCCTGCTGTTCACCCAAGAAAGGCAAAGCAGTTACCTGAACTGCTAAATACAGTTCAGGTAACTGATGAAGAAACTCTCATTCCAGGGGAGAAGCAGGAAGAACAATATGTGACTATAACAGGGTTCAAAAACGAACAAAAAAAAAAGAACTACACCTCTACCCCGATATAACGTGGTCCTCAGGAGCCAAAAAATCTTACCGTGTTATAGGTGAGATCGCGTTATATCGGGGTAGGGAGAGGAACCGCTCCCTGCCCCAGTTCACCTCCGCTCAGCTTCCACCTCCTCCCTGAGCGCGCCGCTGCTGCTCCGCTTCTCCCTCCCTCCCTTCCAGGCTTGCCGCGCCAATCAGCTGTTTGGCCTGTCAAGCCTGGAAGGGGGTAGGGGGAAGAGAAGCGGAGCAGTGGCGGCGCGCTCAGGGGAGGAGGCGGAGATGAGCTGGAGTGGGGAGCAGTTCCTCTGCGCCCCCTGTTACTTGCTGCGGCCCTCCCCGGGGCCCTCCCACCCCAGCTTACCTCCGTTCCACCTCCTCCCATGAGCGCGCTGCAGCTACGCTTTCCCCCCCTCCCTCCCAGGCTTGCCGCGCCAATCAGCTGAAGCAAGAGAAGCAAGTTGTGGCGCGCTCATGGGAGGAGGTGGAGCGGAGGTGAGCTGGGGCGGTGGGGCCCCAGGGAGGGCCACAGCAAGTAACGGGCGGGCGCAGAGGAACCGCTTGCGGCAACATGAATTCGGATATAACGAGGTAAAGCAGCCCAGTCCTCCGGAGCACTGCTTTACCGTGTTATATCTGAATTTGCGTTATATCGGACCGCGTTATATTGGGGTAGAGGTGTAGTTAAGTTCATGGAGGATAGGTCCATCAATTGCTATTAGCCAGGATGGGCTGGGATGGTGTTCCTGGCCTCTGTTTACTAGAAGCTGAGAATGAGCAACAGGGGATGGAAGCCAGAGCCGGCCCTGGGTAATACACCTCTACCTTGATATAACGCAACCCGATATAACACAAATTCGGATATAATGCGGTAAAGCAGTGCTCCGGGGGGGCGGGGCTGTGCACGCCGGCAGATCAAAGCAAGTTCAATATAATGCGGTTTCACCTATGACGCGGTAAGTTTTTTTGGCTCCCGAGGACAGTGTTATATTGAGGTAGAGATGTAGTTAAGAAATTGTAACTAACCTAGAACAGTTTAATCAGCAATTGTTGCTATGGATGCATCTGTTGACAATCCAAAACTGTGAATAACAAAAAGTTTTCAGCACAGGAGATAAGAACTTTGTAAAGAAAATTAATGATGGAAACCACAATGGGAAATTATGTGCACGTCTTCATTATGTTAGCTACTGTAAAGAATTGGGGCTGAGCCCTTGTGAAGTACTGAGCACTCTCTGGGAAGTCCCATCAGCCACCTATTTCAGTTAACATGCATGAGAGTTTAGGGTGCTCAGCCCCTTGCTGGATGTGGTCAGTACTTTACTCCCTAGACTGTTTCATTGGTTGGGCATTGAGAGGATGTCTCATCTGAGAAGCACCTGTGCTTACTGCTGGGTGATTGTTCCCTTTATTGTTTTGCATACGCTGCTGTCTCAAGAGATTCACAGAATTAGCAACTCCACAGGTGCTTAGCATGTCAGACTATTAGGCCCTGTGTCAAGATATACAGATCTTTCTGCATTCCCCAGAGAAGGCCCTGCAGCCATCCTGTTACAGGGAAGCTCTACCAATTTAGACAGTGACATGGACTGCTCAGGGTGAACCTCTGCAGAGGTTTTCAGAGTCAGCTTCGGACAACAATAACTAGGTACATCCAGGGCCGGCTCCAGGGTTTTGACCACCCCAAGCAGTTAAAACAAACAAACAAACAAACAAAAAAGCCGCGATCGCGATCTAAAAAAAGCCGGAGTGAGGGACCGTCCGCCGAATTGCCGCCGAATACCTGGACCTGCCGCCCCTCTCCGGAGCGGCCGCCCCAAGCACCTGCTTGAGAAGCTGGTGCCTGGAGCCGGCCCTGGGTACATCTGAGCCTTCTTAGACCAGAAGCTTAAAGAGGGGCTGGGCTGGTTTCAGGTTTGTGAGATGGGTTGCTGTAAATAAACTAGTGCAGAGCATTCTAGAGACAAAAAAGTTACCCTGTTTTTACTGGTTTGTGTTTCTAGCTGGTTTGTGTTTAAGAATTTATCTCCATGAAGGGAATATAGCCAGATACTGGTATTTTGGTGTTGCTTTGGTTGCACAAGAATTTTATAAAACTAAACATGAAACCCCAGAGATGGGCTATTATTTTTGCTTAAATAATTTTTGCTGAACTGCCTACAACCAATTACTCACTAATCCTACCAGAAGCCCCTCGCACTCTCTGTTATTGTGGGGTTTGTTTGTTTGTTTTTAAAAATTTCTTTACTTAAATGCTCATGCCAGGGATTATGGAGATGTTCCCCCCAACAGGACTTCAGGGTTACAAACATAGGCCCTGTTCTTGACTCTACTTACACGTGGATGGATTGCTGTGTGTATGTGGAGCCCTATTGAATTCATGAAGACTCAGCTCAGGGGTAGCAGTCTGCTAGCATGCAAAAAGTTGCGGATCAGGGTCATGTAAAGCACAAAAGGAACAGTCTAGTCTATAGCACCGCATCTAGCCAAGGATTCTAAATGTTTCTTCTGGGTCTTATTATTTCTTAGTCTTAAGCCATCCCTTCAGTGACTGGGTTGTGTGATGCTTTCAACCCAGACCAGTCAAGAGTTGTGGCACTGCCTGCCCCGGCACTGAGTACTTTAGATGCTATACTGCTGTGGCTCACAATGGGTTGTCTGTTGGGCATATATCATGACAACAGTGTGTGAGGTGTAGTGAGTAGGTCAAGCCTGACAAGAGTTTCTGACACAGAGTGGTGAACCCCAGTGGGCCTCTGTGTCACAGTTTGTAAAATAGTTTTTTGTACAATTAGACGCTGGTCCTTCTCTCATTGAAATCAATGGCAAAACTCCCATTGATTTCAGTGCTGCCAGATTGCATCCTTTGAGAAGAAAAGGAGAAAGAACAGTGGGAATGAATACAAATAAAAGGGCGGAAATAAAATATCTTCAGAAAAGATGATGAATGAGGACAGGAAGGGGAAAAAGTTATTTGTTATTTTTGAGTTTACTTTTTAATGTTTTGACATTTTAAATAAAGTAAGGGGAGAGGGAAGCAAGGAGCACACAGTGTTTAAGTCTATTTCATTTCCTAGAAGTAAAGCTTTATAAAATCTAGCAAACAAAGCTTAAATTAACAAGCGAGGGAGAAACTGTGAATGCACACAGCTTAATTCCACAATTGAACACCTAGAATCTGTTAAGATTGGAATTCAACTTTAGCATGACAGTTGAAAGAAAATGTTCTACCTTTCTGAGGATTAGAGAACAACAAGGAGACTGCAAATTATTTTTTTAGGAGTCGATGCTTATTGATAACTTTTCTCCAGAGTCTGTTCTTCACCTCACTGTTCAGAGTTAAATTCTATTAATATCCAGGGCAGCTTATGTTGGCACACCCAGGGGAGTAAAAATAGTACCATGGAAGGATGAAGTTCAATATATCACGAAGACTTGAAATCATGTTGGTGTACTGCACGTAACTATTCTCTGCATTTCTGTCTAAGTACTATGGTTTGATTAATAAACAAAAAAAAAGTCCAATTAGTCTACCATTCACAATGAGGTCTGTGTGTATAGGTTTTACTCATTTTCCAAATTACAGAAGATTTGCAGAAGGGATGCTAAAAATTTAAACTTTTCCACAGAGAATTCAGTGGAAATTCTGAGCCGCAAAGTCTTAGCTAAGATCGAACCAGTTTAAAAAGGTAAATACTTTAAGAGGTTTCAGAGTGAGAAATATGTTATGATTGCTCACTGTTTTATTAAATAAAATTTTCAACCCATTTTAAAGCTCTTCATTCACCTTCTGTGCTCTGGAGTGGTTTACGACTCTTGTATGGGAATGGAAGAAACTACGGAAACTTAGCAATAAACAGAGCAAACATTCCTAGTTCAAAAGTCTTCTCTGCATTTTAAATCTTTGGCAAATTTTAATCCTTCAAGCAAATGAAACTGTCGGAAGCTAACCAGTTGCTATAGAGCATCAGAGCCAATATAGTAAATGGGAAGATAACATCAATGCAACAAATCCCAAAGGTGTTACAGAGATTTATCAAGGCTCAAGCCTCAAATTAGAGTCTGAAAATAATCTTTATTGATTCCATCTCTTGTTTCATTCTCTTCAGTTCCGAGCCTGGTTCATCCATAACCTTTTCTCCATCTCGTACTGTCATGCTCACAGCATGCATAACCAACAAGAAATGAAAACACTAGCAATTGCCTTGTTAGACTCCCCTTTACATGACCTTCCAGGGAAAATTCTACTGAGACTGTCAAGTAAAGAATAAACAGTAGGTAGCAAAAAAATAATAAAAAATTATTACCTATTCAATGAATGTCCTCTAATCCCTGTTCATCAAACCATCATGCTGTCTGCTTTCAAGTCCTTCCTAAAGGCTCACTTCTTCCCTGATATCCATAAAAAGTGAACAATTAAACATTAAGGGGCAGATCTTCAGCTGGGGTAAGCCAGCATAGAGCCACGGTAATCAATAGGGCCATGATAATTTATACCAGCTGAGGATGTGGCATTATATAGTGCCAAGCTAATGCTTCCTCTCAGATTCCCATTAGATCCTACCTTTTCTCTTTTGTCTTTTGGATTGTAAACTCTCTGTGACAAAGACTGTCTTTATTCTGTGCCCAGTACAGCCCTGAGTACACTGCTGAGAAATAACAAGAAAAAATGGGGACAATCGCAGTATATGATACTGTCAATTTAATGAGAGTCTTGCTAGGCGCTGAGAATTAATAAGATTGACATGCTCATAAATGCAAGAATAATAAAATTTACAGGACTGTGGGATGGATTTATACATGCAAAATCTGTTTATTGCAACACTTCTGAGATTCAGTTTTTAGTTGATATTAATGAAGTTGCACTGCGAGTAAAAATCAGCAGGATTTCCTAGCTGACCTGTGATGAAAATAAACAAAATATGAGACATAGGATGAGATTTTCAAAATCTCTCAGTGTTAGCCTATCTCTGCTCCTATTTAAGTTAAATTGGAGTTTTGCCAATGCCTTCAGTAGCGGCAGAGTTATGCCATTGATAAGCACTTTTGAAAATCCCACCCTTAATTCTTATATAGCAGTGAACTGGTATGCTAGAGACATCAGTTGGCTATGGATAACTACTACAATACAAGTTAGTTTAAGATAAAGCCAATATTTGAAAGAAAGATTTTCCAAGAAAATAAATAAAATAAATTCTAGTTTGCTACATGGAGGAGTGTACATTTTTAGGAGTGGAAGCTTATGAATAACTATTTTTGAATATTTCTTATGACAAGGAATTTTGGCATGGTTAGTTCTGGAAAACTAACATTTCTTTGAGTTATTCAAAGGCAACACATTACACAAGCAAGAAAGGTTCATTAAACTTCTGTAGATATAGTATTTAGCTTGTATTAGCTATGATTTTTTTGTTAGTAGTAATCATTGAAACTCACACTAGGTACGCATAGGTCTTTGGCCTCTTCTAATTGAATCCACATAAGAGGATAGCAGTCTACTATAGCTACCAGCTAGTGGAGTTACTCCTTTATCTCTAGTAGTTAGGATTCTGCTTCTAGCTCTTTAGGTCCCAGAATTCAGTTCAGCAGGCCTATGTAGGGTTGTTACTTCATTTCCATTGCAACTATTTTTATTGCCAACCTATAGTTTAATCATGTGGTGCCTTACTCAGGCAAAATTCCCATTGACTGCTAATAAGGACTAAAAAAGACTTTGGATTTAGCTGCTCACTGTACAAATCAATTTATTTTCATTGGATTAGGTATGTTAAATCAACTTGTTCTGTGCAATTTAAATACTTTAAGAAGTACATAACTTTGCACTATTTGTTTCATTTGTGCTATCTAGGTTTAGTACCTTTTGCTTGTTTAACAACATAGGAACTATTTCTATCATTTATTAATTCTTGTAGTTCAAAAACTTACTGCCATGTACACTACTTGAAAAGTACTGTGAATAATTTTACATATCAGAAAAAAAAACAGGACTAATTTTCTTTTAGTATTATATGACTTGTCAGACAGAGAAATGGAATATAATTATGGTGTGACATTTCCAGCAGCAAATACATTTTATTGTATGCAATTAACATTGGTTCTTTTGGCAAGCTTTAAAAGATTACTCATATGGTATGCTAAGTTACAATAACACATGAATAATAAATACCACTATGCTACTTGAGCTAGATTACATTTTATCCCCACTGCTCAAGACTCATGATCAAAATTTATTAGATGGATGTTAATCCATCATTGGCTCATTCAACACTACAAAGCTGAGTGTTCCTTTGGCGAAACGGTATGCTCAAATGGGAAAATATGTGTATCTTTAAAAAAAAGACTAACCCTTGTGTATCAAAAGTCTCGATTCTACTTCCTAATACTGGTGATAGCAGTCATCCCAGAACTACTTAAAGAAAACTTTTAAAGCCATCCAAAAAAGGACTTATCATAGGATATAGAATTCAGCCTACCCCCTCTGCACTGTAAACTGAGATATTCTTTAGGTAGAAGGGAATGGTATTTACATGTCCTCCTCCTGACTGAAGTCCTTTTCTAAAGCTATTTTTGATCATGAAGATTAGTGAAGATGTGTAAAAAGATGTTCACCCCACACTCACCCTGAAGGCCAGATGGGTCAATTAACCTATTAGGCTACACGCTGGGAAAATTAAGGCTGAGAGGAAAGCCCTAATTAGGGGAAACTCACCGGTATAGGAACAGGCGAGGGTTCTATAAAGCCAGGGAGCTGATAGGAGAAAGAGGCTGCAGGGAAGTAGTTTGCAGTCAGTCCCTGGGAGAAGGGAGGTGTGTTTGGGGCTAGCGTTACAGTTACTCCCTGGGAAGAGGGCATTGTGAGGCAGGCAAACCCAGAGAAGTGGGGAAAGCCAGAAGGTAAGGATAGGCTCAGGGAAAGACAATAAGGTCCAAGAGGGAACAAACCTTGGCTGCTGATTAGAAGGTCCCTGCGCTGGAACCCAGAGTAGAGGTTCCCCTACCAGTCACTGATGCAGTGGCACCATAGAGCAATGAATGGGAAGACCACCACAGTTTGCTAGTGAGGAAAGACTGACACCCTGGAAGGGGGAAACACATACAGTGACCCAGCCATAGGGCCAGGTCATGGAGATGGAGCACCTGGAGTCGCAGAGACAGAGAGCAAGTGGCAATGGTGTGCTCTAGAGCTGGAAGGCGCTAATCCCCAGAGTGGCCAGGAGGAGGCGCCACTTGCTGTGAGGGGACCAGTGACAAGATGGTATAAGAAGAAAATCATTGCTAAATAATCCTCTAAACATTTCATACTCAATCCATCTTTAATACAAACTCTTTAATTCAATTTGGGTGCACTGAAAATCATATCTTAGATTCCATGCTTTATTGTGGTTTGTTCTGTATTAACCAAGCATTCATTAATAAGATGGTTCTTAAATGTCTTCCTGACTGTCAGTCCTGTTGTCTGAGCTGACTGTTCTCCACCCTCCCCTGAAAACAAACCAAAAGCTCCCCACACAATCTGTTGATTCCAATTGTTCACATTAAGTTCAAGTTGCCAGTGGACCCACGTGCAGTGTCACATCATGCGTGATGAGGAGTCGTGGCAATTTTACACCATTAAAAGAAGGTTTTTATATTTTAGAACCTACTTCAGATTTATACATATATAACTAAACGAGCATGCAGAACAGAAGATGGTCATAGCTTTAACACTGCATTTTATATCTAACTCGAAGAAAAATCAGCTTCTAAGAAATCAAGGGCCAGATTTTTAGCAGGTGCACATGAATGTAGCTCCATTAACTTTAGTGACATTTTGCCCATTTACTCCAGCAGAGAATTTGTCCCTAACATAAATTGTGCAAGTGTTAGGAAGACCATTCGTTTTAACTTTGGTATGTACCCCATTTTACCCTAGCATGACATTTTAAATGTTTCCTTGAAAATTGTTAATGGAGCATTTTGACCTAAGCGAATATGCTCTCCATTATATTCATATGCAGGTCTGTAGACACACTGGAACAGAGAAGAGAAGCACATTGCTATTGTGGTGCAACACAAAACATTTACTCTCAATTATACCATAAAAGTATATCACATTAATACACTGCAATAGTAAAACAATACCACAACAAGAAAATGTTCAGCGACAATATAAAATAATGTTTTCTGTGCCTTACTAAACGTTTTTCCAGCCTTTTTCAAAAAGAAAAATGTCGTTCTATGGATTGCATAAGCCACAGCCTGAGTTACAAGCATCTTGGGTGCATAATGATTTCACTTTATAAACTGAGGATGAAATATTGAACCTACTGAAGTCAAAGAGAGTTCTCTCATAGACTTCAATAGGTTCAATATTTCCTGGAGTTTTGAGAAGCTGCGTGAATGAAAAAAACATACACATTTATAAACTACCCAGATTCCATTTTTAACATAAAAAGATGTGTACAAAACAACATAAAAAGTAAAAAACCAGGACCTTGCTAAGGGGCAAATGTGATCAGTGTTATTTCCAAAACTG
This sequence comes from Chrysemys picta bellii, assembly GCF_011386835.1. Classification (NCBI taxonomy): domain Eukaryota; kingdom Metazoa; phylum Chordata; order Testudines; family Emydidae; genus Chrysemys; species Chrysemys picta. The sequence continues at coordinate 70,020,354 of NC_088800.1, read as the reverse complement.
TTTCACCTGTGTACCACAACGTAAAGTATCAGGTGTGTCCTCCCCTTCACAACCCCAAGTTGAAGTTAATAGACATGGGCATGTTTGAATCCCAAATCAATAGGACACAGCTCCATGTGATTCATAAGCACATTTACATATTATGGGCCTGAGCTAGGGTGACCAGATGTCCCGGTTTTATAGGGACAGTCCCAATTTTTCGGTCTTTTTCTTATATAGGCTCCTATTACCCGCCACCCCGTCCAGATTTTTCACGTTTGCTGTCTGGTCACCCTAGCCTGAGCCTGTATTTTTTGCGCGCACACACACACACACACACACACACACACACACACACACAAAGTGCTGGGAACAGCTTGATTTCAGTACAGGTGTATCACGTCTGGGGTGCAATCCAGACCAATAAGGAGTTGTGTCACTGCCTGCCCTGAAGGTGTGGGAGCCTCACAATCCTTTGCTGTTGTAGTTCCCAACCCAGGCTGCTCACAAATAGCCTACCAGCATGCAGGTTGCACCCTGGGTGTCAGTATATAGCTACAGCCGTGGTCCAGCAACTCTAACCCAAGCAGCCCGTCAGCAGCACACCAGCCACACTCTGGCTTCCAGGAGCCTTGATTACTACCTGCAGAGTGACCCCAACACACTCCCAGTCCTGAATTTTCCCGAAAACATGTTTTCTGCACTGTCCAGTCCTCTCCTGGGCAGTTCAGATATTAGAAGTCTGTTGCCCCTGAAATGGGTCAAAATTCTGCTACTTTAACTGAAGTTACCAAACAGTTCAGTTTAAACACAACAGTGGATTAGTTTTGATTAAAAAATAAAACAAGTTTATTCAACTCCAGAGAGATTTTAAGTGACTACAAGTATAAGGCAATTAAAGTCATAAATGGTTACAAGAGAAAAAGATAAAATGCTGTCCAGTAGCTAAAACTTCATATGCTAGATTTCATTGAAGGTAAAATCCTTACCACATGATCCCAGCAACAGGGCTGACCAAATTCTCAGGTCAGGATTCCCCCCACTCCCTAGTCAAAGGGCTGGTTCCTTTGTCGTCTTAGGTGAAAGAGAGAGAGGTATAAATATAGGGAGAGATGTCTGGGGGTGTTTTTGTCCCTCACTTTTACAGTCCAGTCCCACTTTGAAGTAGATGTTTCTCAGGATTACCCCTTAAAGCAAAGTTTATTCAAACAGCAAAGATGTTGACATGGAGTCTGGTGGCTCTATGCTCTTTCCTCTCTCCTGTGCACACTGAAATGCAGATTTGCCTTGTCTCCTGCCATTTCCCCCCACTTGCCATCTCAAAACCCTGTTTACTATTGATATGTAAACACAGGTACACACACGTTCCTTTGTTTAGGACAGATCTGTTTAACAACTTTTGCCTCCTCAGGGCTGTGTGGGTTTGAACGTGTGCTAACATCATCATACAGGAGGAATTCATAACTTTACATATGATGTTGCTACATACATTTCACCATGATATTGTTGACCACCAAGTTATTAGTTTTCAGATGATACCTCATAAGGCATATATTGTACAGAGATTATCTCAATAGTGTGTACGGTGTGAATACAAGGGTGCATTCAGTCACAGGGAGTGCATGGCTTGCAGAACTGGGCCCTTAACCCATACAGCTGGTTTCCAAGGAAGGACCGAGAACTCTGCAAGGGTAAGCATGACATAGTGATGTGAATATCTATGACTGACTTCAAAACCAGCACAAATATTCTGAAGTGAGGCACATGATCTAGTAGCTACTTATTCAAATCAAATAACAAAAATTGCAGCCCTGAGGCTCAAGCAACAATTCAGTTGCCAATATATTCCTATTTTGTTCTGACATCAAAATACATGCTTCACACAACCCCGCTTGCCAGCCCTACCCACAGAGGAAGAAATAGAAAAAAACTCTGCATGTTGTAGCTCACAGTTTCTTCTCCCCAGAAGAATGGAGCTCCAAATAAGGAGTACAAAATAAACACTCCATTTAGCATGGCTTTTATTGACATCCAGGACTAAAAATCTTTGACTGGCAGCACCTCATGCTAAGCAAAACGAATTCAAAAAGTTTGAAACACAAAGGAGTATCTCAGAGCCTCTAAAATGTACTTGTTTGTTTAGAAAAGAAACCAGAGAAAACAAGAAAGAATGCCAAAGTGTAACCGTGACAATGGAGAGACAACCAACAGCCTGCAGGTTAAAGTCTGACATTAGCTGTAGGTTAGACTGCTGAGGGGCAAGAGCTGCAGGGTCCCAAGATGAAGCAGCAGGTGAAACAGTAGGGTTACCATATTTCAACAATCAAAAAAGAGGACGGGAGGAGCCCCGCACTAGCCCAGCCCCTGCCCCTTCCACTCCCTCCCACTTCCTGCCCCCTCAGAACCCCCAACCCCCCCCCCACTCCTTGTCCCCTGACTGTCCCCTCCTGAGACCTTCCCCACATCCTAACTGGCCCCCTAGGACCCTACCCCCTACTACCTGTCCCCTGACTGCCCCAACCCTTATCCACACCCCCACCCCCTGACAGCCCCCCCCCAGAACTCCTGACCCATCTAAACCCCTCTGCTCCCTGTCCCCCCCCTCCTGGGACCCCTGCTCCTAACTGCCCTCCAGAACCCCACCCCCTACCTAAGCCTCCCTGTTCCTTATCCCCTAACTGCCCCTTCCTAAGACCCCTCTCCCTAACTGCCCCCCAGGACCCTACCTCCTACCTGTACCCTGACTGCCCAAAACCTTATCCACCCCTCCTAGAAAGCCCCCCCCGAACTCCCGACCCCCCCCGCTCCTTGTCCCCTAACTGCCCCCTCCTGAGACCCCCTCCCCACCTGTACCCTGACTGCCCAAAACCTTACACCCCCAACCCCCTGACAGCCCCCCCCGAACTCCTGACCCATCCAACCCTCCCCCCTGCTCCCTGTCTCTTGACTACCCCCCCCACCCCAGAACCTCCCTGCCGCTTCTCTGGCCCCCGGCCCCCTTACTGTGCTGCAGAGCAGTGCGCTCGACAGCGGGGGAGGGGAGCAGGCTCGGAGCTCCAGACAGCGAAGGGCCGGCGATCTGAAGAATGCAGGGAGGGAGGGAGAGGGAGAGAGAGGAGGGGAGTGGTGTCAAGTTTCAGGAGGGAGGAGGGGAAAGTGACGGAAGGGCTCTGGCTCTGGCTGTCGGAGCCCCGGCTGCTTTGTAAGCCGTGCGCACGCTCTGTATGGGGGGGGAGGAGGGGAAGTCCGGACATTGACAAATTCCCCCCGGACGCTATTTTTAACTCGAAAAAGCCGGACATGTCCAGGGGAATCCGGACGAATGGTAACCCTATGAAACAGCACATGAGGATAAGTACTGCCAGCTCTTTTGGGAGATAATGCTATGAACATTGACAGCTGACTGAGTGACAAAGCACCATAAAAGGAGAATTGCAGAGATGGTCAAAGGTTTGGATATGGTAGAGCTTTATCATGCCCCCATCTTCCATACATACAGAGAACAGGGAACTAGATGCATTTGAAGAAGTGGGGGTTTTTACCCACAAAAGCTTATGCCCAAATAAATCTGTGAGTCTTTAAGGTGCAACCGGACTCCTTGTTGTTTTTGTGGATACAGACTAACACGGCTACCCCCTTATACAGGGAACGAGAGGATTCTGGTCCAAAGGAAGGTGCAAAAATCTTCACAAAGCCAAGACTCTAGGGAAGATATGGAGCTACCAAGGCCTTCAAATAAATTGTTTGATACTGTTTTACATGTACCAGTCCATAACTGTTTTCTCCTGAGTGCATGCAGCTAGCTCCCGTTAAACTAATGGGAGTTACCCATGTGCATGGATCCCTGAGAGACTTATGCTGCTATTTAATCCTTTGAAGCTTTAAATCTGTTGTCCATTAAAAACATTTTAAGGAATAGTTGCCACATCATAATCTTTTGGCCTCTATCACTGCACCATAATCTTGGAATACCTCAATCCACCCATTGCTGCATCACACTGTCACGTCTGATGGGTCAGGAAGTAGAATATAACCCCCCCACACACACACACACACACCATTTATAAGGCCAAAACTTCAGATATTTAAAGTCCCATAGTTTTCACATCCTGAGCTCTTTGAGATTAAGCAAATACCGCCCTAATTCAGCAGAGCACTTAACATGTTCAATGGGACTAGTCACAGGTTTTGATTTAAGCAGGGTTGGACAACTCACATGCTTAGACTGTAGACTGCGTATAAGCGCTCTGCTGAATTGGGGCCTAAGCCATTAGCACAAGGCAAGGCACACCGTTGTATCCGGCATCTTCATACGAACCTTGATGAAATCTTATCCTACCTCATCTTTTCACCAAAGAGACCATAGTCATTTTAAACTCCCAAGAAAACTGTCTGAACACATGTTAATGGATCAAACCTGGCAGTGTTCAGCCTAGCTATGATTACAAACAATTTCTCCAACTTAATTTCTGATATATTCAGTGCTGAACTGTTTCTATATTTAATACATAGATCCCTTTCTTCATAGACAGACAAGACTGACAAATCACACAACAGTGAGATGAGTCAATGCTAAAAGTAACTAATTTTAGAAGATTTTATTGCTTGTGGTTCAGTAATACACAATCTCCCTTATGCAAACTGTTCCCAGAACAACATCTTTAGCCCCATAGTGAAGCAAAAGAGGGAGACCGTGCAGCAATACAACACACATGGTGGGATTTAATTAAGGTAATTTACAAATTATGATGATGGGAGGCCTACTGCACAGACTTTCAGAAGTTTTTCAATGATGTACAGCTTTCTTATTTTTTTCCACAGGCAAAGTCACTATTCCTAGGAGAAGATTCTGTCAGTTCCAAGTTTCAACTCTGAGCTGTTTTTGTTGTAATCTGGGTTTTTAAAAGTGTAGTTGTAAATTTATTCTACAATCAGAAAAAAAAGTACTTTTTTCACTTGATTGTAAATCAAAAACAGCTGAAGGGAGTTTCATTAAAAAAATAAACTTTATATATATATTAAGGACAGAGGGAAGTATCAAAATTTTCAGCCTTAAAAGTAAATGTTTTAGAAAGTTATGTGTGTGTGAAAACAAGATTATAAAAGAAACTGGTCTCCAATCTTGACTACACTGTTATAGTAAATAAAGTGCTTTTAAATAAAAAAAAGTTTCAATTCTGAAGTAACTGATTCACATATATTGATTCAATACAATAAATAACCTTCTTAACTCTTTAGATGCTTAATGATATACTGCATAACCCACTCACGGGCTCCAATGTATTAGGATACCTGTTATTCCAGAAACTCTATGGTTTAATGAGATTATTCTTCAAAGATGTGGCCTAAACTTGAAAACCACATGGTTTGGAATGAGTTAACATTACTCCGGAATAATAAAATACTGAATATAAAATCTACAAATTATTACTGATACCCAGGCAATGTAATTATAGCATCCAATCCCAAAGGAATCTAGAGACCTTTTGCCATAGGCAGACTCAGAGTGCTAATATGAAACCCAATGTGTGTTCATTTTAATTACATATGTGCCTGCTGAGAACATATGATGGAGTCTAGAAAAGCTAATTCACTATCCGCATGACAACAGGAATTAATATTAAATTTTGCACCCCAAGTAAATTCTCTTGACTACCAATTATCATGCAAAGATAGTACAAATTGGAAATCTAGTAATCCCTTAGTATGAAAGTAAAATGGTAACAAATAATACTAAGTAGAGTACATCTCTGAGGCATAGAGACACATCTCATCATCTATACATGCTATTCCTTAGCACCAGTGAGACAATGGTGTGGATCTGAATGCTGGTAGTTACTAGGACAAATTACCAATTTTATTGGCATATTGAAACAATGCTCAAGCTGGCCAAATTCTGATTTCATTTACACCAGGTGGAACTAATCCTCATTACACTGTCATTACCTGAAGAAGCCCGCTGTATGCAAACATCATTCGTTTGCAAAAGTTTATACTTTAATTACTAATTCCTTTTAGCAAACATTTTAATAAGCAGTGGCTCAAAGTATAGGGGTTCTTCTTTCTTTTACGGTTCTTCACCTTAAAACCTCTCCCTCTCAAGGATGTTATTGACTTTTCAGTTTGTTTCCTTTTCACTAGCCTACGATAGAATTCTCCATTGAATCCATTTCAAGAACCAGTTTGTTGATCCTCTTAACCATCCAACGTGGTGAGATGGTTTTTGCAAGAGGCACAATTAGATTTACTTTTAATTACAAGATACAGTCATGAATAATTCAGTATTTTATAAAGACACTGCCCCATCTGTGGACAGTCAGAAGATCCTTAGAGTGGATGCACGTTGATGAGCTAACCCTGGGGATACCAGAGACTTAAAAAAAGTCTTGAGACAAGCGTAGGCCTTGCCAATCCCCATTACCGTCTCTTTTTTGTTGCTGCACTGATGCATTATTAATGAATAACTACCTACCCTTCCCAACAGAGGATTTTAAATAACCGTTAAATTTCTTTATAGGCGATTATGAATTGTAAAAGTGTGTTTCCATGTTCAAAGCAATAAATAAGTCCAGGTAGGGTGTCTCAGCTGCAGCAGTAACTTTGTTCTTTGAAGCCTGAAGTTCTAGGGATGTTAAAGTGCCTACTGAGTCAAATTATGCAATCTCCAATCCATCTTAATCCAGTTAATTTGAAGAAACACAAGACTTTCTGCATTTCTCCTTTGTGTAGTTAAAACACAAGATGATATTTCAGAGAAGCTGCACTGTCAGTTGCGGGGCCTGGTTTAACCCTACATTGGCGTACCCCAGCTGAGAATCTGGCACCTAAAATTCTCAGTCAAAATAATGAATGGAGATGTTAAGGCTCAGTTATTTCCGCTGAGGGCTCTATGTGCACAGCTGAATCACTCAATGCTCACCCAAGTTTGATGGCAGGTATACACGCCCTACCTAATTTTGGATTTGTAATGAAACCTAAAGATCAAGCAAGTTCTGTCTGTGAAAATTTTGTGCCACTGTAGTTATCCGATTATTTTAGATGTAGGTAGGTTCTTCTCTTCTGGAAGATCAAAACTTGTTAGGAGATTCTGTTTCACTGTCTGGTCCTTCTTCCCATCTACGCCTCAGAAAATTAACTTTATAATATTCAAAGAGAATTCCACATTAATGTTTAAGAGGCTCTCTTCACCCCCCCTAAATGCCTTTATTTTAAGGTTTATGGCTGTAGGATCTGAATCTTTTCATGGACAGTAAATCAGAAGGGAAAAAGCACTTTCCACATACCAGACAGTCTTGCTAAATATGTGCATAGTATCGTAGGAATCTATTTCCTCCATTTTCCCATGGGTCACTTATCAAAACAGTGCAATTCATTCTCTTAATACCGGGTTACTACACATCCTAACTGACCCTGAATCTTCACCAGGTTTAGTTACTGCCTGAAGCAGGATTTTCTTTTTCCTTGATTGAGTATGTTGGATTTCTCTTTGGCATGATTAAATTAGCATATAGACACCAGAAGAGTTCCTTCAGCCATGCTTGCTGATTCTATCCTATATCCTGAAATAACCAATCCCTGCCTTTGCTCTAGAAGAGTTGCTGGATGAGGATGTTTTTCATTATATAGTGTATCCTGTACAGTGACATTCAAAGTCTGCAGGTCTGGTGTGAGGCACACGTGAGAGTCTCTCTAAATCAGATAAAATCTGTGGGTGGAATCTGTAAGGGAAAATGCGACTATATTGAGGGCTTAAGTGGCACCCAGGCTTTGTGCTGGCTCTCTGCACAGGGGTGAATTTTACCCACATAGTCACTTCCATAAGGGAAAACATAGGCTGCTACTGTTGCACCTTCATCCTGGCTCGTGTGGGGCTTACAGTCTAGGGATTCTCCATTTGTTTTCCACATTCTGAGCCATAGAAAGGTGGTCTTAGGGATCAGAGGGTATGGTTCACGAATTTTAGCACGTACAATACTCAGCAAAATACCTGTGGCCCTTACACGCCTTTTGGGATGAACAACCTATGCAGAGATCGTTGTAGGGACTGTGTTACCTTCGAAAAGCCAGGATATTAACGTAAAATAACACTGCTTTATTCAGCCATGATGTTCATTTTTACCCACAGAGGGGTTACACATGCAGACAGCCAGAATTTGCTCTCAACTTCCAAACCAATGCAGAGCTTTACCTTTCTTTCTAGTATTTATCTCCGTCTCCTGATCTTTATCCCTCTAGTTTATGGCTCAGTCCCCTTACGGGGATGCCCAGTAAGTAATCTAATAAATGTAGAATAATATCTTTTCCACTTTAATATATTAAGATGAATCATTATTCCCTCTGATATGTTTTACCCTATCTATCGGTTTGAATTACGGAACCTTTCCGTGTTTGAAGATTTAACATCGATTTAATGCCAACTTAGAGGCTTCTAAAAGTTTAGAAGAATGTATTAGATTAATAATTTAAACTTTAAAGGGTATACCAAGGCAGACATTATTGCAACCTTCTACCAATCAATCACCATTTTCCATGTTTATTCCATATCCAATTTTCAACCCCAGGGTTTGTACACATCAAATTGCTTCAGATGTATTCTACAAATCACTGAAATTACTTTATCATTGTATACATTTCACAGCCATTAAAATATTCTCATATCAGAATAGCTGGCATTGTGTTAAATATTGGATTCAATTCCACAGGGTAATAAATTGTGACCTAAATCCAATCTCTCATGGGTAGCTGATAGATAATGAAAAAATACTGCTTTGTCATTTTACCTAAAGGAAATTTACCATGGGAACCAAATACAGTACACAGCAGTCTTAGAAATGCAACCAGGCCTAGCCATTCTGAGGCAAAGGAAATGGATTTGTTTTGGTGCTTAAATACCAGACAAGTTAATAGTTATAGAATCAAGATGGAAAGTTATTACTGTGCTTTACTACAGCAGTTTTCAAGTCAAGGAAGCCACAAGTTGTTTTAGGAGGGCTGTAGAGCCTTGGTCCCCTGCAAGGCTGAAGTTCCAAGCCCCAGCATCCCCCATGGGACTGAAGCTGGGAGCCACAGGGCTGAAACCCCGAGCCCCGGTGCCCTCCACGGGGCTGAAGCTGGGAGCTGCAGGGCTGAATCCCAGAGCTTTGAGCCCCGAGGCTCTCCAGAGGGGAGAAGCTCTGAGCCTACGAACAGAGTTTGGAGGTATGGGGGTGCTGCACCCCAAAACTGCGGTTCCTTACCCAGAACCAGGCAGTCCTGGGGACAGTTCCACACACACCCCTGCCGCCTCCTGTCCCCCTCACTCCCCCAAAATAGAAGTCAAACTACGCTTATGCCCAAGGGTCCCCCCACAGAGCCCTGAACCTCCTCCGCTGGGCCCTGGAGTTTTTATAGCTGGGGGGGGGTGGGGGGAGTGAGCTCAGAAAGAAAAAGATTGAGAACCCCTGCTTTACCAGGTCTCAAATGCAAAATTCAGTATGGTAAGTGAAAACCTGGATATTTCATAAACATACACACAAGCCACAGCTGCGACTAGCAGGTCAGTTCATGTAACAGGTCAAAGCTGCTGAGTTTTACAGATACAATTGGGAAAATATACAGTAGAAAACTGACACACTAAGTTCACATGCGTACACCCTGCTTCAGCCTAAAGCTAAAGAATCCACAACAGCGATCTGCTAATAAATTAACAGCAGCAGGCACAATACGTCAGTCTTTCACTTTATAGAACTAATGCTCTCTAGCCTACCATCATTCTCTCCACAAGACATTAAGCTTTTTATGGTGGTAGAATTCCATATGTTCCCCTTCAGAAACATTACATATCTTCAGAGACAGAATTATCACCTTATTTCTTTAAAAAAACTGTTCTCTCATGCTGAGATTTCAACCTCCCGTAAAAGACTGAGAGCGCCAAAAAAACAGTCAAAACAAAACTGTAAACTTTTGTCACGGTTATGATAAGCGGGTCCTGAAACTGATTAAAAAAGATTAAAAGAGAAGTGCTACCTAGCTATTCTATGGAGCTTCTGTATATAAATCTTTACAAAGGAGGAAAATGAGGCACACAGAGGTGAAGTAACTTGCTGAAGGTCACCTAACAGGCCAGCGGCAGTTCCAGGGTTCGGCAGTTCCAGGGTTCAGCAACTCCAGGGATAGAACCCAAGTTTCCCAAATCCCAGCCCAGTGCACTATTAGTTTTTACGATGCAACAGAAAGAACCACATCACTCTTGATTCAAGAACTTAGATTGATTTCTGTGAGGTATGGCAGGAGCTGGCACAATACATAAATTTTAAAAAATAAATTCTCTAAATATAGTCAACGTACAAAAATGTTTTATTTTCCCAAATAAGATTTCTGTCTGGACCAGCTCTGTGTATAATATTCTCAGCCCTGTCTGGTCTATGCTGAAACCCCCAACTCAATTCATTCCTGTCTTGTCCAAAGTTTTACAGCCTATAGTAATTATAGGCTATAAAAGAAAAACACAAGCACAATACTCTTTCCAACTCTGGCAAGGGCATCCACACCCTGCAGTAAACAAAACAACAACAAATAAAAGGTGTGGACCTTGGTGCTGATCCCAGCCAGGCTGCATTCTCTTGGGGGCAACAAATGGTGCTATATCTAACTGGATTTAGGAGCTCTACCAAGTGGATAACTTCTAATAGTTTCCTCTTCAGGAGGCAGAGCAATATTGATGCCTCTGATACTTGAAGCCTGGTGCTAGGACTTCTCTGGAACTTGGTGTAAATTACTGGCTCATTTGTCTTTCATTGCTGTGTTGATGACATGCTTTCAGAATCAGTGAAGTGCCAGGAAAGCTATTCCTGGGCCCAAAATACTCGTAGGTGTACTTTGCCTAGGATCATGTTTTTTCACTGAGTGGTGCCACAAGAATGCTTCCAGCCCTGGACACTGACATTAGTCTCAATTTCCATTAATTCCTGTGTGACCAGAACATCCTCCTTAGTTTCTTCTGGTATGGTCTTAAGTTAAAATACTGAATGCCTGATTCTTATAGGGATTGTAAGGTTTACCTGAAAATCCTAGGACAAGTAAAACCAATTCACTAAGTGCCCAATCCAAGTCTCACCAACGTCAGTGGGGGGATGTCCCATTGTCTCCAATAGGAGTTAGACAGACTAGGCACTTAATAGATGCTTCACTAAGGTTGGGATATTCCCAGGAGCCTAAGGGAGTTGGGTGCCTAACTCATTTAGGCTATTAGAAAACCCCAGTACAAAAAAGTGAAAATAAGCTATTGTGTGAGCTGGCCTCATGGATACAGTCTATTCTAGAGATCACTAGTTGGTAAACCTATCCTCAGAGAGTGAAGCTTTGGCTTTTGAGCAGTCAAAGGTTCTGCACCAAAACAGATACAAAATCCTTTGTCCTGACATTAGCTTCCTACCAGGCATAAAACACTAGCTGATATTAGCCCTCAAATGAAAGGCCCAGTACTGGAAATATTCTTCTATCACAATCTGAAATTTTAGACCCTGAAGCACTCTCAGCACAAACAAAAACTGGAGTTATTCTGAGCTGCTGTTTAAAGATTGACTGTTCAGTAATAAGGCTTATAACTCACTTCAAAAAAGTGAGGCTTTTTTTGAAGGACAAATCTTGACATAAATATCTTTGTGATATGGAATACAAGTATGGGCCAGATACTTAGCTAACGTAGACTGACATAGCTTCACTGAAGTCAAAAGAGCTATGCCAATTTACATCAGCTGAGGATCTGGCCCATTTTGTTTATATACTTCACAGTAGTCTTGCTAAAACTGCCTCCAACTCCTAGCAGAAAAGAGTCAAATCATAAAATGCACGCTGACCCAATACAATCTACTTTCCAGTCTCTTCTGCAATTTGGCAAACATCTAGTGCATTGTTGTTCTTGTACAATTTCTATTCCTAGTTAATATCACTAGTTGCCCCTCCAGTAATTCAAGAATGAATTTACATTTGTGAAGCAGCCAACTGAGCCAAGACATTAGCTAGTCTGCTTTCTCTGTCTAATTTGTTTCTTTATAAAGAATTATTCCTTGCCAAACTGTTGGTAAACAATCAAAGAACAAAACTTCCTTTCTGAGGTCAGATTTTACAAAGGTACTTAGGGGCCTAAAGAGGAAGGTCTGGGCCTAGTGGAATTTTCAGAAGTGCCTAAGGAGCTTGAAATCAATGGGAGTTAGGTGCCTAGCTCACCTAGGCTCTTTGAAAGTCCCACTGGGGTCTATCTGCATCTTTAAACACCTAAATATCTTTGAAACTCTGGCCCATTGTAAAAACTATAATGGGTAAAACAAGATCTTAGTAAACTTTGCTCTTAAACTTTCCTTCCCCTCCATGCTATTTGGTAAGTTAAAAACCTGTCCTTCCCTGCTATTCTATTTGGTAAATTAAAAGACAAAATGACTCACAGCCCACAAGTAGGTGGTGAATGTGGAAATGTATGGTTCTATTTAGTCATATTAATGTCAATCTCAATAATATTATGCGGCTCATTCACACACACACACACACACACACACACACACACACACGCTTTCAATCTAAAAGTAGTACGATTTAAAATATTCTTCTGCACCATAATATCCCTTGGCTGGATGGAAACCATTTCCAATTAAGAAAAACAGATGAGTAAGAACAGAGTGCTGAAATCTAGTCACAAACAAGGGTGTATCGTCATTTGATAACTGTACTCTTACCAGTTTTTACCAGCTGAATTTTACACAAATGAACCAGGAGTAAAACAAAACACCTCATGGTTCCTTGGGGTATGAAATGTTCTAGAACAGTGTTTCCCAAACTTGGGACGCCGCTTGTGTAGGGAAACCCCCTGGCGGGCCGGTTTGTTTACCGGCCGTGTCCGCAGGTCCGGCCGATCGCGGCTCCCACTGGCCGCGGTTCGCCGCTCCAGGCCAATGCGAGCTGCTGGAAGCGGCGGCCAGTACGTCCCTCGGCCTGCGCTGCTTCCAGCAGCTCGCATTGGCCTGGAGCGGCGAATCGCGGCCAGTGGGAGCCGCGATTGGCCGGACCTGCGGACACGGCAGGTAAACAAACAGGCCCAGCCTGCCAGGGGCTTTCCCTACACAAGCGGCATCCCAAGTTTGGGAAACACTGCTCTAGAAAAAAGCATGCACTATACAACAAAAAGAACAATGCAGGTGATTATATTCTAGTTACATAAAGATAAGCCTTCAATTGCAGTCCACTAATACAATTAGGAAGATCTGTAGAAAAAAGCAGCACTGTGATAGCCAGCCTCTTTGATACTGCACTGTGGTAAAACCAATGTCTCTTAAGAACAGTATGTTTGAAGGCTAATTGATCATAACAGTGAAAATTGTATTCTGGTGTAATTCAGAGTGAGGAGGATGGTGACATTTTCTCTATATGTAAGCTCCTCCCTATAGCTGATCCATGGAATACATGTATTGCAGAGCAGATCATTCACTCGCCATCTTGGAAATCTAAAGAGAGATTGTTTGGGGGTAGGAGGATAGTTGTACTCAGAATTCAAGGTGAGGAACTTTTCAAACTCCCAAAAGCTGGTGCAGAAATCCAACAGCGAGGTGGATGTCAGAGATGGGCAGAGAGGATTCCCCCTACCACATGGTTCACTTTACACAATGGCCATCTGCTAGGGAATACAAGGAGATCGAGACTTTGGTTTTAACATTTAAAGCTTTTCATAACACTGAGCTCCTGGCATCCTCTAAATGTACCTTTTTAGATTATTCGGCATGAGTCTTTAGAAGGCAGAAGAGATAATCTTTATATGTTTGTAGCCCAAGCTTTGAGGAAGATTGTGCGGTTAGCCCAACCTTTCAGAAGTGGTGTGCCAAGTCTTCATTTATTCACTCTGATTTAAGGTTCCGTGTGCCAGTAATACATTTGAAAGTTTTTAGAAGGTCTCTTTCTATAAGTCTATAATATATAACTAAACTATTGTTGTATGTAAAGTAAATAAGGTTTTTAAAATGTTTAAGAAGCTTCATTTAAAATTAAATTAAAATGCAGAGCCCCCCAGACCGGTGGCCAGGACCCAGGCAGTGTGAGTGCCACTGAAAATCAGCTCGTGTGCCGCTTTTGGCATGCGTGCCATAGGTTGCCTACCCCTGGGTTAGCCATTTGGAGAACCTTTTATTTCAGAGTGCCTAGTGCCTTATTCCTATGGAAAAATCCTCTGTAATTTAATAGGGTATCAATAGAAATGACTAAACAAGCCATTAGATTTGCCTTAATAGAAAATGATATACTGTATTCCTGCAATAAAAGTCCATTAGCTGGTTTCAATTCTAAAGAAAGGATACAATTCTCTATTAAATTCTATTGAATTTCACTGTAAGAGACAGAACAGCACTGATGGATAAGTACCCAATAAATAAAATGCGTTATGATGATCTGGCTTCAGCAAGTACCATGTGTAATAAGGGAGTGACACTTCTGCCCGCATGGTTGATGAGCAAATGAGGGGTTAAATCCTGTCTTTACTGAACTCAATGGGACTTTTGCCACTGACTTCTCTAGGGCCAGGATTTCACCATGATCTTGCCAGAAATAAAGTGTTTGTAAAACCGTATGTAGTGCACTTCAGAGCTTATTGTGCACGTCCATTTGTCCACAAAGCTTCCTGGCATGAACAGAAGACAGATGTTGGGCCTTATTCTGCTCTTGCTTCTGCTGGTATAAATCAGGAGTCATTCTTTTGACGTCATTGGATGGTTGATCAATGGCATTTCATGGATGCTAAAACTGTATGAGAGGAGAATCAAGCCCTATTCACTTTTAACAAGCCCTCAAACTATCATCAAACGATGAGTGTTTGTTCATCAGCCTAAATTTATATTGAGTAACTTCAAAATCTTTTTCATGGCTGCTGAGCTACAGACGTCTCGTCACTTTCTTTTTCTATAGAAGCCACGATTACTTGAAGAAGAAGAAGAGTCTGCTGTGTTAAAAGTATATTCTATTTAAGAAATACTCACTTGCAATGGAAATGGCCAAATTATGGCCTGGAGTCTTAAAATAGCATTAATTCCTTTTAACACTGGCTTCATGCCTAGGGTGTTGGCATTTTAATTGAGACAAGTTCCCTAAACCTTTTCTTTCTCACTTCCAAGGGAAGCAATTACAAAACAAACACTTGCCCCATAAAGCCCAGGGAGTCCTAAAATAATCATACAGTTTCTAAAACACTTTTTAGGAGGAGGACTAGGTTGTTTACATTCTCTGTAACTATATATGCCAAATATTGTGGGTGTTTGGTTTCGTCTACAATAGGGCAGTCTGGGTTTGGACAATCTGCATGAAAAGTGTCTGGTTCCTGAAGCCACAACAAATGAAAAACCTTGTCCCCCGGAATTCAAAACGTTAATCTCTTTTTAGGAAGAGACGTCAAAGTTTACATATTTTAAGGCTTTATTTTGCCATCACTTTTAAACAAATACTGCCCACTTCTGTTTAAGCAAAAACAAAGTTTGTTTACAGTATGTCCCCTGGGTCTGTACAACTACTGATATCTTCTGGGAGGCCACCCTCTTAAAGCCAGTTGGAAAAGTCAGACATCATTCCTCAATACACTACAGGGCTGGAAACCTAGAAAAACTGTTTACAGCTGGCTGGCATGCCTCCCATCATCTCTTTATTGTGCCTCAGTGGTAGAAGCTTTGAGCAGAGACTGCAGATAATTGGCCAAAGAGGTCTCCCTTCCATCCAAATCTTTGTTTAGCCAATGGTTTTACATTTGGATAAATCACATTGCACTGTGTATGGAATATTAAGGAATTTATGTCTTCAGAATGATAGATGCACAGCAGATTTTAACGTATGGACTCCGTCAACTGAATCCCAGAAACATACTGCTTCTTCACAACTCAAGAAAAAAAATCAGAATTTATAGAGGGCCAGCAGGGAGCAGTTTTCCACTTTATTCATTTATTTGTCTGACCTGAGGGTCTCATCAGGTTAGGAAGACAGAGAGACAGAGTTGGTCGGCCCAGAACAAAAATAGCACAGTTCAGCCCCTTCTATTTTGCCTTGGAGATTTCATCAGTGACATCAATGTAATAAATATAGTCAAGAGACTGAAAACATATTTTATGTCGACATGTGTATGTGTGTGTATGTGTATCTGTCCTTCTGCTTGGCAGCCTTTCCCCCAAATCTGCCCAGCTCTTGCCTTCACATCACACCGACAATTTACTGTAGCTATGGCCCATTTGACTGACTTTTCTCTGTCTACATGTGTATTTCAATATCACACAGAGGCATTAGACACTCAAGCATCTCTTCTTTCCTCGTCGTGTCTTCTGTATGCAGTAATTCTTACCAAAGCTTTCACTAAGCTACCCCCACCCCTCTGCTCTTATTTCAGAAGGTTTATTCCTGGGACATATTTGGTAATTACTCTCCTTCTACATTTACTTCCACCCCTCCCATTTCAAGGCATTATATGAAGCTGACATTTTACTACAAGATTTTGAGTCGCTGAAAGTTTCAAGCCTATTTCCACCCTCTGCTTTTGTTGCTAGAAATGTATTTTGCTTGTTCTTAGCATTTCCTTAAAAGTGACAATTTTTGAAAATCTATTTCCTGGTGTTTGATGTCGTAGCACTTCAAGCCAAAACTTCCATGCCACCTAAAACCTTAAAATCATCATTCAGTTGGATTGGGGAAAGGAGACTGTTGTTTAGTGGCGAAGGAGGGTTGACAACTGCTCTCTCAGAATGTGAACATGGCCCTGCCTCCTAAACTTGCCAACGTCCTGTAAGCTGCATGTACTGCAGAACACCTGAAGGAGGAAAGGGCCATCTGTACAGAGGCCGTGTACCCCTGCACTGATTCCCAGCACCAGGGTCGCTCAGGGCCTACAAATCCCATACTACCATTGGTTGGCCAGTTATAGCTGCCCTAACCCCCTTTCACAGGGTGTTTTCCTTCAGGGAAAGGGGAAACCCATACAAGATAGTGCTGACATGATCAACATTTGGGTATGGCGGTATTTTTTCTGGTCTTTTGGGATGGCACAATTCTATCTTGCCACAAGCTGACTTCCTTCAGATATGCTGAGTTCTATATGCCCAGGTCTCTCAGAGGAGCTATTGAAATTTCTCAGGAAGGCCAACAAGAAGATGCAGAGACAACATTGCCCCATTCTGCAAGCTGAGAGAACTCTTACCTCCCTTCCCCTCTGCAAGAGGCCTTTAAATCCTGATCCTATAAAGAATATTTACATGGTTATATTCTTCTTCCATCATACAGAGGAATAGATGGTTTTAATGGGTTTGCTTTATCATATGTAATGGCCTAGTACCTATCCCGTGGGGTCTGATTCTTCTCCACTGACCCCAGATTCACACTGGTGCCACTCCACTGACCTCACTAGAGTAGCACCTTATTCCTACTGATGTAAGGAAAAGAGACTCAGACCCTTTATATTTTCATAAATTCATTTAGCATAAAATACAAGTGCTGTTGTTCTAAGTCGAAGCCAAAACTACTCTCCATAATGAAGGAAACACTGGCATAATGGTTTCCAGAGCTGAACACAATCTCCATATGTGGTGTAATTACATCTTTAGCTTTCTACAGAGGAATAGTTTACAGCTTAAATGCTATTAATTGTAAGCAGTTTTGTTCCACAGGATGTTGTTCATTGATAACTACTCAATTAAGGTTATTTTGCAATTAGTTTATTCACAGTAAATTTATTGCAACAGGAGTCATCTGTGGAGCAGCAAATTAAGTTTTGTTGGGTCTGCATATGCACCGGCTCTTCAATGCCAGTCTCAAAGAGCTTATACTCATCATAGTATTTTTACCATGTTGGCGAATAGATTTAAGGCATGAAGAGAAGTCTCAGCAGTGACTGTGGCTTGCAATGGCTAAACCAAAAGAAACAGAGATAGATCCAATAATCTTTATGGAATTGGTCCCACACTCTTTAAATTTTGGATCAAACCAAATGAGTCAAAAAGCACACTGTGAAAATTCTGAAAACTAAACAAAGCTGTCTCTTCAGCTGTCAATATACATGTATAACCTAAGGATAACTATTTAGCATTTTAACAGAATCCTTTTTATGGTCAAAGGGTCAAATTCTAGCTAAGCTACCTATGTCCTGCTTAGCTACATTTCCTCTCCAGTTTAAATTGTGTATGAAATTCTCTTTCACTTCCTGTCCAACAGGTGTGTAGTCTTGCTAATACATTGTTGAACTGCTGCTGTATTCCACCCCAGAAGTGGCTGAATTTTAGGGGCAAGTGAAGTGATCATGATGTAGCCTACCTCTTTCTATTTAGCACTTTGAAGTCCTCAGACAAAAGGCATTATAGAAGCACAAACTGTTATTATACTTGTATATTACTCAACAGAAAGAGCACCATTAATCTACAGTATGTGGTCTGCATGTCTTAGACAAAGTTTGAGAGCATGATGAGATCTCAGTTACTCTTGTGCACTGGAATATTTTATTCCTTAGCAGCTTCTCAAAAATCAAAATGTTTCATTTCTGTGTGACAGAGCAGCAGCATCAGTAGAAGCATGTGAGAAAACACCCTGATCTGGGAAGAACTCCCTCAGTGCTAATGTATGACACAGAAAAAGGTCAGTTTGATTTTTTTTCTATTTTATTTATGAGCCAGGTTGCCCTAGGGCTGAAAGTAGAAAGAAACCTGTTCTGACTTATAAACTGAGCAAAGATGACATAGGAGCCAAAGGGAAATAAACCAACTTCGCTCCGGGCTCTCCATTCTTAATAGGGGCTTTTCTTTAATCAAAAGTGCATGTTAAAAAAAATCCTAAAGGAAACTGGAAACATATTATGCGTCCATCCGAACTCAAGCACCAAAGACCTGGATCAAGGAGTACTAATTTTCAGCCACCAAGGACCATGGGTAGATTTGAGACCCATGTGGGAGTCTGATGACCTGGACCAGAGGAGAAATGATTTAGATACCACGTGACAACACTCCTTTGCTCATGACTCAGAGTTGGTGTCAGTCATGCAGGGAGTGGTCTGCCATCTATCAGCAAAGTTTCAAATTGACACTCAGGTCTCTAGGAATCAGAGATTTAAAATAGTGCGAGCTACATGGTAAGCGTGAAAAGTAGATCAGAGTCCAACAAATCTGAAGGGAATATCAAGGGAAAGAAAAAAAATCACAATTTTAATCTCTATACAGCTATCCTTTTCATAGTGCCCACAACTGCATTATCTGTGTATGGGCTTGGAAGGATTAGATTTTTATTGATAAATATTGGTAAACATCGATTTCATGATACATACACAAACTAATGAAAAAATATTTTCATCAATAATAATCAAAATTCGCAGATAGGCAAAGTAAGAAAAATGCTGCTTGAGAACTTATTAGAGTCAAAATCCAGTGATTTAGACTTTTCAATTAGGCTTCTTACAAATGGACTAATGAATGAATAGCAAAAATCTTGCAGATTTGTGGATTTAAGGATATTTACACCTCTACCTCGATATCACGCTGTCCTCGGGAGCCAAAAAATCTTACCACGTTATAGGTAAAACCGCGTTATATCGAACTTGCTTTGATCCACCGAAGCGCGCAGCCCTGCCCCCCCCCCCCCGGAGCACTGCTTTACCACGTTATATCCAAATTAGTGTTATATCGGGTCGCGTTACATCGGGGTAGAGGTGTACTTTGTATATTTTGACATGTGATGTTGACAGTATGTGTTTTAATGGTTTATAAAAGCTTTAAATTTTTGAATCTCAATGCCTATTGTCATTAAGTAATTTTTGGACTCTCTCCCCAATAATTTCCCACAACTGGAAAATTTAAATCAACAACAACAGGGGAGAAATTATTAAAAAACATAATTCGGCACAACTGTGAAAATTTAAATGGATAAAAATGTTTTAAAAATGCTTAATATTAACATAGATATTATCTGTTGAAATTATAAAAAAAAATGAATTCTGTGAAGCCTAATTATCTGAAGAGCTACACAGATAAATTCAGTCTGCACAGTGAAGCCAATACTGGACTTTTCTTCTCTCTTCCCTGCTTACTGGGGGTCTTGCTTGGGGAGTCTATAATACAGATTAAGGCCATGTTTACACTACCACTTTTGTTGGTACAACTTATGTCACTCAGGGGTGTGAAAAAAACCACCCTGAGCGACATAAGTTACATGGACAGAAGCACCAGTGTGGACAGCACTTTGTTGGTGGGAGAAGCTTCTCCCATTGACATAGCTACTGCCGCTCATGGAGATGGTCTCCCATCGGCATTGAGTGGCTACACAAGCGATCTTACAGTGGCGCAGCTACATCGGTACAGCTGTGCCGCTGTAAGCTCTCTAGTAGAAACATGGCCTAAATCAGACTAGCTTTGTCAAAGAGGAGAGTTTTGCAGTGTACAATCTCTCAGTCTGGCCTCCTCTCCAAATTTATTCCACAGCCAGGAGCTCTCTATCTCCAACTTTCACAGGCTTCATCCAGGCTTTCAGTGAGCTGTCTTGGTGGGTTACGGATGGAGTACACTCAGTGACATAGCTGGGCCATGACCCAGCCATGGTTTTGATAGCCAGAAACAAGGCCTTAAACAACTAATGGAAGTGGGCTGGTAGCCTGCGGTGGCACACAGCACAGCGGTACAGGTGGCCACAGCAAGGAGGCAGGCTACTCCATCTTGCACAAGCTGCAGCTCCGCATGTTGCCCCTACTGAAGAGTAAACTAAACTGTCATGCCAGCCCCATCAAAAAGACAATCTTCCTGGTTACCAAAAAGGCAATTTTCCTGCTTCCCCTTTGTAATCAGTACAGCGCTAGATTTGCCCATTTATCCATGTCACCCCTTGTATCTTCATCCATCTTTCCAGACTTCACCCGCTACGCTTCCACCCTCTCCTCCAAGTTCCTTTTCAAAACATACACTTCGAAACCAAAGCGGTGTGCCCCTCAAGCTGCCTGCTATGCTGACATCCACAACAGTATAATATTATAGTTGAATCCTCTGACATTCCCCCCCCCCCGGTTTGTCATCATTCCTTGTACTCCTTGAGTGAGAGACAGTCTATTTGTAAAGAACTATGCACACTAACAGTGCTAAACAATTCAGGTGACATGTAAAGTCTTATATTTTATTTTGCTGCTTCAGTATACTCTTAGCATACGGTACACAGCTGGAATGGAGCTTCTCTCTTCTGGTTCTCATGGAGCGAACACACTCATTTCAGAGAAGTAACAACGGATGACACTGTAGGTTTAAACAGTCCTTTCCATAATCCATTTGAGTTTCTACACCTCTTGCCTTTCGACATAATAAAATACTTCAAAGAAAAAAAAAGTTTATAAAATACTGCTCCTCTTGACAAACACCGAGGTGAATGTATCGCTTAGAATTTATGACAGTCTGGCTCAGTGGAGTCATATACCACGATTGATGGCCATATTTAACTATTCTGCAGCTTTGAACAGCTATGCATCTATGAATGGATCCTAGGGAATTGCACTCTAGATGACATCTCAATGGAACCCATAGCTCTTAAACAAGTTTATACATTGAGATAATGAATGAATGAGTGGGACCAATGCATAAATATTTAAAGTTCACAAGCTCTCTTGTAAACAGATAACAAATCTTTTTCATATGCAAACATAAGGATACATCACTTGGCATGCTGAACGCGTAGACTGATCCCCAGAATGGCTGACTTGTGCTGACACGCAGCACAGAGCTTTCCTGATGTTTAGAATGTTAAGAGCGATGCACAAGAGAACAGTAATACCAGCACTAGAGTGCTTTCATTCCAAAAGCTCAGGGCTAGTGCTCTACAAATGTTACCTAATTAAGCTTACCAGCCCTTTAAGGAACATATTGGGTTCACGTAGCCTCTGCCTCTGAGGGATAGCGCAGTTGTTTATCACGGCACAACAATGCATACAGTTTAGGATAAAAGGGAGGGGACATCTGATCCAACTGGCCTACGAAATCACAGCACAATTACATTTTTGTGTATCTTAGAAATGTAGCTGTAAAATACAAGGGACTACAACTTTTTTTTTTTTTAAATCAGGCTCACTTTTTAACGAGAAAGGGCCTACTCCTGCAAGGTTTGCTGAGTGCCTCCTGTAGGTAGGGTGACCAGACGTCCCGATTCTATAGGGACAGTCCTGATATTTCAGGCTTTTTCTTATATAGGCTCCTATTACCCCCTACCCCCTGTCCCGATTTTTCACACTTACTGTCTGGTCACCCTACCTGTAGGGCATCGAGTGGCCACGCTGTTGATTCCTAATGTCTTTCCTTGACCCCTTAAATTCCTCTTCTGAAAGGGGTGCGACTTCCCAGCTGAGAAGCTGCCTAGGAATTCTGCCATTCCTAAGAAGACTCTTACATTACAGTATGCTTGTACCTTCTGCATTAGCATCTGGCATTTCATTGGTTATGCTGCTGCTCTATCACTTCCCCACTGCAAAACTGCCACGCCTGCTCTTTCTACCCCTGTGTCTAAGGGAGACTACAGGGAACACTACCTGAAGGAGAATTCGGCAGTGTTTGAAACAGTTAACTTCAGCTGTCAGTGTGGCAGCACGGAATAACCTTGAGGCAAAGAAAAGTCAACATTTTCTATTAGGATCCATCTGCCTAGGTAAAGACATTCTCAAAAAAGGGGCCTCTCTGCTGACAATCTTACAGAGCTCCAGGGACATTTCTGCTAATCTGAAGACTCCTAGCAATAGCCTGTCTACACCTTATATTTTAATATACATCCTGCACACCTCATTTATGGAACTGTTGGTTGTTGGGGGGGTTTTTTTGGTCTCTTCAAGTAGGTGTCCAGGAACATGCCTCAGCTGTTACTGAATTCACACACATTTTAAAAATAAAAACAGATCAAATGACTTACCAATTAATAGAATCTTAGTGACTTATTTCCTAGTCTCATCACTTACCAGTCAACTTGCCTCTATCATTTACTATGCTGTGTAATAAACAAAAGGTTTGATTTTATGTCATATACTGCCATTTGTGAGACAATTGAGTAGAGAAAATTATTATTGGCCCAGGACTGAAAGGCGCTTGTCCAGACCCCTGGACAGAGGTACTTGTGGGAAATTCCAGATTTAAAGAGAGAATCAGGAAATATTTCTGGGGAAAGCTGATGTTAAGAATGGTGACTGTTTAAAGCTGCAGTGGGTTTGGAATATTACAATAAGTCCGAAGAGAAAAGATTAACAGGCAAGTGGTGCAGTCACAGGGGTGTGTTGCAAGAGGATGGACCCCCTCAACTATCTCACAAGGTCAGACCCAAAATTGCGTATCTTAAGGAAGAAAAGGGGGAAACGACAACAACAGATATTTGCAATGACCGATCTCACTGTTGTTACTTTACATAGAACAGCCCCAGGTGCCCAGGTACAATTAGGTCAGCAAATAGAAAATATATCAAACAGAGTAGACCTAACACTTTATTGCTGACTGTGATATAGATGCCCAGAGACACATTATATTGGTGATCGTATACATTTCTAAGGGCTTGTCTACACAAACATTTAATCTGTGGCAAACTGAGGTGTGAATCTACCCTGCACGAGCCTGCTGTGGACTAACTATCTGGCTGAACCCTGCTGACGCACATTAACATTAATGCATTTTGATCAAGAACTCTTTGAAACAGGACTAGAACAAAGTGCATTAACAAACTGTTAATGTGCGTCAGCAGAGTCGATGTGGACAGTTAATCCATAGCAAGTTATTGTGGGGTAGATCCATATCCCAGCTTGCCGCAAACTAAACATCCATGTAGACAAGTCCTAACAACTGCTGTAAGTCTACAATTTCTGAATCTGAGATTTTATTTTTGTATGATTTATCAGGAAAGGGCCAGATACACAGTACCGGTAACCAGAGTGCTGAGAGATTCCTTAGTCTGAATACGTTATTCCAGGACACTTTCTTGAACTATTTTGGAAGAGAGCTCAATATAACTCAGCCTGCCACTGAAGTAGAGTTCTGCTTGAGCTTCTTCTCTCTTTATCTTTTGATTTTACCTTCCTCTCTCACCCGGTCTGCCATGCCTCCACTCTTTCCTCCAAATATCTCCTTAAAACCTGATTCTTCCACAAGGTCTGTTAACCCATCTCCTGTTTTCCTGTTCTCTGCCACTTAGAGAAGTGATGCTGAGTGTTAGTGTGAGCATGATGGTCACTCCAAACGCAAGAGAGTAATTATAAAAAACTCTCACAAACATCAAAACAAATACATTGAAGAAGTGGAACCACAGACACACAGTGAAAGATCCTATTCATCAGACTTGATTTAGTTGCACCCCTCCCTTTGTACCTCTTCAAGGCCTTTTCTCGTTTGTTTATAAAACACCAAGTACACTTTAGGCTCCGATCCAGGAAAGAACTTAACCATGTGCTTAACCCTACGCAAGCAGGGAAGTGCTGATTGTGGGACTGGAGCCTTAGCAGTGCTGTAGAAATACCACTGCTGCTAATAGTAATGTTTCATCTCACAAGCTATTCAGCAGTAAAGGAATGCATTTTAAGCTATGGATAGTTCACAGTTAAATAAATGGTGAAATGAGAGGAGCTCTTCTTGAAGGGCGTAAAAAGGACAGCGCACACACACCCACACACCAAAAGAAAGCCGTGTGCAATAAGCCACAAATCTGATCCCACATTCAAATAAAAAACAATAAAACAAAGCCTCGTCCTTTGGCTATGGATTTGGATTTGAAACTCGGAACTAATAAGCTTTGAAAACCACATTTGTTGTACCAAGACTTCACTTAAAACAGAACTGAGCCACAAATTACTTTGTTTACTATCTTATTTACCCTACTTTTCCTGCCTCCAGGTTAACAGTTTCCATCCAGCAGCTCTCTGTCCCCTGGCAGGAAACAACAATGCTGTCCCTTTGTTGGCTGGCAGAAGTGCCAATGTTCACTGTGGTTATCGCCACGTTTCCCACATAGCGTGCATCTCCTTTGTCGAATAATGGGATGGAATGAATGAACATCCACTCTCAAATATGCCTCTAACTTTAGAAGGAAACACTGTAACTGCTGCTGCCTGAGAGAACTAGCATCATCGTTTGAAAACTGGTTAAAATTGCATGGGAAAAATCTAATGGAAGAAAACTGAAGCAGAACATTCAATATATGCTTAACAAGAGTCTTGTGTTCTCTGCACAGTTCTCTGTTAAAGAAATCTTTAGATACTCGCTGTTTGGCACAAACCAGAAAAGTAATGCTATACTTTACTGCATAATCTTGATTTTTACTGTACTGGACCAGAGTCAAGAGGCTGTTATTGCATAAAATTCCCCCCTCCTCGTGTGGTTGTGTAGCATATTCCACTCTAGCATCTATTGACTTACCATCCAGAGGACACAGACGCATCACCTTCTCAGGCATCAGCTTTCCTTGCTTGTGTTGACAGTATATCTCTGCAATCTCCCGCCGACAGTGCTTGGATTTGGACCGAGACAGAGCTGAAAGTGCTTCCTTGCCCGATATTTCACATTTTGGTGGCTGGTCGTATCTTATTTCAGGGGAGCTGTTCCCACTCCTTTTTAAAGGAGGCTGTCTGGGAGACCTGTGAATCTCCTTCAAATTGCTGCTGCTATTCTTTACAGCATGATGGCTGAACTGAAGCACTTCATTGGAGTTCTTCCCCAGGAGTGAGTTCTCCTTCACCTTTCCTTCTTGCTCCAGTTTCTTTTTCAAGTGCTCCTTCTGCTTGCTAAGAGGCTTCTTCGCCAGTTCAGGCTGGTATTTTTGCCTCTGAGTCCTGGGAGCAAAGTTACTGTTATCAATATTTTCAAAGTCCTTGGGTACAGAGTTTTCATTATTGCTGTCTGTTCGCATTTTCTCTTTTGGCCGGTGGGAAAAATAACCATCCTACAAAAGGGGGGAAAGTTACATGCATGTTACTACACTTTTTAAATCTCATTACATGCAACTTCTATATTAAAGAGTAAAGTCAATTTTTTTTTAAAAAAGGCATACACATTAAAATACACATTAGACTGCGATCCCCAGGCTCACTCACTGGGCCAGAATGGGGAGGCTCATGTTTTTGAGCATTGATTCCTGTGGGGCTTGATTCTGCTCCCATTAAAAGTCAATATTGTAACTCTGGGTTCAAAGGGAGCGGAGTTAAGCCCTTGAGTAGCTTCAAATCACTTCAATGGGACTACTTGCACGAGTCAGTGCTCCAGAATCTGGACCACTCAGTGTTGAGTTCCTCTTTGAGGAGTCCCATTGGCTTTATGGACTAAAGTACTACTCGATGTGAGTAAAGATGTGATAGTCCAGCCCCTCGTATGTTCATATGACGCTACATGGCAATGATAAAACTTTTCATTTTTAAAATTATACTTGATTTGAGAGTTGCTACTGACTGATGCTTGACAGCATCACAGCAATGCAGCCAGTAAGTAAAGGTTATATATAAACAATAAGCAATGTGTAGGAGTGGAGTGAATGGTGGTCAGTGATGCTCAGATTACACCCCTCATCCCTGCATGGGAATCTAGTTCGTTTTCCAACAGCCTGATGAATTATATAGTTCAAAAAGGAAACTTGGCTAAGAACTGATTGTCTCTTTAATATTCCTCCTACCCAAAACGATCATATTGTCATAGTTATACATATCACCACCACTATAACTGAAAAAAATGTTTTATCCAGGAAAAGCAATGCACCCAAGGAAACATGAACAGAGTCACGGAAATGTAGGGCTGGAAGGGACCTTGAGAAGTTGTCAAATCCAACCCTCTGTGCTGAGGCAAGACCAAATATATCTAGACCACCACTGTCAGGTATTTGTCCAACTTGTTCTTAAAAACTTCCAATGATGGTGATTCAATAACCTCCCTGGGAAGCCTATTCCAGAATTTATTTACCCTTCTAGTTAGAAAGCTTTTCCTAATATCTATATCTCCTTTACTGCAGATTAAACCCATTACTTCTCATCCTACCTTCAGTGAACATCGAGAACATTTGATCCCAATCGTCTTTATAACAGCCTTTAACATATTTGAAGACTGTTTTCAGACCCTCCTCACTCTTCTTTCCTCAAGATTAAACATGCCCAGTGCAGGACCCCATAAAATACACCCTCCCAGTTTAGCAGTGACCCATTGATAACTACTCTTTGAGTATGGTCTTTCAACTAATTTATCACCCACTTTACAATAATTTAATCTAGATCACATTTCCCTAGTTCGCTTATGAGAATGTCATGTGAGACTGTGCCAAAAGCCTTACTAAAAATCAAGATATATCATGTCTACTGTCCCTCCCCCCCCCCCCCCCACTTCCACTAGGTCAGTAACGAAGAGGGAATTTAGGTTGGTTTGGCATGATTTGTTCTTGACAAATCTATTCCTTATAACCCTATTATCTTTTACAATACAAATTGATTGTTAAATAATTTGTTCCAGTATCTTTCCAGATATCAAAGTTAGGCTGACTAGTGTATAATTCCCTGCATCCTCTTTGTTCTCCTTTTTAAAAGCAGATACTGTGTTTGCCCTTCTCCTGTCCTCTGGGACCTCACCTGGCCTCCAGGAGTTCTTGAAGAGATACTTGCTAACAGTTCTGAGATTGTTTCAGCTAATTCCTTAAGTGCCATAAGACGAATTTCACCAGGCCACATATATTCTTTAACTTGTTCTTTCCCTAACTTTGCTTGCGTTCCTTCCCCCTTGTTAATATTAATTGTGTTGAGTATCTTGTGACCATTAACATTTTTAGTGAAGACTAAAGCAAAACAGGCATTAAACACTCCAGCCTTCTTGATGTCCTCAATTAACAGTTCTCCTAATCAGGCATAGAATAACAATTTGCTTCATAATTTCACCCCCCGTTGCTATAGAAACTTGTTTTAGTGTAGCGGCGATTGCCAATGAAGATTCCTAGGTTACATTTTGTTTTGTCATCAGACTCAATGCTATGCTCCTGACAGCTCTTGGTGAAGGTGATAGGGGTCAGCAGGAAGAATCTCAAGGCAGACCACATCCTTTTCGTCATCTCGAATAGTCACAAGCCTTAGTGACTGGGTCACAGGAGAAATAAAGTTTAGTCGCTTGTGGCAGCTTAGAGTGCAAAACTCAGGAGCCTGCCTCGTGGCAGCGCTCACCAGATGTGTATTTCCCACCCCCGAAGTTCTTTTCTGAGGCTATTCCACTTCCTGTCCCGATCTCAATAGTCTCCAACACATATTTATTAATCTCACTAAGAACTGCTATGCCTGTAAATGAGGCACATTTATGCGATTTACCCAAAAAAACCCATCTTTTGCTGTTCCATATTGCAAGTATCTCTAGAAAGAGGAACAAAAGATGTGTCACATCAGATCAGCATATTTGTTTAACAAGTTCAGTTTCCGCCTCCAGTTCTGGCCAATACCTGATGATTCACAGGAAAGGGGGCTAGGGAAACACAATGCACTTGGCTGACTGTACATGGCGGAACCACTTCCATCATAACGTGTGCAGAAATCAGCGTACACCCTATGTATCAATCTTTGGTTACTCCATATTAATATGCAAACCTGCCGATAAACCAATCCTTACCTAAATCTGTGACTGACTTCAATTGTTGGCCATAAAATTACCTGGTCCCTTAGAGCTCTAAGTGTTTCTTACACACTAAGCAAATTCAGTGAAATTCTACAACGTATGGTGGGCGTTTTCCCTTCACAATTGGCAGAACGCAGCTAGTTTCTCTTCTTCCTCCTAATGCTCTGGTGCAACACTCATACAAACATTCTCCAGAAGTGAATAAGTGTTGTGGGTAGCAAAAACAAATTTACATTCAGATATCCATTTTCTCTCATAAGGCTGGTTAGTAAAACACAGCTGCCAAATTCTGCACAGCTCCATTGCTGACATTTATGCAAGCTATTTAATGATGAATTTGCATATTTGTAAATAATCTGGATACACTTCAGCTCATGGCCAAACACACCCAGCCCCAACCAGTTTCAGTGGTAGGCTATGGGAGTTGCTCAAAACTTGGCAGCTGTGACTGTGTGCTGGGGAGACTGGGGTGGGTGGGTGTCTGAGGTTGCTGGAAGGTACCTGGGGTACTAAGGTATTTAGGTGGTTGTCAGAGTGCTCAGCTGAGTGGGGGCATCTGAAAGAAAGTGGTGACTGCCTGGAGGTTAGCTAGGTGGATGAAGGCTTGAGTGGGAGCTTGAGGAGAAGCTGGAGGCTGTCCAGGGAGTGGCTCGGTGGATGAGGAGCCTGAGGCTGTGGGAGTTTATGACAGAGTAGTTGCTGGGGGCTGAAGGAACCTGAAGCCAGCAACAGCCTTCTCTCCTTGTGCTGCTGCATCTGCTTCTGCCAACAGTTGTGGCCTCCTTTCTGCCTGTGATCCTGCATGGGTAGCAGTGAGAGGAAATGCAGAGGGGACATGTGGCCATAGGCACAGTTTTATTTTAACTTGGGGGTGCTCCACGCCTGCTCCTGAGGCCCCGTTTCAGCTCTGCGCACTGCCTCAAGGCCCTGCCCTCATCTGCCCCACTCCAACCCCTCTGCCGAAGCCATCACCTGCTGCTCGCTGCTCTCCTCCCTCCCTCAAGCGCCTCCCTCAGCCGCCAAACAGCTGTGGCTGGCGAGTGCTGAGCACTCATCTTTTTTTTTTTTTTTAAACATTGGTGCTTGAACCCCAGAACACCCCTGGAGTCAGTGCGTATGCACATAGCTACCTACTCAGTGGGGCCTCTTGTCACAGTTTAGCCCGCTGGCTGCTAGCTATGCTATATTTTTCAAGCCCTGTGTCGGAGACGGTTAGATGAGTCACTGAGTGGGTGAGGGTGTGCACGGAATGGGCACAAGGGAGAGATATTGTATGGATGGGGGTGAGTGGATTTTCAAAGGCATAAAGAAGTGAGGTGCCCAACTCCCATGAAAAGTCAATGGCAGTTACGTACCTAACTCTCCTGTGTGTCTTTGAAAATCTCTCCCAGGAAGCAGGGTGCTTTGATTAAGAAACAGGATATATATATATATTCATATGAGAGAGGGGAGAACTGTGCATGTCAGAGAAAGACTATAGGGGGTAATGAGGGAAGGGGGGAAAAAGGGGGTATAAAAGAGTTAAGAGATAAGAGGAAACAAACACCGAGAGAAAAGACTACCTATTCCTTGAAAGAAAACAAGAAAAAGTGGAGTGAATGGAGAAAAAGCTAGGACAAAAGTGAGGGACCCACAGTAGTTAGTTACATGTTTAATAAACTGATTAAATGGGAAGTTGATTGACAATACTTTAGTTAAACACACAGCACAACTGCTTTATTCCTTCATCGAGCAGAGGGTGTGGCTGAGTAGATATTTCTCACCATAATAAGTACGGGCCCTCAAGCTAGTAGGTGAGGAATATATTTTTTAGGCCCCAAGAACAGACAATGTCTCCCTTTATTAATGCTACCAACGGCCAGAAGAAGTGGTGGGAAATTGGTATGAAACTACCTTCAGGAATACATACTGATTTTTGGGTAGGCTTCTCTTTAAGTTTTCTTGCCACTTCTGGTAGGCCTAATAAAACGGAGTCAGTGACGACATCCACTAATAATAATAATGAATGATGGTAATAATTCTTAGCACTGATGTATCACGTTTCATAGTCAAAAGCGCTTTACAAATGTTAGCTAATTATTTCTCACCCCTCTTCCTTGAGAAGTATATTATTATTCCTGTTTTACAGAGTGGGGGCGTAGGGGGAGGAATGAGGTAACAACTTGCCCAAGGACACACAGTGATTCAATAGCAAAGCAAAGCCAGGCTTAGACCTCAGCAGTAACCGGCTCCCAATCCTGTGTTCAGACCATGCCTCCAGCACATGACTCAACAAGAAAAGAAGCAAGCAGCAAATAGAGCAAGAGAAATGTAAAAAATGTAAAGCTCATTAACATTGTACCCAACACATCTCTATTGAACTGATACTGCTTTGACAAATTGGCTATTATTTCATATGTTTGATAGTTGTCATGTTTCCTTTATTCTTACCAATCACTATAACCTTAGGTTAGTTATGCTCATTAAAATAAAATAAGTCAAAATAGTCAATGTACTTATTGTAATGATCTTGCATTTGTATGTTTGTGCAGTAGCTCAGAAACTCTAATTGTTCTACTGTTACATTAGCTCTAAGCTGTTGCTGGAATCCTTATTTATTCTCATGAAATAATTACATACAATAATGTTCTCCATTCTCATTCGACCTTAGGCATGTTTAGAGCAAATTCCAGATCAGGCACGAATATGCTAACTGCACTAATTGATCTGTGATATGGGTTGCATTGTAGTGGGATCTGAATTTAAAAAACAAACAAACCCATTTTAGGAAATGTCACTCACTTTTCCCAGTCTTATCAGAGGATTTTCCACTGCCTCTAGTCTGGAATTTAAACAGCAGTGATGGCTACTTCATTTAGCTGCTTTGACAAAAGAGGCAGATTTATCAAACCGAAGCACAAAGACAGTTAAGAAGTTTTAAAGCTCAGTTAAATCAGGTTATCATCAGTGAAACATTAGTTACATGGCTGGTTTACATTATCCAGATTACAAAGATCTGGAGAATGAACACTGAGTTAGATATTACACATTACAGATTACATATTCAAAATATAGTGTGCTTGTTGCATGCCTTAACTAAGGCAAATGGCATGTGCTGGTGCAAGTGGGAACACAGAGAGGCACTTGTGGGTACAACACAAGTAAGTAGATGTGATATGGAGGAGTCAGTGTTACTCCTGAACATAGGAAAGACCTATAGCATTAGGGGACACTTCCTTAGTACAGCAGACGTATACGTGGCCTAAATGGGGAAATAATCATTTTGAGGCTGTTCTAAATTGTGCAGAAGGCTAGCCCAGGCCAGCTCTCAGAAGGCGTAGGAATTAGATAAGTACAAAGGTAGGTTAAAGCCACCTTTGCCCTCACTTCTCAGCAGTACCAGGTGGAGTTCAGGCACAGCTAAGGACCTAGGCTTATTAGTTCCATTTTACAAATGAGTAAAGTGAATTTTAGGGCAGTTAAATGCCCACGATCAGACAAGCCTGTGGCAGAGCTGGGGACAGACGACCCATAGCCCTATTCGTTACCTGCAAGACTATCCATCCATTCTGAAACTGCTAGCTAAAACTCTTTGAAAATTCACTAATTACTAAACTAACATTGCAGGAAATACCCAGTTGGCAGCAGAACTGGTTGCACACATTTGTGAAAGTAAACAGTGGGATTTTCATCACTCATTACCTGTATTGTTAAGGGATGAAATCAACAACACTTTTAAACACATGATACTAATTATTCCAACAAAATGAATCCTCACCATCCCTCCTCCTATGCACACCAATTTATTCTCTATATGTAGCTCTTAAACTTTAGGGAGTTAAGAATGAGGACTTCAGGGGGGAATGTGAAAGAGCAAACAAGAACTTTATTTGTTGAGTTTCAACAATACCAGCGTGCAGAAGGTAAACCTACAGGGAAGCCACTTTACAGCAATCAAAAGTATCCCTGAGGTAAGTTTTCATTTTAAATACACTTTAAAGCACTTTTTGCCTATAATTGGAACATTCCATCATTCAACACTTGGGGCCAAATACCTAGTTCCAGTGATGGGAAAAAAAATCTGTGTTTTTCATTAAAGTCTTTCAAAGGTCTCTCAAGGCAACTCCAGGATAAGGTATTTCTGTATATCTTGGCAACATCCCATCTTGTTTCTAAATGATTGTCTCTAAATTAAAAAAACCCACTGAACGCTCTACATTAAAAAGCCCTAATCTGTACAGCAAATAGCAAGTTGGTAAGGAAGAAAGGACAGAGGGATGGGATCGCCAATGTCATTTGTCTTTGGGAATCTTTATGCGTGGCAATTCTTTTCTTGAAGATTACAAATCAGCCTGAACCAAACCCCTCGATGAATACCCCCTTCCCATCCTGAGACTAGGGAAATGTATTTCTGAATTTTGCAACTACCCCATGATCTATAAAGGACTGAATCTAAACTCAGACCTGAATATCCCTGGATTTTCGTCATGTTTGGATCAGGAGCTGAACTTTGTAGCTTGGGCCCATCTGTATTTCAAGTACAGATTTGAATTGTAATACAAATACAACTCTGACGACCAAGCTCTCAGCTGGTGTAAAATCAGCATAGCTCCACTGATCTTAACAGAGCTGTGTTGATTTACACCAGTTGAGATTCTGGCCCTGAGTGTTTAAATAATGAAGCTCTTCCACAGCTAGTGGGTGTTACCACACAGATACTGCTGGTAGGCAGATGTGATGAAACCTCAAGAGAAAAAGGAAGGCAAACAAAAGATTTACTCTTGTGTCTTTCACTTCTTTAACTATGCCCCTCTTCTCCCCCCGCTCCCCCGTGTGCTCTCCCCCTGGAATTTGAAAAGAGAAATTTGCCTAATATGCATCAAAGACATGTATAAAAACTAAAGCTTGCATTAACTCTTTTCAACATGGGCTAACAAGTGATATGCTGTAAGCTCATTACAATACAGGACTTCGTGTGTCTGCAGAAATACAAATTCTTGAGGGGCAAAGACTCTAACTGAAGCAAAAATCCTATAAATAAAACAATTAACAGTGCTAACTGAAAACTTGAAATGTTGGAAAATAAAATGATGTATGATGGCAAACAATGGGCATGATCCTCCAACTTCCAGCCCTTCATAGATTCATAGATTCTAGGACTGGAAGGGACCTCGAGAGGTCATCGAGTCCAGTCCCCTGCCCGCATGGCAGGACCAGATACTGTCTAGATCATCCCTGATAGACATTTATTTAACCTACTCTTAAATATCTCCAGAGATGGAGATTCCACAACCTCCCTAGGCAATTTATTCCAGTGTTTAACCGCGCTGACAGTTAGGAACTTTTTCCTAATGTCCAACCTAGACCTCCCTTGCTGCAGTTTAAGCCCATTGCTTCTTGTTCTATCCTTAGAGGCTAAGGTGAACAAGTTTTCTCCCTCCTCCTTATGACACCCTTTTAGATACCTGAAAACTGCTATCATGTCCCCTCTCAGTCTTCTCTTTTCCAAACGAAACAAACCCAATTCCTTCAGCCTTCGTTCATAGGTCATGTTCTCAAGACCTTTAATCATTCTTGTTGCTCTTCTCTGGACCCTTTCCAATTTCTCCACATCTTTCTTGAAATGCGGTGCCCAGAACTGGACACAATACTCCAGCTGAGGCCTAACCAGAGCAGAGTAGAGCGGAAGAATGACTTCTCGTGTCTTGCTCACAACACACCTGTTAATACATCCCAGAATCACGTTTGCTTTTTTTGCAACAGCATCACACTGTTGACTCATATTTAGCTTGTGGTCCACTATAATCCCTAGATCCCTTTCTGCTGTACTCCTTCCTAGACAGTCTCTTCCCATTCTGTATGTGTGAAACTGATTTTTTCTTCCTAAGTGGAGCACTTTTACAGGATCCAAATTGAAGGAGACAGTGGGATATTTTCCTGCCAATAGCAAAAGGTGCTATTCTTTGTTCTTGTAGAGACCTAATCACATTCAGACTACATGCGGTCACTTCACATCTGTGCGATTTGAGTGTCAAATGCTACCTAAACAGGATTATCTCCACTCCACTCAATCCTGCAGTCCCTACTCAGGGCTTGTCTATACTACCCGCTGGATCGGCGGGCAGCGATCGATCCAGCGGCGGTTGATTTATCGCGTCAAATTGACTGCTGAGTGCTCTCCTGTCGACTCCGGTACTCCTCCAGAATGAGAAGCGCAAGCGGAGTCGACGGAAGAGTGTCAGCTGTCGACTTACTGCAGTGAAGACACTGCGGTAAGTAGATCT
Organism: Chrysemys picta bellii; assembly: GCF_011386835.1. Lineage (NCBI taxonomy): Eukaryota > Metazoa > Chordata > Testudines > Emydidae > Chrysemys > Chrysemys picta. The sequence continues at coordinate 69,985,526 of NC_088800.1, read as the reverse complement.
AAGTACGTCGACTTCAGCTATGCTATTCACGTAGCTGAAGTTGCGTATCTTAGATTGACCCCACACAGTAGTGTAGCAAGCCCTCAAGCACAACTCTCACAGAAACCGCTAGTGATTTTGGCCACCTAGTGGCTGCAGGCTGAGACCCATACATAATAGTAGCGCTCTATACCAAATTGCCAGGCAGCGGAAAAATCAGGCTCTGCAACTGAAGAGTAAGGCTTCAAACAGCTGTTGACTATAAATTGTATTCACTGGTAATATGCTAAGGTACAAATGAATGCAACACAACCCGGTCTTAAGCTGTCTGTACAAAGAAGGGTTTTACTTTGCCCATAATGTTTATAATGTTGGACTAACTGCACGCTTCACATCAGCACAAAAAGTCATCCCAGAGAACCATCCTCTCGAAACCAATCATTTCCATTAAGATGATACCACAGTGTATGTTTTAGTGGGCTCTCTGTTTGAAAATTCATTTTTCTTATCTCTTGCCTGTCTGTCTGTTTGTTGGCAGCTCCTTCTTTGTCTCTCTTTGCACTTGCAAATCAACCGAAACACTCAATAGATGGAAAGTTATACCAGGGTCTTGAAGCCACGTTATAAATAGAGAGCTCTACTGATGTTAACTATACAGGATTCAAATTGAAGGAGACAGTGGGATATTTTCCTGCCAATAGCAGAAGGTGCTATTCTTTGTTCTTGTAGAGACCTAATCACATTCAGACTACATGCAAAACTATTGTTATAAGCCTTTTCTCTAGCACTGAAAGTAGAATAATTTTCTCTTTCAAGGGTAGACCTTGGGAAGTTGTACTCAACTCCCACTCTCTTATAAAGTTACTGTATATAGATCAGCTGGTCATTGGCCCCATAGATCCTCCTGCTCCATTCCAACTATCATACATGGAGAAACAGGTCTTCTTTTTCCTTCTCCATTATTATTATTGCTTGAAGATGCAACACACACACACACACACACACACACACACACACACACACACAAAGTAAATTAAGCTTTGCACTGAAAATTTCAGCTTATAAACTTGAACTCTGTAGCCTTTATATTCCATTTAAAACATTCATTTCTTTGTGAGATTCTGAACATACCTTTCTTGGCACCATGAAATGGTAAATTCATCACCAGAAGGAAGACTTAACACCTGAAGGCATGCAGGTGCTAGCGTTCGTAGCTTAGTAGCTAAAGGGCCTCATCTTGCTCCCAATTAAGTCAATGGAAGCTTTGCCATTAATGTATAGAAAAGCAGGATCAGGCCCAAAGTATCCCATTTATATTTTAAAAGCATTGAGAGTAAACTATACCGATGGTGTACTTAGAAGTTTTTGTAGGCTTTTTCCTCCCCATTCCAAGCATCAAAATTGGCCTCTACATTTCAAATTTAAGGACTAAATTCTGATCTAAATATCCATGTGCATATACCATAGAACCATGCCCAACAGGAGGAGCCTTGAGTGAAAGTCTTCCATACCAATTTTGTCTCCTCTGCGAAACACTCATGGAGAAACCAATTGGCAAGCATTTGGTGGTAAGAGCCAATGCCTCCATATTTGTGAGAAGACATTGTGATATAGCAAGGAAACACCTTTTCGTTCAAATTATTCCTACTCTGCGAAAGAATATTCTGTACACAGGGCAGTGCATGGAATTACTGCTTGTTAGAATGCTGATTTGCGTTAATACTAAAGAATTATCACAAACATTTTTGTGCCTCAAAGTTTGTTACTCAAACAGTTTTTTCTGAATTCTGCTGCAAATATATATTCACTGATACATTCATGGATTTAAATGTACAATCTCCCATCACCTTCATCAAAGTGTTTCATAAAAATATCTCAAATAAAATGTAAACATTCTCTCTCTCTCTCTCTCCGGATATGTCTTCACTAGCAACGTTAAAGCGCTGCCACCGTGCAGTAAAGTAGCAGTGTAGGCAAGGCCTCTCTCTCTAAATAAATAAATAAATAAAACAGCGAGAGAGGCCTTGCCTACACTGCTACTTTACTGCGCTGTGGCAGCGCTTTAACGTTGCTAGTGAAGACATATCCAGAAAGAGAGAGAGAGAGAGAGAGAGAGAGTGCATCATCTGTCTCAGGAGAGAAAGAAAATCATTTGGGTTTCTGTGTATGAGTACAGATGCAAAATATTCATAACCTGAGAGATTCATAAACTGATAGGTTATTAAAATCCATGATGAAACTAAATAGCATTAAAAAAAATCAGCAGTTGCCAACCATAACATACAATGGCATCAGAGAAATAGTTTGTAACAGTCTCAAGTGCCTTTTTAACAGCACCCTGTTATCACCATCATGGATCTTACTTATGAATACAGTATCTGCTAAATGCATCCAAATCAAATATTTAATTACATGTATAGACAGCTGGGTGACTAATTGACCATGCATTTGTTCAGACATCTTTGTTTGCATCCATTGTATATTTTCACACATAACTTAAGCATGCTCAAATGTACAGGTGCACTTGCATGCTTAACTTTGAAAATCTAGCCCATATAAATTATGAGCTCACCTTTCAACTATGTTTCTACAGCATGTACCCAATCAGTCAACAATAGACAAGAGGTAGAAGATTATGACTGCAACCATTTTGACTAAAGAAAATATCAAAAAGAATTGTGTTCTTAGTAGGATTTCCAGCTGCTGAAAAAATTGTAAATGATACAAAGCTCTTAAGAATTAATTTATGTCTTTCAGCAGCAGGGTTACGGGTCTCTGTGCAGAAAGCTCCATTGCTAACCACCTTCCAGAATTAGGTAGTGGGAATATTAATTCCTGTAGTATGCAAGAACCAGTACTTTATCATAGTTTTACATTCGAAAGCACTGCAAATCAATCGGCCATTGGAGATGCAGCCTAACGTATATACAGTAGCAGAGATATGAATACCATGGTCCAGAACCCCTGATGGTGTAAATCAGAACTGAAGCCAGCGGAGCTATGCAGATTTAATCTAATTGAAGATATGGCCTTATATTTGCACTCTCTCCTTCACCGCCCCTTTTTAATCAACAACATATATAATTTATGCAGTTAAAAATGTTCCATGATCTTGCACTTTAGTGGAAATGCAGCACCACTAGATGGCTCCTTTTATAGACTTTACAAGGTAACTTAAAGACCATCCTAAGTAATTTGACAGAAGCACATAATAGGAGCTGTTTTTATCTCGGTAAGTTGCACATTTCTTTGTGCAGTGCTTTTCTTCCAAACAATAAGAAAATGCTACTCTGTCAGGAAAAATAAGTTTCTTGCTGCTGTTTCCTGTATCAGGAACGTCCTACAAAGATGCACAGACTGTATTCAAGCAAATCCTGAATGGCAAATGTTCACGGTCTGTTTCTGTTTATGTGACATGATTGATTTTCCCTGCAGCACGTGCAAAATTTGCTGTCGTTTTACACTGACAGCACATTCTTGCGATTTTTCCCCTGGTAAAATGTGGCATTGTCTCACGGCAAAAAAACAAAATAACATAACCCCCCCCACATGACTGCCACCACAAACAACTGCCCTTTCCCACAAGCCATACATTATATTACAGGACTGGCCCCAGGACCTAGAAGTAAAATGAAACTCTCTGGTATGGAGAACTGGCATTTTTCTATTCACACAGTAAAGCATATGCCAGCAATTGCTGATCATATAGCTGAACATATACAACTACTGTGAAGTCATGCAGGATAGCACGTCTATGAAATAAAATGGAAGCCCAGAGTTCCAATCATGATGTTTGCCACTTTTGCCCCAGTGACTCTGTTACAGCCAAGTAGTTAACTCTGGACAGATGTATACTTCACATGCTGCCACCAGCTATGCGAAGCACTAGCCAGTTTTAAAATATACTGACTATATTAAATGTCTCCAAGTCACCAGGGCCTGATGAAATGCATCCTAGAATACTCAAGGAGCTGACTGAGGAGATATCTGAGCCATTAGCGTTTATCTTTGAAAAGTCATGGAAGATGGGTGAGATTCCAGAAGACTAGAAAAGGGCAAATATAGTGCCAATCTATAAAAAGGGACATAAGGACAATCTGGGGAATTACAAACCAGCCAGCTTAACTTCAGTACTCGGAAAGGTAATGGAGCAAATAATTAAGCAATCAATTTGCCAACATCTAGAAGATAATAAGGTGATAAGTAACAGTCAGCATGGATTTGTCAAGAACAAATTGTGTCAAACCAACCTAATAGCTTTCTTTGACAGAGTAACAAGGCTTGTGGATAGAGGGGAAGCAGTAGATGTGGTATATCTGGACTTTAGTAAGGCTTTTGATGCTGTTTCACATGACCATCTCACAAACAAAATAGGGAAATACAACCTAGATGGAACTATATAAGGTGGGTGCATAATTGGTTGGAAAATCGTTCCCAGAGAGTAGTTATCAGTGGTTCACAGTCATGCTGGAAGGGCATAACCAGTATGGTCCCACAGGGATCAGTTCTGGGTCTGGTGCTGTTCAATATCTTCATCAATGATTTAGATAATGGTAGAGAGAGTACTCTTATAAAGTTTGTGGACGACACCAAGCTGGGAGGGGTAGCAAGTGCTTTGGAGGATAAGATTATAATTCAAATGATCTGGACAAATTAGAGAAATGGTCTGAAGTAAATAGGATGAAATTCAATAAGGACAAATGCAAAGTATTCCACATAGGAAGGAACACTCAGCTGCACACATACGAAATGGAAAATGGTTGCCTAGGAAGGAGTACTGCAGAAAGGGATCTGGGGGTCATAGTGGAGCACAAGCTAAATATGAGTCAACAGTGTAACACTGTTCCAAAAAACCAAACTTCATTCTGGGATGTATTAGTAGGAGTGTTGTTAAGCAAGACATGAGAAGTAATTCTTCCGCTCTACTCTGTGCTGAGTAGGCCTCAGCTGGAGTATTGTGTCCAGTTCTGGGCACCACATTTCAGGAAAGATGTGAACAAAATAGAAAAAGTCCAGAGAAGAGCAACAATAATGATTAAAGGTCTAGAAAATGTGACCTATGAGGGAAGACTGAAAAAACTGGGTTTGTTTAATCTGGAAAAGAGAAGACTGAGAGGGGATCTAATAACAATTTTCAAGTACATAAAAGGTTGTTACAAGGAGGAAGGAGAAAATTGTTTCTTCTTAACCTCTGAGGACAGGGCAAGAAGCAATGGGCTTAAATTGCAGCAAGGGAGGTTTAGGTTGGACATTAGGAAAAACTTCCTAACTGTCAGGGTGGTTAACCACTGGAATAAATTGCCTAGAGAGGTTGTGGAATCTCCATCATTGGAGATTTTTAAGAGCAGGTTAGACAAACACCTGTCAGGGATGGTCCAGATAATACTTAATCCTGCCAAGAGTGCAGGGGACTGGACTAGATGATCTCTCGAGGTCCCTTCCAGTCCTACGGTTCTATGAAATGCCCAACAAAGAACTGGTCTGTTTGTACAATAGTTTTTATTTTACTGTTATCTCCAAGAAGCATTTAAACTGAACTACAAGAGGAGGATAATTAAATGCTTCCCCTCTGCTTAATATTAATTATATCTCTGAGGCATATTATTTCGTAATGCCAGTAATTATTCAATAATAATACCTGCTCGTTGCTAGAAATGTCAGAGGATAGCACCTTTGCAAACAGGAACTGCTGTATTAAATCCTTCTTTTTGTACTCTGACCTTCGAGCGGGCTTTTTCTTGTTTAGATCAAAACCAATCTCATGCACTGAATTGCAGAAGTTATGTTTTGCTCTTCTGTTCAAGAGCAAAAATTATTAACACCCTTAAAGCCATATGGCTCTAATGGGGCTCTAGATTTGAAAAACCTTTTTCTTCCTCTTTTGAAACATCCCGCTTTCATGCTAAAATTGTGGACAGTGCCTTATTTCAAATCAGATTATCTAAACCACTGTAAATGGTAAACGCAAGTGTAGCAAATGTTATTCTGAAGGTATTTCCCTAATGGCTAACTTTGTCTCAATGCAGTGTCCACCTCAGAGCCAGGATAATTGATTGGGGCGCAGTTAACGTCAAGACTGAACTGAAGGGATCAGGTTTTTTTGGCACAATTCAACAATGCTCCCAGAACTGCCTCCATGTTGTGTCCTTGTGGTTTGAAGCCCAATTAAGAATCCAGCATGTTAGCAGAAGCACTAGAGCTTGGTTATCACCACTTTTCAGTGCTTTTACCTACATGCATTTATGACACTTGAAAAAGAACCGTGCATGACTGGATCAATGTCATCAAAATACAATGCAGCTGTCAAGACTCCATTGTCTGTACCAGGCTCCTTGTGTAACAGTAACTACAAGAGCTACTTACTATTACTGCAATTTTTCCAAGAGAACCTAATTTAATGATTCTCTAAATATCATATACTGTCACAGCGGCCCTCATTATCCGTTCCAAATGATATGTACATACTGGATTAAGCCAGGCTACGCTAACATACCTGTGAATTTGTTAATATCATGTCAGAAATAAAGTTCTCTTTGTCCTAAGAAACTTACTACTTCTTCACACTCCATGTCCTGCAGGGATGATTGCCAAACAAAGATCACCTCAAACACGCAGAAGAGGTGGCCATTTCTTAGTAAGCTCATCCTAGAGATACAACTTGGTTTCATGCACCTTCAGAATACACAAGCAGCCAAGAACAAGAAAAGCATGTTCTGTTTCACCAAGGAGTAAAACCTAAAAGATATTTGGTTAGAGCCATCCAGGCACTCTCTGCATTCTAATGTTATGATATATAGAAAAGGACGATCATCATCATGATAATGAGACTGACAACACTAATAAATGAAAAACAAAATTACAAGAGGTTAAGTCACACCTTGACCGTATTAGAGAGAAACAATGCTTCAGATTCTCTTTCCTTCCTTCTTGTCAAAATAAGTGACTCCATTCTTCTTAGTGATCTAACCTGTCAGCTAGAGCACTCAGAGTTGACATCCTGTACTAGTTCTTTAGAAGCTTCCGGCATCACACCTGTACACCAGGGACCGGCTAGAGTCCATGGAAGCGGAGTGTAATGGATACGAAAAATCTCCTCTGTTGGTTGTAACTATTTTTGGACATTCTTTAAATACTCATTACACATGCTCAGGAAGAAAAAAGGGAAAGGCACTAAATGAAGGAGGCGATCGCACCATTTAGGGTTGGATGCTGCCATTAGAAAATCCATCCTCGATAGAGCAGCCTTCATATTTTCCTCTGTCCTATCGCATCCAAACATTTCAAACTACAAAAAAAACCCAACACAACAAAACTTGTTGTACAGGCCTGTTTTGCATCAGAAAGAATGCAAATATTCTGCAGTTTAATCAAAATGGACAACAAATTATTAACTTTAGTGGAAGAAATGGTTCACGTGCCATAAGCTCCTTGGAAAACTAGCAGTTCTGGCAGGTTTGGACAAGAGCAAAGCCAAGGGAGCAGATGGAGAAGAGACAGCAGATGTTAATGCAGTTTGCCTTTTCCATATGCTTTTCTGTTTGGCTGTAATAAGTAAATTGTACTTTAATAACTGTCAGTGGCTTAAACCTCTAAGGTTTGTGACAGCCACTGAAAAATACACAAAGAAACAATCTTGTGTCTCACATAAAGGAACATAATATAAAAGGTGAAAAATATAAATACATAGAATTTGAACCTGAAAGTTGGTAAAGATGAAAGGTGCATGTATCCATTGTGTCAAAAATAGTCCTTTCTGCGATGTAAAAAGAGCACAAGGAATAGATGCTAATTTGGCTGTTAAAGGATGATTCTCACATTTGAAAAGTTTGAACTGTACAACACCTGTCAATAGCCAGTGCTAACAAATAACTGAGAGTCTGACTACTCAAAATAATTTTGTTAGAATCTCTAAAGTTTTGAAAGCTCTGAAATAACGACCATGCCTGGGATCCCATAGAGAGGAAAAGACAGTTACCTTTCCATATTAGGTGTGTGTGCTCACCACATGCACCCGTGCCGGAAGTTTTTCCCTCAGCACTATCCATAGGGGACTGTCTCTGGCTCCCTCTGGAGTGGCGCCTGCATGGTGTGGTATATGGGGCGCCGCTGGCGCCCCCCACCCTCAGTTCCTTCTTGCCAGAAACTCCGACAGTGGAGAAGGAGGGTGGGTTGTGGAATGGACATGAGCAACACATCTTGAACACCACCAGTTACGGAAAAGGTAACTGTCTTTTCTTCAAGTGCTTGCTCATGTCTATTCCATAGTAGATGACTCCCAAGCAGTATCCTTGGAGGTGGGTAGGAGTTCACAGAAGTGATGACTGCAGCACCGCTCTGCCGAACTCAGCGTCATCCCTGGCCTGCTGAGTGATGGCTTAAGGAGTGATAAACGTGTGAACAGAGGACCACGTTGCGGCTCTACAGATGTCCTGGATAGGCATGTACACTAGGAAGGCTGCCAAAGACGCCTGTGCTCTTGTCAAATGGGCTCTGACAATCGGTGATGGCAGAACTCCTGCCAGGTCGTAACAGGTCTTATGCACTAGGTAATCCAATTGGAAATCCTCTGCAAGGACACCGGGTGACCCTTCATCCTAGCCGCTGTAGTGATGAAGAGTTCAATCGATTTACGGAAAAGCTCGGTACGTTCTAAGTAGAAAGCCAAGGCCCTCCAGACATCGAGGTCTCTGGTCTTGTGCGGTTTGGGACAGAACACTGGGAGGAAGATGTCCTGGTTCATATGGAAGGTGGAGACCATCTTTGGCAGCAAGTCTGGATGGGGCCACAACTGAACCTTATCTTTGTAGAAGACCGGGTACGGAGGTTCTGAGGTCAAGGCTTTAATTTCAGAGACCCGTCTCGCCAACGTCACCGCCACCAGGAACACGACCTTCCACGACAGGTGGGAAAGGGAGCAGGAATCCAGTAGCTCAAAGGGTGGGCCGGTGAGCCTAGAGAGGACCAAGTTAAGATCCCACTGCAGGACAGGGGCTTGAATCTGCGGGAAGAGTCTCTCAAGCCCCCTCAGGAATCTGACTCTCATGTCATGGGAAAACACCGTCTGTCCTTGGATCGGTGGGTGAAAAGTGGAGATGGCCGCGAGATACACTCTAATGGAAGAGTGTGCCAGGCCCTGGTTCCTCAAATGGAGCAGGTAGTCCAGGACAGCCTATATGGAGGAACGCGAGGGAGAGATGCCCCGTTCAGAAGCCCAGCGGGAAAACTTAGTCCACTTGGCCAGGTAAATCAGTCTAGTTGAGTCAATTGTGGTCCTGTGACAGCAGGTCCAGTCGGTTGGGCAGGGGCCAGGGAGGGGCCACTGACAGGCTTGTGAGCGAGCCAAACCAGTGCTTGCTAGGCCACATCAGGGTGATCATGATGACCTCCGCCTTGTCACTCTTGATCTTTGCCAGAGCCCTGCTGATGAACGGAATCGCAAGGAATGTGTACATCAGGCTCCCTGACCACGACAGGAGGAAGGCATTGGAGAGGGAGCCCTTGCTCAGACCTTGCAGAGAACAGAACTGGTGGCACTTCCTGTTCTGTCTGGTAGCGAACAGGTCCACTTGGGAAGTTCACCACCTTTGGAAGATCATGCAGGCTACCTCTGGATGGAGAGACCACTCGTGGTGAGAGGAGAAGTCCCGGCTGAGTTGGTCCGCCAGCGTATTCCTGACGCTGGGAAGGTGACAAGCTTCCAGGTGGATCTCGTGGCTGATGCAGAAGTCCCATAGACGGAGCACCTCCTGACTGAGAGCCAATGAGCACGCTCCCCCTTGCCTGTTGATGTAGAACATCAAGGCTGTGTTGTCCATCAGGACTCACACCTTGCCCGACTGGTGGGGCAAAACGACTTTGCACGCCAGCTGGACTGCTTGGACCTCTTTGACATTTATGTGCAACTTCGCTTTGTCCGGGGACCACATCCCCTGAGTCTGGAGGACGCCAATATGTGCCCCCCAGCCAAGGTCCGACACCAACTCAATGGAGTGCGGAGGGTTGTTGAACGGAACCCCTTCCAGGGCTGTTCTGCGGTCGGTCCACCACTGTAGTGATTTGGTCAGGCTCTTGGGGAGTGACGGCGTTCGGCGGATCTGCATCGGATACCCAGCAATCCATGCCTCACACTACTCGACTGGTACCGGGACGTCGAACAGGACCGGGAGCTACTACAGGCCAGTTGCCAGGAGGATCGTCCCGAGTAGGGCAACCTTCCTTTTGGAGATGGGTGATGATGGCCTGATGATCAGCGGTCTCTGGTGTCCAATCGGTACCTTGGAGACGGTCGGGGCTGGTCCCGGAGTTCTTGCCAGGTGGTGCATGCCTCAGAAGGTCTGTGCCAATCTACCGGCGAAGTACGCTTCGAGTCCCTGAAAGAGGGCTCCACTGAGCCTGCCTCTCCAGTCCTGAGGCGTGGCGGCTGCAGGCAGGTGAACGCTGGTAGGACGTCCCTTTCGATGGGGGATGCTACCGCTGAGGCGGGGACACAAGCATAGGTCCCAACATGGGTTTTCCCTGAGACCGGGGTACCACAGGAGCCGGCGAGGGCAACACGGGGAGCGTCAGGATCTCCTGAGCTGCTTGAAGGGCTTCAGGCATCAATGGCATGTGAAGCTGGCTGGGCCCTGCACCGCTATCTGGAGTCGCAGGCAAACCACGGATGGGCTGCACCACAAGACTTGAACTGTGGCCCGACTTCCCGAGGGTGATGTTGAGCTGCCTGACACGGGTCTTGGGTCTCCCCCTGCCCTTTCCTTTCCCTTGCAGGAGGTAGGATATCTTCCCCTCAGTCTTTTTCAGCTTCTTGACCGGAGCTGTGGAGGGAGACCAGTGCCGGCTCCTGGACAGTGCCAGGGGAGCACTGTGCATGGAGGCCACGGTGCTTGGTGCGGAGTCGGACTACTGCTCCGGTGCCAAAGTGAGTTCTGACTCCATTAGAAGCGCTTTCAAATGGATATCATGCTCCTTCTTCATCCTAGGTTTGAAGGACTTGCAGATACGGCACTTGTCACTTATGTGCCCTTCGCCTAAGCACCTTAGGCAGCTGGTATGTGGATCACTGACGGGCATAGGCCGTTTGCAGCAATCGCAGGGCTTAAAGCCTGGGGACTGGGGCATGTCCCAACCCCTGGCTGGGTGCTGTCTGGGACTAACAAAGAGTTTGAGAACGACTACTAAGGGTAACTAAGAAAATTAGTAACTATATGCAACTAGTTTACAGGATTTGAAAGTTCGCAAGAACAGAGAACGAAACAACGCTAACCGAAGCAGCAAATGTTCCAGCACCATCACTGGCAGCAAGAAGGAACTGAGGGTGGGGGGAGCTGGCAGCGCCCCTTATACATTGCCATGTGGGCACCACTCCAGAGGGACCCAGAGGCAGTCCCCTACGGATACTGCTGAGGGAAAAACTTCCAGCACCAGTGCACGTGGCGAGCACACACACCTAATATGGAATGGACATAAGCAAGCACTCGAAGGAGGACCCCATGCTGAATTTTCTTTAAAAATGTTGATCAGTTCTGCTTCCTAAAGTATTTTAATGGGAAAATTGCTTTTTGAAAATGAAATGTTTTCACAAAAAATATAGTCACCATTGTTGAAAACCGCCAACTTTAGTGATTATTTTTTCAAATTTGTAATTGAAACTTATCAAAAGCAGCCTTTTCAGGAATTTCAATAACAGATTACATTTTCATATTTTTTAGTTCATGACGTATTTTGTAATAAAGAAAACACTGGCCCATTTTGAACATTTTAGAATGAAAACAACTTTGAAATGAAGAATTTTTTCACGAAAATAGGTTTTTCATTCTCTGAGAAGAACGGCTGGACCTTACTCTCTAATCTGAATCACATTAAAAGTAGAACAATATTGGGGCTCTCTAGAAACCAGTTACATTGTCTTATTTCCACCAATTTAGCTATATTTTCATTGAATGAGGTAAGTCATAGTGATAAAGGGTCATTCTACAGATTCATATTTATCAACAATGCAGAGTACTGCTCCAAGGAAAAATAATGAAAGCATATACTCTCAGTATTTTTTTTTAAATCTACTTTTTTTTGGCTAATTCAGACCTTTATGGGAAATTTAAAGCAACTTCGATGAAAATTTTGAAAGACACTATAAGCTAGTCAAATTTACTCAATGTCATACAACAAGAATAGAATTTCAACCAATAACTGACCATAAAATGAACAGGAGTACTTGTGGCACCTTAGAGACTAACAAATTTATTAGAGCATAAGCTTTCGTGGACTACAGCCCACTTCTTCGGATGCATGAAGTGGGCTGTAGTCCACGAAAGTTTATGCTCTAATAAATTTGTTAGTCTCTAAGGTGCCACAAGTACTCCTGTTCTTTTTGCGGATACAGACTAACACGGCTGCTACTCTGAAACCTGACCATAAAATGTTGACATTATCCCCTCATAAATGAAACAGAAACATCACTGACAGCCTGGATTGGTCAATCACTGTAGCTTTTACTCAAGTAAACCTCCCACGGGGTCAACTTCTTCTAGAGAGTTACATTTATGTAACCCCATTGACTTCATCAGCATGGAATTGGGCCCATGGATTTTATCCCTGATTCCCATCTCTGACATGAAGTCAATTGAAGTTTTACCTCTGTAAGATCAGCAGGATTTATCTTTGTGTGTCTAGACACTTCACTCCATTTCCAGAAAGACAGCTCCCTCAAACAATCACTCACTTTGAAGAATTGCCCTGGAGCACTTACTAGCTTTTTCAATCCTATTCCACTCAATTATTTCAACCTAACCACATCTCTGAATTGACTTCACTGTAAGGTCTGAAAAGGGGAAAAACCCCAGCCCCTTGGCACCAAACACCACCTCCTCTGAGCAAATGCAACAAAGCTCTCAAGTGTCCTACACCTCTCCATTAGAAGAAGATTCATCAGATCACTCTGAAAGGAGGAGCTGAGAGATGAAAAATGAGGGAACTTTGAAACAGCAACCACTTTTCCCCCACAAGAAGGCAGTCAGTATCTCACCAGGAGAACAGTAATTTACTCTTTTATATTATGGTTTGTTATGGTATAGGAATGTCTACTGCTTTGTGGTTTGCTCATAAAAGCTCTTGAGACTGACTGAAGGCCTCACCTGTTAATCAATCCCCACACAATCATTTATAGCTTTGCATACCACAAAAACAATAGTTACTAATACCCTGTAGCTTTTTTACAGGCATTTTGCTACTTGGATTATTTGACTGACAATTAAGATACTCCAGTCTTCATACAAAGAAGAATATCTTATACTGCAATGGAATTGTCTCAGACAGTCAGTATGCATGGATGCTGCACAGTTATTGAACCTTACCCATACATCCCCCACCCTCTGCATCTTAAGCAGTTACCTGTATTCTAATTGGTTCTTTGAGTAATTTAAATAATCACTAGAGCTAAGCAAATAATTCCCATGGAATAATTTAGCTGATGAATTTAACCTCTTTTTTCCTGCTTGCAGGAAGTTCATGAGCAGATCTCAATTTTCTCAGATAGGTCATTATCCCAATTACTCAATGTCCGCACCCCCCAAATAGCTGTCTCACTTTATGGATTCATCAGGAACAATTTTATGTTTGATGATGGCTGTTTTGGAACACAAGCTACGTTTGATTAGTTGTGATTGGGCACATGAGACACAGAGTTTTGACTCTGGTCTCTAGATGGACAAGCATATTTCTTATAATCAGTAGGTGGATTTGAATAAGCCTCTGGGGCTTTGACTCTTTCAAGCATAAGCAGGTTCCAGTTCAAAGGGAGGAAGCAAACAGGATTAGGAAATTTTAGAAATATTTTAAGTAACTGTGGCATCATCCCTACAAAAATTAGGCTACTGTCCTACTCACTGGCTGAATGCAAAGTTTCCCTCATCAAATGCAAACAATGGAACTGTGTCTACAGGCATGGTGCCAAGATCCTCACTGCGTTCATTTAATTGCCACTGTGTGGTGCTCTAGGGAAAAGTTGGAGGAACCTGTATCTCCCTGCTGTTTAAATCAGTGACCAGTCCCACATAAAACATGACTGAAAATGCAAACCACCCGTGCTTGTTAAGCATCATGGGCTCATGACACCACACTGGATGTGCAGTGGTCTCTGGGTAGAGTTGAAAGGGTTAGTCATAAGCTATCTTATTTACTATTTGTTTTGTGGCAGCACCTCAAGAGCTGGAAATAGTCTGAGACCAACCATCCTGAAAGACTGCCTGTCTCCTCATGCCCTATTGCTGCAGATGACATCAAGAGAGGCTCTTCTGTGAGAGGCCCCGAGTATCCAAGAGGGAGCTGCTAGCAGGGTCCTTGGCTTTGGAATTCACTCCTCTTCTCGGTCCAAATTAGCCTGAATGTGTTGCCGTTCGGAGTCAAAGACCATGTGTTTGACCTGGTAGTTGTGAAGGGCTGAGAGTGACACTTTGTTGGGGGGGAGAGTTAGATTCCCATATTTGTGCTGAACGGTGGTGATTACGTGGGGTGAAAGGAGACATGTGCCGCTGTTTTGGATTTGTAAGTATTACCGCGCTGTATTATTTAATTTATTGAGCCCAGGAGAGACACTCTTATGTAACTGTATATAAACCCAAAACAAACAAACAAACAATATATAAATAAATTCACCTTATGGGAGCGTGCACGTGATCAAAGCTTGATCATTTGAATATTTTTGGAAAGTGAGCACAATAATGCAATAACACAAACCCCAGCATTTGATTGGCTGACAACCATTATCAGCCAATCAGAGGGCATTCATTTGTTTATTCACTGTATGGTTTCTGGTAGGCTTTTTCTGCTTTTCGATAAATAATGTGACTAATCTGACTGGCTACCAGAATTCCTATTCCTTGACTAGCACCTTCATTGATTCTTTTCTTTCAGTTTTTTACTTCCTGGTGACTTGTTAGTAACTAGATTCCAACTATAGTCAACTGGAAGGCTATTCAAGCCTGTATCTAAACATGGGCTCAGTTGCTGTGATACATATTAGGTGAACAGCTATGGAAATTAAACAGTTAAAATATGGATGGTGGAAACCGAAACACGCTTTACACACGCACACACACGCACACCCCTCATCAAGCAGGGGCAGTTTAATACAAATACATTCAGACTTAATTAGGTAGAAAAATCTATTTAGACAAAATACAATGCAAAGAATAATAGTCAACCTCTGAATTACATTTTGTTACTCATGGGGGAAAACAGCACAAATAAATAGGAAGCAATTAGAGCTTATTTAATAGTCTCATACTATTAGCTTCGGTAACTATAATCATTAAAGACCCTGCAGTGATCTTAAACTGATAAATGTTGTTAAATCAGAAATTATAATAAGCCAGAAACATGAAAAGTAACACCTATTAATATGCACAGCAAGGAGGTACACAGACTATCCCTAAAGCCTGTTTTTCACCTGCCCGGTACATGCTAATTCAATCTCTTTGAAATGAACCATTCAGGAATTAAGGGCCTCCACATTTCCTCCCATTTCAGGCAAAATGATCATTTACTTGCAGGGTGACTCGGAAAGACTGCTCCAGCTGCATACTTTTAGGCACAAAAGTTGATATCACAGGGCTTGAATAACTTATCTGACATCTATTAGCCAGAGGCCAATAAGAAGTTATGGAGGTATCACCCACGTGAGGCCCAGGAGACAGCTACCAAGCTCTAGTGACTGGGAGGGGAATGGTGCTGGGATTACTATGCTGCCGTACCTGCAGCCATACCTCAGCCTCTGGACGGGTATTTGATAAATCTGAAGCCACCTCTTGCTTATGGAAGGAAAAGGGAGTTTCTTCCTTCACAGTTCCAACCTCCAACCCCAGACTCTCCTGGTTATGTGAAGGGGGTGGGGAGGTTGTGTCTCTACTCTGGGCTTTTGCTCAGCTTCCTGAAAGGGGTGGGAGGAGGTTGTCTCTTTTATTCTACCCTCTTCAGGAGTCTGGTTCTGAGTCCTCCTCCCTCATAAATTGCTTCAGTGTCTATTCATAACCTTCCCAAGTAGCAACAGACTGAAACTGACAGAATTTTGGTCAGCTCCATTCTTTGCTACTGGAAAGCTATGAGCATCAGCAGAGACTTTGGATCGGTCTGTCCTTAGACTTGTTTCTTCAAATCCCTTTGTAATATTCAGTAAGCAATACTCAGAGCCATGGAGTTTAAGGCCAGAAGGGACCATTATGATCATCTAGTCCAGCGGTTCTCAAACTTCATTGCACTGCAACCCCCTTCTGAACAACAAAAACTACTACACGACCCCAGGACGGGGGACTGAAGCCTGAGCCTGCCAAGCCCTGGGTGAGTGGGGGGAGCCAAAGCCCCATCTCCTTAGGCCAAGGGGCCAAACCAAGGGCTTCAGTCCCAGGCAGGGGGCCTGTAACCTGAGCCTTGTCGCCCAGGGCTGAAGCCCTCAGGCTTGGGCTTTGACCCCAGGCCCCAGCAAGTCTAAGCCAGCCCTGGCGACCCCATTAAAACAGGGTCATAACCCACTATGGTCAGGGCCGGCTCCAGGTTTTCTGCTGCCCCAACCGGCAAAAAAAAATTTAAAAAGCCAATCGGCGGCACTTTGGCGGCGGGTACTTCACTCCCTCTCTTCCTCTTCAGCGGCACCTCAGCAGCAGCTCAAAGAGGAAGAGAGGGACTGAGGGACCTGCCGCCGAATTCCCGCCGAAGACCCGGAGGTGCCGCCCCGATGCCGGACGGAGTGCTGCCCCTTTGTATTGGCTGCCCCAAGCACCTGCTTCCTCTGCTGGTGCCTGGAGCTGGCCCTGACTCTGGTGTCCCGACCCACAGTTTGAGAACCGCTAATCTAGTCTGACCTCCTGCAAACAGAGCCTAGAGAATTTCACCCAGTGATTCCTGCATTAAGCTCCTAACTTCTGCTTCAGCTAGAGCATGGAACTTTATAATAATAATTTCATTCATAACAATGCAGATTCTATGCGCCTTCATCCACTTCTGCTCACCTGCCATTTAGTTCTTCTAGGTGTGTGTTGGCTTCTAAGGCCTGGTCTAAACTAACCCCCCAATTCGAACTAAGGTACGCAACTTCAGCTACGTGAATAACGTAGCTGAAGTCGACGTACCTTAGTTCGAACTTACCGTGGTCCAGACGCGGCAGGCAGGCTCCCCCGTCGACTCCGCATACTCCTCGCAGCAAGCAGGATTACCGGAGTCGACGGGGAGCACTTCTGGGTTCGATTTATCGCGTCCAGACAAGACGCGATAAATCGAACCCAGAAGTTCGATTGCCAGCCGCCGAACCAGCGCGTAAGTATAGACAAGTCCTAAGGCTATGGCTACACTACAGCTTAAGTGAACGTAAGTTATGTCGCTCAGAGGTATGGATTGCCACCCTCTGCGCGATATAACTTATGCCAACTTAAGCACCGATGTGGACAGCGCTATACCAGTGGGAGAGATTCTCCCACCGACACAGCTTCATCAGTGCAGCTGCGCCACTGTAAGTTCTCTAGTGTAGTGAACGGGGTGCACTCTCTCCATTTGTGGTGACCTCTGTCGGTGATTTCTCAGGTGGGATTCCAGTGACTCAGCCCTCCAGCTGAGTCACACACAGTCTGTATGTGAAACAGAACAGACCCTTTCCAGGTATACAGTCCACCAGGGGCCTATCCCAGTACCGCTCTGTTGGTATCTCTGTAGCCCTCCCCGGGCTCAGTCTTTATATAGTCCCAGCCCTGGTATGGGGCTGTACCCACAGGGCTTCCTCTCTGGAGACACTGTTTTCCTTCGGCCGCCCTGGATTCAGTCTTTACTCAGTCCCAGCAGCTAACCAAGAGCTGCTTCTTGCTCCTCTGGTCACTGGCAGCACCTGTCTTGGGCTCAGCCCCAGTGGCGAGCCAGGAACTCCTCCTTGCTTCACCAATGTCTGCCAGCAATTGATCTGTCCATGGTCCTGCTGTTTCTTCAGTTGGCCAGCCAGGAACACAGTCATCACTCCTCCAGCTCCAGGCAGCAACTCACTGACTTTGGCTCTGCAGATCCTTTTGTGTGAGTCTGCTGGGCTGCTCTCTGAAACATCCCTCATTGGCTGCTTCCTCGCAACCACTCTAGGCCATTTGGGGGTCTTCTTTTCTGTTCCTCTCTGGGACAGATGTGGCTGGACCCTTAGGCTTCCAGTAGGGGGCCTCTGGGCCTAGTCTACCCCATCGCATGTAGCCATAGCCTAATATTCAGTCTAGTGACATGTGCATTCTTAATATCCCACCTGCTCAGGCAATCATTTTACATTGACTCTCTTCCAATCTGGACTGTCAGGCAGCAATTTAGTCTTCATAGTAACACAGCCTGGGGCTTTTCCTGAGTCAGGATTGCCAATGTCTCTGTATACCTGAATTCTTTGTGGTTTTCTTGTGTCTCTTTTCATTAAAGACTATATAGAATATTGTAAGTGGGCTACAGTTTTAAATGGCAAGTCTAAAAATAAGAAAAGAAATTCACAGAATATGTTCCGGAAACTGAATAAAGATTTATTAAAACTAAAGTTGGGAAATTGCAATTTTAATGCCTCCAACTATGATAAAAGGGACTAAACAAATAAATTAACAAAAAACACCAACACCATTTCAAGATGTCCACTGCCCTGACTTCAATGGGAGTACTCACCTGAGTAAGATTTTGCAGGATCAGACTTTATGCTTTGTGCTATGCCAATGTGGATAAAATTCAATTATTTCTAAAAAACCCTGATGTTTTAAATTTAAAATCAGATATTTTATTTAAATTGGATTTTTTTCATTTAGATTAAATAAACCTATTTAAAATTAAATCTGAAATTACGTCTTAACACAGGTTGTCAAACTTTTGTAATTAAAATCATTTATCAAGCAGTACAGGTTTACTGCAAAGAAAATCAAATCACTGAATTGGTGGAAGTCCCTTGCTAAGCACCTGGAACCAGAGTTTGCTGAAGTGCTAAACTGGCTTTAAGAGAGACAAGCTTTCAAACCACATAGAGCTCTTCTTCAGGTCTGTGAAAGGTAAGAGTGTTACAGCTAAATAGAAGATCAAACAGATAATTTAGCATACATAGTTAGCACATTTTGAGGGACCATTCAAGGTGAAATGGTCCGTTAGGCACCTCTATAATCCTTGGACAAAAAGGAGGTTAGTGGGCTACAGATTGTTGTAAGAAGCCATAAATCCAGTGTCTTTATTAAAATCATGATTTTTAGTGTCTAGCAGTTAAGAATTTAAGCTCCCAGGCTTGCCTTTTGAAAGTATTGTGAAGGCTTCCTTTGAGGATGAAGACTTATAGGTCAAATGTAGAGTGATCAATTTGTGAAAGTGTTCACCCACAGGCGACAGGGTGTTTTTGTCTTTTATCATTTTCCTGTGTGAGTTCATTTGAAAGCGTAGTGAATGATGTGGTTGAAACCAGACAATGTTACTTAGGCATTTAGTGCACCGGATGAGGAACACCACATGTTGTGATAGACATGCGTAGAACCCATGGATCTTAAAAGATGTGTTGCGAGGGGTATTGATCATTGTAGCAGTGGAGATTTGTGTACAGATTTTGCATCTGTTGCTCTGTCAGTGCACTAAACAGGGATGTTAACAGGCCACTTCACCTTGAATGGTCCCTTAGAGTACGTGCTAACTACTTACGCTAAACTATCTGTTCAATCCTGTATTTAGCGGTGACGCTCTTAGTGCCTTTCCCAGACCTGAAGAAGAGCTCAGTGTAGCTCTAAAGTTTGTCTCTGTTACCAACAGAAGTTGGTCAAATAAAAGATATTACCTCACCCACCTGGTCTCTCTAATATCTGGGGACTGACATGGCTACTACAACACTGCATAAACCAGCTTTTGACAGTAGTAGCCTCTTCTTTTGGTGCAGAGAAAATATTTAGATTATTTCAAGTTTATCCAGCTAGCTCAGGTCAATGGCTCATTCATTCAAAGTTAGGAAACCAACTGGGAGTTGAAAAAGAAAGAAAGCTTGTGTTCCTCTGCCAATCTGTGAATAAAAACTAGGCATGAGATGATGAGATCTACTAAGTCTATTTCTAAAATCTTAAAGGACCAAAAACATTAGTTCAATTCACCAATTACAGATAATCCTTCCTTTTGCTTAATAAATCAGTTTTCAATGAAAAACATTTTTGATTTAAAATTTTCTTATGTGTATCACACATTTAAGGTAGTTTTATTTATTAAAAAGATTAAAATGAAGTTTGAATGCATTTTAATTTAATTTGAATTTGCATCCAAATAAAGCTTGAAACAAACCACAACTAAAAAAACCATCTAGTAAATAAGAAATAAATCACTCATTTTCTAATATAATAAAAAATGTAAAAATTACGAAACTGAATAAATGTAAGTTAAGCTATATAATTGCTTAAATAAATGTGTATAAATAGATATAGTGTATCCCTCTGGCTAACAAAAAGAAGCACCAAATTTAGCATAAAGATTATTTTAGTTGTAAATCAACATGTTTTAATGGTTACCAACAAATGAGAATCAACCTTTCTTTGGGAAAATAACTAAAAGTTACAAATGCAAAACACAATTAAAATCAATTATTTAAATCAATTCACCTTGGGCTATGCTTTGTCTGAAACAATATTTACTATACAACGCCCTACTTTCTTAACCAGACAACAGCCCCTCACTCATGCTCTAACTATACTGCAGTTTTAATAGTCGTTTGCAATCACATTGCAATTTAACTATGATCACATCTCCAAGACATCAGAGTCACATACTAGTGGGCCTAAAAAAACACTTATGCTACAGTCTCCCTCTCACACACACATACGCACACTAACTTCAGAGCTGGAGCAAGGGTGTAGCATAATATTAATTCAGTCGGACGCTACTTATGTCATGTCATTTAGGAAGCTATTAACAATCCCAAAGCACAACAAACCTAGCTGTCTTAAGCAATGTCATCATGCTAACTTGTAATAAATTTACTTCACAGGCAAGGGCAATCATTTGCCATGCACTTATCCCAAAAGGTTTATTTGTAATCAACAGTATTTCAGGTTACCTAAAATATGCTTCCTCAACATCCATAGGGTGAAATTTATCATCTGCTTCACAAAGAATGGGGGAAATTAAAGTGATAAAATGTTACTGCATTAATGGCCACTGTAGTTAGTGTTCAATGACTTCTCACATCTGAAGCATTCACTGCTGTGTCTTGATTTGCATTACAGCTATTCACACTTCAATAGTGCTCTGCCTGATGTCTCTGCAGAGGCTGAGACGCAGGTATGGAATATCTCACAAAGGCAGAACATATTAGCATAAATAATAACCTATCACTGCTTCTGACTCCAAAATGGGTTACAGTTCCCTATCTCCTAGGAACATTCAGTAAACTGTCTGCCTGAAGAAGCTGTCACTATTTACAATCAGCACTTAGTGCTCATTCACAAATTTCATTACTTTATTCTGCTTTATGGGATCAAATTAATCCCTGGTGTTAGCCCAGTGAAATCAGTGTACTTACAGGGGAGATGCATTTGGCCCAGGGTGTTAAAAGAATTCCTTCATTTTCTTCATTTCTTCTAGTATTGTAGCTTTAAGATAACAATATTTTACTAATGTAACCACCTCCTCAGGTATTTACCTTTCATGAAGAGCCCTGCCAATCTCTCCCTGCTGAGCAGGGGACTCACGTAAAGGAAGTCCCCACTTGCAATAGTGACTCCAGGACCAAAATTACCCCCAAAGTCTTTTGATTACAATCCCTGTTCATGGAGGGCAACGTGCCATGTAGAGTCAAAGGGGCAGATCCACAGCTGGTATAAATTATCCATTGAAGTCTTGAACTATGGAGATATGCCAATTTACAATTTGCCCCACTCACTCCTATCTGGCCACAACCTCCAATTTTTCATGGAATGCATCAGACACCTGTAGGTGATGCATCAATCCAGTGGCAGCTACGTGCTGCCATAGTATAACATCACATTTCTCTTCTGCAGTTTTCCCATGTGCTTTTGGTGGTAATTCATACCTATCCCCTCATCTCTTTGCCCAATAACAGAAGTGAGTATATTGTTCTTAGTGTTTTTGCACAAACTATTCACTTGAGCATCACATATGAACAATCCTTTAAAAGAGTTCCCTATGGAGAAGAGCAGGACCACAGTAAACTTCTTATGTGAGCAATCTTGAATCCATCCTCATTTGAGTAACTCCCGCTTACTCCTATGCATAATGGATTGCTGGACTGGACCTTTACAGCCTATAAGCCTGATCCTCATTTACAAAAAAGGTTCCTTTCACCACTCTAGCAGTGTAAAGGGACCTTCAGGCAAATGAGAATCAAACTGTATATGTGGGGGAAATTCTTGTTCCAACTCTTCCTCATTTTCCCACTATTCTGAAGCAGTAAAACAAAATTAATTTGGATTATCATAAAATGATGTCATTTTGCTGAAAAGTTAAGATTTTACTAATGTATTGCCTTGCACAGACAACAGAGCTAAGAGTGAGCGAGCAGTGGATTGTGCTTCACATCGGCAATGGAAAGTTTTAAAAGGTGCCATTGAAGTCAGACTGTAGGTACAGAGGGTTCAGTGAACTGTTGCCCTGCACACTGGACCTAATTCAAAGTCCGTTGAAGACAGTCAATGGAAAAGTTCCATCAACTACAAGGGGCTTTGGATAAGGCCCCTTGGGCATCCCTTCACACTAGTGCAAAGCAAATGCACAGTGGGTGTAAAGCACTACCAAATAGTAGAGTCAGAATGGTAGAGTTTTGCATCCACTTTGCATTGCTGTAAAAGATAAGTGCAGGACAATGAAGAATCAAGCCTGGATTGTCTAGAGAACCATTCTTTCTGGCCAACTGGATCCTTCTGACAACATCTCAGCCAGGCCCCAATTCCTAACAGTATACTTTACTATATCACACACACAAAGATTTCTTGCACCGAGCACAGGAAATGGGTGGTAATGGTGAAATGTCAGTTGTGACTACACGGATTCACCAGCATTGCCTCCCTGTGAAATGGCATGGCAAAGGGGGAGGGATCCCTTCTCACCTGCCCCACGTGCAGAAATTCACATTTACCTTTATTGTCAAGCTTGGCAGTTGGGCCAGGATTGGGTCATTTTATACAGAAGTCTTTTCCTAAACCTATGTGATAATCCCAAGCCGCCCTGCTACTATAATTCTCCTCTTAACAAAATAAATGCTTATTGGAAGTTTTCTGATGGGAGGAATGCAATTCCACTCCACAGTCAGAGAGTACACTAATATTCATAGTTTGGAACATGCTCTTCTTCAAAAAGACCGTGCATTCTCCATCAGCATTTTTACTGCAATAATCCAGCCCAGCCATCAGGGAAAGTGACACCTTTAAGTATAATGGTATATATTTACCAACATAATAATAATGCTCCAAGATACTAATCGCTTTAAAGATTTGAGATGAAGAAAGTCTCCTTTTGAAAGCTCTCCTTGGGTACAGAAACTGTAAAGGTGAGGAAACTGTCAGGAATTACCCTAATGGAGCTAGAAGATTACAAAATTGATGCTAATCCAAACTTTTGTAAAGATGGTTCTATCAAAGCATCACAACTGAACAAGTGCTTGCGACTAGTGAAAACAAAATGCACATTTTTGCACTTAATACCATATATTTAGAGTTCAAGTAATTCTTATCTTAGCTTCTTTACTTCAACTGTCTGATTGGTTAAAGCAGGGGTCAGCAACCTTTGGCACGCGACTCCCTGGCAGGCCGGGCCGGTTTGTTTACCTGCTGTGTCCGCAGGTTCAGCCGATCGCAGCTCCCATTTGCCAATAGGGAAGGCGGGAAGTGGCGCGGGCCGAGGGATGTGCTGGCCACCCCCATTGGCCTCGGATGGCGAACCGCGGCCAGTGGGAGCCGCGATCGGCCGAACCTGCGGACGTGGCAAGTAAACAAACCAGCCAGCCCGCCAGGGAGCTTACCCTGGCAAGCCGTGTGCCAAAGGTTGTCGACCCCTGGGTTCAAGGTTCTTACCAGGTGGTGCTTTTAATGAATCCCCACAATGAGGACCATTAGCATCTCACTCAGATGTTAAAATGCTAAACTTCTTCCCCATATTTGAAATCTGGCAGGACGGTTGACTTTCCGCCATGTCGTGCTCTATGATGGCTACTCCCATATCAGGAAAGGGAAATTCAGTGTGCTTCTTTTGCATACAGTAGTCAGGGAGTAAGTAGCTTACCATGGAAGCAGCGTATAAACCCTCTGGATACCCCAGGCTGTGCAGAATACAGAGCTATTCACACCACAGATTCTCACGTGGGCTTTGAGTATCCCACAGCTCCTTTGACCCATTGCTAGCACAGCTCCTGCAGGAGGCAGAGGGCCAGAAGCTCCTCCACTAATTGCTTCCTAACCACCTAACCCCATCAGGAGTTGTTCCATACCACGGAAAACCGGCAAGTTAATGTCCACGGGTTCCACGTTACCTCACCCTCTAAACTCTGGTGGGTTTGGAGAGGAGAAGGAGGGACAACAATGTCACAGTGTGCAGCCATCCTGAACCCACCCTCTCCCACAGCACTATGCCTGATCTACACACAGGGAGAGACTTCTCCCACACAGGGGTTTCTGCAAGGCCAAGGGAAGAGAGGGAGCCAAGTTACAGAAGTAGAAGAGTCCCTTTTCTGGACCCCTCTGTCCAGAACCACCTGCTTTCTGACCTCTGAGCTCATGAAATCTTTATTCATGAGTCTTTGGAACACCTGTTATTGCTGCTACAGTTAAAAAATTAAAAAATAAAAAAGCAATGAGCAGAGTCTCACTAAATACTCTTTTTATTATAACTCTCTTGTCAAAATCTCTCTCCCTCCGACTGAATGCCATGGGCTAAAGCCGCTGTGTGAGGATGATGTTGGAGATGTTTGCTCAAAAGCATGCTGGCTGGAATACCAATGTAGCCGAGCAGTGATGCTTAACAGCATGGGGGAGCAGGGGGGAAAGGAACCTCTGCCATGAAGAAAACAAACAGCCACAGATCAGCTTTCCCTGCAGGTACCCCACTGCAATTCTGAGCATGGTAATATCAGTGATCGGCACTTGTGATAATAAAGCTTCCTCTCAGAAAACGAGCTGTAGCTCGCTATCATTTATAAAGCCAGCACTGCTTATTATTGTCAGCAGATCTGAAATTGCTGGCCTTTATTATTTTTATTAGCATCAAATTATAATGTTTCTCAAACAGATTTGAACAAATCTGATCTTAGCATCCACGCAGTAAACATTATTGTTGGAAAAAGATAGGTTAATGCACACGATGAAAGCTGAAAGCTGGTGGTCTCATTTATTTATTTAGACTAACATATTGTCCTTTATTGCAGCAACGTGGTTAGAGCATTTAACAAGCAGAAATGATGTTTGGACCTGCTGAATGCCCAGTTTCACATATATATTCTAAAAAGATTTTTGTGGTCCTCTGATAACAGTAAAGCTGCTTGAAGGACTCCGTTAACGTGCACATAGGTTCCAATTGGCTCCCAAGGCTGCACAAGAAAGAGAGTACTCATCAGAGCTTATTAGGCAACATTAAGATGGTAGTATTTTCTCCAAAACCTGAATGTTCTGAGATAATGCATGCTCTGATAAGGATGAGGAGATTATTATTATTATACCTCTCTGATCTAAATGCACTAGCTGAGCTATTTCCAGTAAACACATGGTTTTACAGTAATTGTATATAAGTGATTCAAGAAGCAAGTCACTTAATTTTTATTTTTTTTGCCTGTTTGTGAATAATTGTGTTCTAATTAGCCAAAAGTCCTCATGGAAAGAGGAAACTGCAGCTCTTCAAGATTATTTACCTGTAAACAGATTTTTCTAATATTTAAGGATACTGAAATCATTCATGCTTCTGAGAAATGTTAGATTGACAGATTTACGGTGAAAATCTTGCCCAGTTAAAGTCGATGCAGTTTTGCCATTAATTTTAATGGGGTCAGAATTTCACCCTTGGAGATCCAAGACTTCTACACAAAAGTACTAGATAGAGTGAGATTGTCTATCCTCTGGAAAGCATGCAAAATGACCTTCACCATCTGCTCTGCGATTGGCACCATCAGTATCAAGCCTGATAGGCAACCTATGGCACACATGCCAAAGGCGGCACGCAAGCTGATTTTCAATGGCACTCACACTGCCCGGGTCCTGGCCACCGGTCCGGGGGCTCTGCATTTTAATTTAAGTTTAAATGAAGCTTCTTAAACATTTTAAAAACCGTATTTACTTTACATACAACAATAGTTTACTTATATATTATAGACTTATAGAAAGAAACCTTCTAAAAATGTTAAAATGTATTACTGGCACGTGAAACCTTAAATTTTGTGAATAAATGAAGACTTGGCACACCACTTCTGAAAGGTTGCCAACCCCTGATCTAAATGAATAACTCCTACAATAGGCAGCTCTAGTAGTAGGCTCTTATCCTTTATATGGACTAGTCAATAGAGGGAGAAACAACCACTTAGCTACAGATAATGTAAATATCTGCTGATTTGCCTACCTATTTTCAGTAGGTACCACACTTCTCTGGGTGACAGGGCAGTATAGTCTTATTCAATCCTCGGACGGTCCAAGGCTGCTAACCATGCAAGATTACCTTAATCACTACAAGCAACTGCTGTGAATTTACTTTCTTTTTAGTGAGACTATTTTACTGCAACACAATGACCAGTTATTCAGCCACAAAAAAATCCTAAATATGTATTTTCATTGCTATTTTGATTTTTGATTGCTTGCAGCACTTGTTTGCTGCTCAATGTCCCTGTTTTATTGCACACACATAAGGAACCAATGCATTTGTCTTTTTTTTTTTTTTTTTTTTTTTTAATGCTACTGAGATTTCAGAATGAGATAGAGCTGGGAGCTGGTTGGCACTGGAATTTCTGATGACCCCAACAAGACTAGAGTGTGGTACTCTGGAAAGGAATCACAGATCAGAAAAAAATTTTAAGCAGGAAAATTACTAACAAAATGAAATATTTAGATTTTTGTTCACTTTCAAATTAAAAACCTCCTCTCCTTTTCAAATTGGAAGGCAATATCTTGCACTATACGATTATGATCTTGCAATTCAAAGTATCTGCAACCACCAATTCTTGCACCTGTACTTTTATCACCACATAGGGTGCGATCCTCCACTCCATTACACCAGAATTGTGCACTGATTTCAATGGAGTTACACCCACATAAAATCTGTGCACCAGTGTGGAGGAAACACATACTAATGGGACAGGAAAAACTGCTGAAATCACAGAAACCTATGAAACACCTATCCTTAGGACTGCGCTTCAAGTGAACTAGTTCTGAGGTCAGAAAGTGTTTGAAGATCCCCTCTCCTGATCCCCACTTCTATAGAGAGAAGCGGAACCTTTCAATCATTCCTTTGCCTTTCCCGTACCTGCTTTTCTCCAATCCGCTACACACCCAGTCTGTGGAAGGTCTTGTGAGGGAGAGGGGGTGATGATGTCCAGGAGCCATTCAGCTCTACAGGTAGGAGAGATTGTGTGTGTGTTTGGAAGGAAGAAGAAATAGGACTTTTTCTGGACTATTCCCCTAAAGCATAACGTCTTGATGCAAGCAAAGGTGTGTTTGGTGCTGGAAGAAGCTGTGCCAGAGAGATACTCTGAATTATCTGAACCAAATCCCAAATGCCCAGCCTCTGGAGGCCTGCCCATCACCAGGCATTACTATCACCGGTCTGCACGCGCAGGTAGCTGTATACCTGTGACACTGCCTCTCTGGGATTAGAAATGTAGGCACTTAGACAATGCCAGCAGGCAGCATCGGGTTTAAATGCAGAGGGACGCAAGTGACTAATGACTTCAGCAGGAGACAAACAAGCCCACAGCACACTGGCAATTGCAAATGCCCCTTCAACCATGATTCCCCATGAGGCATGTTCTCAGAGCCCCTAAGACCCACCCCGATTTTCTGAGAAAAAAGCTGATGACTAATCCCTTGCTGCTAGAGCATAACCTTTGAAACAATGCCATGGGCTTGTTTTGCCTATTCCAGGAAGTAGTACTTAATTTAGCCCAATGTCTCCCATGAAGGTTAGCTGAGCACCTTTGATATCTATACAAGTGTCTCCTGGGAACCCTGTCAGTCACATGCTTATTTAGCTTTGATATCCAGGTGACACATATCTTATGAAGCAGTGAACTAAAGAGCCAATTGTTCTCCAGGATTTTTAATCTTGGTGTGCTTCCTTTTCATGTCTTCTTGCTAATTTGCAAGGATATAATTTCCAGGAGCCAGATGATTCCTGGAATAGCCTCATTGGGAGACTGGGAACTCAGCAAAGTTCCACTCATAAGAGATTTTCTGGCACTGGCTCTCAGGGATGGGATGTAACCCACCATGGAATCAGAAAGGAACAGGGTCCACAAAACCACCGGATCAGATCCTTGAGAACCATGGACACCAGTAACCATAGGGCAAAGGCCTTATGCCTCTGCTCAGGCTTTTTCCCCCTGTGGCCCACTCCCAGAGCATTTCTGACAAAGCAATGCCTCCACGGACGCCAACCTCCACTGAGTGTGTCAAAAAGACCTTTTAAGGCATGAGCATTGAAGGAGAAGGCACCTAAGTTAATGATCTAAAGCTACCTCAGCACATCCCCATAGGGTTAGAAAAGGGACAAAGCTAAAACAGCAACCAGACCCCAGCCTTGCCCACCATCTCCCTAGTCACCTGTGGCGACCCTGTGGAAGTGGTCTGATGATGGGAGAGAAATCCCCGAAGTGGCATTCACACATCTATGGTTAGCCTGCCCAGCACCTCAAGAATTCTGTCCCCTCCATCTGAAAGAAAGAAGCTGCTGGACCATTTCCAGGTAAAAGAAAGGGTACAGATTTCCTAAGTCAGTTAAAAATAGAAATAATAAGTGTTATCTCTATTGACGCCCATCTAGCCTGGACATTCATGAGACCCACATAAAATCGCAAAATGACAATCCCAATTCAATTCCAAAGGGAGATAAAAATCCAGTATCAAATTTGATTTGGATTTTGTTGAGTTTCATCTATGTAAACAAGGATGCCGTTTAACTATCCATCTTAGTGCAGAAACGTACATGTGCAGAACATGGAGTGGGAAACAAGGCAGAAAAAACCCAGGAGATTATAATTTAACAACATGAAAATGGTTGACAATTATTTGCACAAAATACAGTTGTTTAAATCCTGTTCTCTTGAGTACACAATTTGATGCTCCTTAAATATAAATACAAAAAAGTCTTAACAGGGCAGCATTTAATTACTCATACATTATTTTAAATTGTTATTACAGAGCAGTAGCTTCTAATTACTGATTATATTACTGCAAATATGAGCTGATCATATTCTTTAGAATGTTACTGTAAGGCTCCCATTCTGAAGTTCACCACCATAGCACATCTGCATTTATAGTAGAATTATGTCATTAAAAAGCCATGGGAACTTCATCATTAATGTGTGAGTAGTGCAATCTTAATTTCCCCCTGCAGATATTGAACTGGGACCAATCATGCAAAATTTTCCAGTATGTTAAAGAACTGTCACTTTTCATTACAAAGATGATGAAACAAAGGGAACACAAACAGCAGGCTCGGACTAGATTTAGAAGATTCCCTGCTACACTTTGTTTAATAGAACTTCCTTCCAGGGTTAGTTTTCCCTAGAAATTTTGAAAAGAAGGTGTAAAGCCCCTTTATTCAGAATGTATTTCAGAGTCAGCATGTAAAGCAACATTAGATTATCCAATCTAGCCCTAATATGCAGGGTGTTTTGTTTTGTTTTTTAATGGAAAACTGAAGATTAGTGCAATTGCCCGAAGCTAATTATTTTAATTCTGGACAATGCAGAAAAGGTCAGGCAAATTTAATGACAAAATACATAAAGAAAAGAAAAGGAAGGTCAGAGGGAAAAGAATTTAAATGATGACTTATTTGTAAAGTCCTGTCCCCACTGAAGTCAATGGGAGTTTGGATGCTGACTACAATGGGATCAGGATACAGGGCTCGATTCTGCAAGGCGCCGAGCATCCTCAGCTCACACTTCAGACACTGTGATATGAAGGAGCTCAGCAACTCCAGGAGCTTCTCAGCACCTTGCAGACTTGATCTTATAATCATCAGAAGTCACACTTCCTGCTTTTTAAAATGCAGGGTCTGATCCTGGAGTGCCCTGTGTATAGTACTTCAACAGGGGTTCATACACACACTGGCCTCTTGCGGAGTGAGAGCTGACCCCAAGTAATTAAATGGGGCTTTTAAGTGGGGATGTGAAGATAGACAACCAGCGTTTAAAAATCTTGGAAGAAACATCCCTATTCAAGGCTCAGTTCTGTGAGATGCTACGCACCATTGATGCCAACAGGCATACAGAGAGCTCAGCACCTGGCAGGAGAAAGCTGAGCTCCTCACAGGATCAGGCATTGCCCTCAGGAGTGAAAGGAAATGGAATGAAAACATTGATGTCTATGTAACAAATAAATACATTAATCAGAAGGGAATTGCTATGAAGATATGTGTAGCATAAACAATGAAAAAGGACCAGAAGCTGCAGGGGAAATTATTAAGATCTCTTTTCTAGCCAAAATGGATAAACATAGTTTAAAGAAATGAATCCAAGATTAAATGTGCCTCACTCCTATTGAGCCTTGGAGTTTCTTTCAGACTCTAATTTCGGACCTAATCTTGAGCCTGTCACTGTTAGGAATCTTCACAGTCAGATGCCTTGCATGGCTGGTACAATAACCTTTGTGTGTTTTTCCTTTAATCTTGTTACATCTCTCAGTTTCTGCTTTGGTGCTGGGTAGTTCACCTATTGTCTGATTGGCTGCTCCTCCTCTGGTTCCAACCTGTGTGGATTTGAAGAGCTGTCAAGCTGGGAACAAAAGACTTTTTTTCTAAGTGGATAAAGAAAGGTAAAAATAACTGAGGGTCAAATTCTGCTCTTGCTTGCACCAGTGTACAGCCAGTGGGCCAGATTCTGTGTGCTGCACCTCCAGGATGCTGGACTCCCCCAAGGGCTGTGGTCCCTGGTGAAAGCTAGAGTAGCCCCAGGAGTGACTCAGATTTACAGCAGCATCACCACAGCTGCAAGTGTGCTGCTCCCGAGTCCAGAATAAGCAAAGCGCAGAGCTCCCCAGTGAGTCCTCAGGGACTTTCAGAGGCTTCTGGCAAAGAATTGCCTATACCAGCCCTGTGCTATTCAGTGTGGGCTATTTATACTGCCTTTAAGGCCTCTTTAACCCATCAGAATGACTTAAAGGGGCCTTCATGGGCGCTAGAATCTACCCTTGACTCTATTGACTTCAGAGGAAGATTTATATGGGTGCACCTGAGAAGAGAAACTGGCCTTAAAAAAGGATTTTTTAAAATGAATGATCAACTTATTTTGGGACACTAAAGAAACCCAAAGTATTTTCCAGTTCTCTTTCAAAATGCTCACCTATGCTCACCTCTCCATACTCCATGATAAATCTCTAGTGTACTCCCTAACCTTGTTTGCAAAAGCCAACATCCAGCTTTCTTCTTCTTTCAAGTAACCAGCCTACTCCCTTCTTGACAACAAGCCTTTTACTGTTTGCTCGTTCCCCTCCTGTACTTCTCATGGGTCAGAACAAAATGATTTTCAAACTATTTTAGAGAGAGAATGCTTTTTTACAAAGAGTTCAATTGTTCTCATCCTCAGACTGAGAGAAACTGCTTGGAACTGGCACATAAACTGTAATAACTATGATAAAGTGAGCTTTACAGTACTGCAATAAACTGAAACTTCCATTTATATTAAGTCTTTTCATTGTCTTCAGTCAGGCCCCAAGATTATATGACTCAGAGTTTAAAGAAATGCTGATCTAAACAGTTGCTATCTAAGTGTTTATGCTAAACCCCATCACAATGGTGGGCGGGTACAAAGGGCCTCATCCAAAGCCTACTGAAGTCAATGGAAGACAAACGAATTTCCTAAGCCAAATTCAATCAACAAGACTACAGAACTAAAGTAATAAAAGATTCACTAGATCTGATAGTCATTAATCATCTCACTAGCAGAAGGAATCCCTAAACATGGCAGACTGAAGAATTCTAAGTAATCATTTTCTTTATTCGGAGTAAAACACTCCGAGGTTACATTCTGCCATGGTAACACTATCTATCTTGCTGGACATGTACAAAGAGGGTCCTTATTAAAGTTGTATTATCAATCTCCCTTCACACTTCTATGATGTCTGCCTTGGAAAGACGAGAAGCAGGTGCTTGATACAGCTACCTTCAAAAGCAGATGTAAACGGCATGTATTATTTAACAGAGCAAAATCATTCATACGTGTTAAATGTGACTGCATTGGAGAGAGTTATCTGGCTACTGCAAAGCAAACATAACTTTTCAAGACTTGGAAAACAGCTTCAGGATCACAAAAGCATGTGACAAGTTTGCATAACAACATGATACAGTATTCAGTTCTTTTAGACATGTGATGACCTGAGTTTATATTCCACTTAAGTTCACTCATGAAAGCAACTTTGATGGTCTCCTTCTAGTCACCATAGTTTTCTCATGAAACTATGCACAGTTTGCCATCGCTGTCAATTTTTGGTTCAGAAGAGACCCACGACCGGAGCAGCAGGAATGCTGCAGGTCAGAAATGCGATGTGTATTGGCAACAAGATATGGGGAAGCATGCACAGTGTTTTCCTGCACTGTGTATTGCTCCAGCCAGGGCTATTCATTCTCTCTCTCTTTCACAAGCAATTAAACTAATTGACAAAATTGTATAGAAAAGACAGAAGCAAAAATGAAGAATATGAAGATTTTGGATTAGCTAATAAAAATAAATCTCAAAAGAAGTGATACCAAAAAAACAAAAAAACAAAAACCAAGGGGGAGATACTGGATGTACTTAAATGTGAGGTAGAATTTGTCTATGTTTGAAAAATTATCAATATTTTACTAAAATAATCCATTCTGAAAAATTATGAACCCTTTGCTACATAGTTTGGTACCAAGTTACATCCATACAAATATAAAAAGAAAAATATCCAAACTGCAGGCTGCTCCTGTTGAATTTGTCAAAATAAAGGCTCTACCTCTTCTTTCCCCAGTCTTTTTGCAGAGAGCATAGCCCTTTCCCAGCAGGAACTCCCTTAAAAGACCTCTTCAAATTAAATTCTGAAGTTAGCACCTTCCGCCTGTCAGAGAAGTCTGCTCCAAGGTTATTCTAATCCAAAAGCCTTTTCCATATCAAAAGTCCAGTGCATGTAAACACAACAGCCAAATAAAAGGGACTTCAAAGCCCTTTTGAATCCTAGAACTCTGGCTCGCAGGTCAGCTACTCTAGGAACTGCAGCATTCAGACTACCCTGCTCTCCTACTCTTGTGGGAGAGGATGACTGGAAGCTCAATGCCCTAATTTGATCCCCAATTACTAAGAGCAGACAGGAGTTTCATACCATCATGCAACCCACAGAGAGCAATCTATGTTTTTTTTCCCCAACCAAAACTGCGTTCCTGAGACCAATTCCTCTTCCTTAGCAACCGCGGTCCCAGTCCCACAGATACAGTTCTTCCAGAAAACCCTGCAATGAGTCAGTGTGGCCTCAGAGATTTCTGTTACTAGCTTTAAAGTGCTAGTACACCCCACTAAGAAGACAAACACAAAAGGGTCACACTTATAGACCTCAGAAATAGAAATATTTGGTATAAATTTAAGACACATTTTAAAAACATGACTTATATTATACATATTTTGCAAAGCTCATAACAATTCTTTCCTGATAAGATTTCTCACACATGCACAAGCTGAGTATCAGATAGCTTTTAACTGGTTCTCGGAGGGAAAAAAATACTTGTTTGCCTCGACTGCAGACTCTCTCAAGTTTTTATCCATTCTTGAAAAGCAAATCTTACAATCAAACCAGTGAGAATAGGGTTGGGGGGGGGAACCCTCTTTCCTAGGTGTCTACTTTGTAGACTCAGTTAAAGGGAGTCATATCTTCAAAAACTTCTACAAGTGAAAATGTAACTCCCCTTTGTAATGGCAATAGAGAACGCTTCTAGTACTGCTCTTCTCTAGTATTTGACGATAGTGTCTGAAAATTTCAATGTCTAATATTGAAAACTTTTTATATTCCAATGATTTTTATTTTCTCCTAAGATGCAGAGAAATGATCCCTGCTGCTAATTCTGAAAAAGTTAGAGGAACAAAAGAAGCAAACAGCAGCAGGTGACTCATTGCTCCTGGAAGTTATGAGTTCCTGGGAAAGCCAAGCTGTTATCCTTTCTTGCTGTAATGAGGATCACTGTAATCATCAGACTGACGCCATTCATTCCATTAGTACAAATGAGTGCAATCAACAGCAAATAAATCCAAAAGAATTAGGGCTAGATAACAGTGACAGGTCAGACTCCATATGATCTGCATTCATGTGCGGCAGCAGATTCAGGAGGCACAAGATGAAAAGGGTGAGTATAGCAAGTGTGTTTTCTTCAATTAGAGGCATGAACAGTGGGCCACCATGACATAAGCCCATCCATACAGAGGCATGGTGAATGTGTATTTTGTAATGCACCACTGTATCAATGAAAAACTAGCACCAACTGGCATAAACTAGTCATATCAAGTCAAAGGATGCTGATATAACCTAGTATGGAAATTCAAAACTGGGCACCTCTATGGCACATTGGCACCAAAAAAATGACAAAGATCTGCAAAAAGAAGAACAGGAGTACTTGTGGCACCTTAGAGACTAACAAATTTATTAGAGCATAAGCTTTCATGGACTACAGCCCACTTCTTCGGATGCATAGATGAAGTCTGTGTTTCCATCTCTGTATCCAGTATGGAGAATGAGTGTGACACCTAGAGATCACGGACCAGAAGCCTGTAAGGGAAGTAGAGTGTCAATACCATAAAAGTTTCTTGGGCCACTCAAAGAACAGAAAAAGGCAAAATGATTTACAACATAGAGAAGACAAAAAAAGGGGGCAATGGGAAGGTAGGAGACACAACTCTCTTGGAATTCTTGCCATAATTTGTGGCCACAATTTGAAGGTGAAGTTCAGAAAAGAGTGTTATTTCCCAGTCACTTAATAAGTCAAAATGTAATAATAGCCTAATGTTTATATAGTAGAATCTTTCATTCTGAATGCTCCAAATGCTTCAGAAACACACATTGTCATTGAAACACCAGACATTTTAACAATACCACAAATCTGGAAATCATTTTCATTACAAAGAATCCCTCCAGAAGTTGAAGTCTGGATCTTCAACTTATGCCAAATATCTGAACTGTATTGTCTGTATCTCACTTAAATAGAAAACACCATGGGAAAAGGACCTTATCTCCTCTCAGTGGGCCAGATTCTGCCATGGTAATCATACCTTACCTCCTTGAGAGATCTAGCAAACTCAGTGTATTACTCGAGGTAAGACTGAGTACAAGTATGGGAGCAGTTTGTCTCTCCAGCAATACACCGACTGTACTGAATTGGCCCAGATTATGATTTCATTGGGACTCCCTGGGGCCTAGGGTGTGAATGGGGGTATCAGAATCCGGCTCTAAATAAACACCACCACAATTTGGAGCAGGGACTTTTGTTTTACTCCATGTTATATAAAGTGACATGTATATTTACAGCATATTTCTATATTATAAAGCATTTTGCCACATTCTGTGCTTTGTAAACCTATTTAGCAGTGGGCAGACCAAGCAAGTAGCATGGGATTTACACTGTTTAATTGCTTAACAACAACAACAACAATACAAGTAATGAAAATATTATTGTTATTCCCCAAAGATTTGTTTGGTGACACTGGAGGCAACATGGCTTAGAATTTGTAGATGTTACACAAACGGAACGTGTAAAGGGACATGGATGGAAATAAATAAATTATTGAATAGATTCAATACCCTTGCTCACATTGGGCTGTATTACTCTATAAGGGTGTCAGAATCTGGCCCATAAAGAACAAGACAGCACCTCCACAAACTGCAAAATAGAAGAAAACTATTTAGACATCACAGTGGAAATCTCCTATCCAACATTCAACTTGGAGACATTCTAAACAAAATGACAGCGTATTTGGACTTGAACTCCATTCTATGTAAAAGATGCTCCATAAATACCTCATGGAAGTGCATATAAAGAGAAGTGAGAATCTGTAACAGCATTACATTTAGATAAGGTCATAAAGTGTTTCTGATAAAAATGCTGACAGATGATTGCTTCTATTTCCCTCATTTTATAGGTCAACGAATAGTGATCATAATGCCAGACATCTGAGTACATGATCATTCAATCATACTTTAGCAAAGCCAAAAGAGCTTAGAAGTACCCATATGGTCCACAGCTGGTTTTATCCAGTAGTAAAGCAAATGTGCATTGGTAC
Organism: Chrysemys picta bellii; assembly: GCF_011386835.1. Lineage (NCBI taxonomy): Eukaryota > Metazoa > Chordata > Testudines > Emydidae > Chrysemys > Chrysemys picta. The sequence goes on along the minus strand of NC_088800.1, from coordinate 69,949,123 downwards.
AGCAGAGGCAAAGGCTGTACTGAGATGACACTAACAATTTAGAAACTACTGAATGGAGCCCGGCAGTCCATGCTATCCTGATTGTTCGTCTACAGCAAGGAATGATTTGTCAAGTGAACCAGATTGCTTATTCAATGACATATAAATCAGGACCTAACAGCTTTTCAGCAGCTCACCCGCATCACTAAAATAGTGTGGTCTGCATTGCTGCGCAGGCTGATTTGAAGAACTGGAAATCAAAACACACATACACAAAAAGGAAATTAAAATCTCTGTTTTGGCAAAACGGAAGCAGGCAGCTTATATATTTTTGTATATTCCCATGAATCAGTGCTGAAACAGAGTATAATTCCATATGAACTCCAATGGACTACGTCACTGGTTTCGGCTGAATTATACTTGCCATTTTATATTGGTTGTATATTTAATTGTTTGGCCTTGATCATCTCTTGGGTTACACAGAATGACTGAGGCCAAAAAATCTGCCCCTTGCACGGTGCACCCCCAAAAAATGGTGCCAAGTTATATGAAAAATAGGGGTGTGGGGCTGTGGATGAGGGGCTTGGGGTACAAGAGGGGGCTCTGGGCTGGGATCGAGGAGTTCAGAAGGTGGGAAGGGGATCAGGGCTGTGGCAAGGGATTGGGGTGCGGGGCTCAGGGGTGCAGCCTCTGGGCTGTGCTTACCACAAGCAGTTCCCAGAAGCATGTCCCCCCTCCAGCTCTGAGGCATGGTCAGGCAGCTCTGTGTGCTGCCCCATCCGCAGGCACCACCCCTGCAGCTCCCATTGGCTGGGAACCACGGCCAATGGGAGCTGCGGGAACAGCGCCTGCAGATTCTTACTTGCATTCAAGCTAATATGTTTCATTTCAAACACTATATTACCTCTGCTTTAGACAACTATGGCAACATTTATAAATATCTAACCTTCACAAAATCTACAACTTTATGCTGCACCTGCCTGCTTTTCAGATAGCCCTAAGAATTCAGCTGTGATAGTGGTCTGCTACCACTACAACACTGACACCCATACTGCCAACTGGAACAGAGCCCTACTTGCACGTAGAACAAAGAATGTCAGTCATAAATAAATGCACAAGGGAGATAAATGCACTAGGGAGAAATCTGCAAGTGGAGGAAGTGGGAGGGAGGGGCAAGGGCAGTTTGACAGTGCCAAAAGTTACTCCTTCAGGTGGAAGTAATATGGGAAACTGGGGAGGTGGGAAGGGTTTTTAATACTGTGCATATGCTGGATTTTCCTGATGAGTGCATTTTACAAATCAACAGTTACATTAATCAAATAATAAAAACCACACAGTGATATTTAATAAGAAACCTCAATGTCAGTAAAATCAAGTCAAATAAGTCCACTTTTGTTAGACTTTGTGAAAAGGACAGAATTAAGAAAGAAAATGAAAAAATGACATTGCTCTGAGGTTAAGGATTTGCCATATTCAGCCTTGTACTAGTACCAAAAAAAGAGAGGCCAAGTAAGAGACTGCCTTCTTCCAGGCTTTGGGCATCACCACGAAGATTTCCCGGGGTATCATTGAAATCCTGAGTGATGTGCAGCTGATCAAGACTGGAGATAAAGTGGGAGCCAGCGAAGCGACTTTGCTGAACATGTTGAATATTTCCCCATTCTCCTTTGGGCTGATTATCCAGCAGGTGTTTGACAACGGCAGCATTTACAATCCTGAAGTGCTGGACATCACTGAGGAGACTCTGCACAGACGCTTCCTGGAAGGCGTTCGTAACGTAGCTAGTGTTTGTCTGCAAATTGGCTACCCAACCATCGCTTCTGTGCCTCACTCCATCATCAATGGGTCCAAGCGAGCCCTAGCTGTGGCGACTGAATACACCTTCCCACTGGCTGAAAAGGTAAAGGCCTTCCTAGCTGACCCCTCAGCCTTTGTGGCTGCTGCCCCTGTGGCAGCTGAAGCTGCAGCTCCTGCCAAAGAGGAAGTAAAGGAGGAATCCGAGGAGTCTGACGAGGACATGGGATTCGGTCTCTTTGACTAACTCCTGCCACGCACTAACCAACCACTTCATCAACTGGTTTAATTAGAGAAATAAAGTGCTATTTTACACCCAAAAAAAAAAAAAACCTGTGGGCCAAGTGATACATTACAATGGCTAATATCCTGTGAACAAGGAGAGCTGGAAATGAATGCTTTATGCCAGTGGATTGCTGGGGGTCTTATCCTTCAGACCTAACTCTGACAGGTCACGTGATAGGACTAGACTCTTACATCATTTAGTTATCCATTTTGCTTATTTCCCCCTGCTCCCCCTTTCATTTCCAAGATTATTTTAGCAGTTGATATCTGAAGCAAGCATGGAATCTCTCTCTACTTTCCAAATATATAAAGAAGCGATATCAAACTTAAGCCATTTATGAGATATCAGCCACTAAAATCATATCCAGATCGAAGTGGGTGGGAAAAGAAGCTGGTAATCAGAATGATGTAATTTTAAAAGGACCAATAACTCTCAAAACGCTCAAGTTAGAAATGCTTTATCAGTCCAGTATAAATGTTTTAAGGGTTAGAAAACTTTTCCCTGCACCAGTGCTGGACTACAGCTCAGAAAGGTTTACTCTCTCTATAAGATATTTTCAGTCTAGTGTAGGAAATGATATTCAGTGCTAAATTGATTAATGTTAAAATAGCATCCTTTCATAAACATGGTTTAGAGATTTTGCTGTGAATTTTGCTTTGCTGAAGGGATAAGGTAACTTTCAAACTCCATGCAGAAAGAAGTCCTTGTTTGCAGATGCAATTGGCTTTATGTAGTCACGTGTAGTAATATTCAGTCTCCAAATGTATCCTTGCAAAGGTACTACTGTACAAGCCATGGAAGTTTCAAGACAAAATATAGACAAAAGGTCCCTGTGAAACAGCACACTACAGCTTTCAGCACCCTGTGTGTGGTTAGCGGCAGAACAGAGCTCTGCTTGTGATCCACAGGAAGTTTGAATAGTTAGCTCCCCAAACGTAGTTTACTGCCAGTCTCCCTTGGACAAATCACGCATTGTTGGGGGAAAAAAGCTGCTCTGTAAAATGAAGCACGGTCTCAGAACTACTGGTCTTAGTCTTATTACTATCCTCATAATTGCAGGAAAGCACTCAGACCAGGAACCATTTCAATATAATATCTCAATTTATACCTCTAGAAAATGTGATTTGTTAACGGTTTTCTATTAAATCCCTGGATACCACTAGTTATTTCTGTAATCATTTAGATTAAATACATAGGAAAAAAACTACAGGGGCAGATCCTGGTGTAAATCAGAGTAGCTCCACTGAAGTCTGCAGAGTTTTGCCAGTTTACACAAGCAGAACATCTGACCCAAAGTCTCTTGATTTTTTTTCAGTTAATTCCATATGCAACATTTTACTGGAACCCATGTATGAGCAAAGGGGAGGAAGAGTCACAATTTTACTCATCCCCAAACCCTTTCACTTGGCATTATGGGATTCAGTCTCATTTTAATCTGGAACTGGAAATAATTTAGGAGTTTCCTAAACCTATGCAGTTGCAAATGAGCTGTTTAATCCCTTTGAGGCAGCTACTTACCCCTGTGACCCGCCAAATCATTTTAGATATTTCACTAAATGCAATCGCTATGCAGCACTTTGGCTGTAAGGATCCCACTGAAGCTACAGCAATTTTAGGTCTAATTTTATTCATTTACTTTGGAAGGTCACTGTGCTCAGAAAACCGCAAAAAACTTGTTGCAGGCAACAAGTGAAAACAAGGAATAAAAGTAAATAACTTTGTTTAAAAGAGGAAAGCATAACATTCCTTTCCTAACCAATTTCACAGAAAGTCACATTGCAGTGTGTGTGACTCAAACAAACTTGTTCTGATTTTAATGTATCTCTGAGCAGATATTCTGCTAGTCGACACAGTTAAAACAGTCTGAATTTAAGTTTAATGGTACCTACTCCTGAATCCCCAAGTCTACCCAAAACAAATTATAATGAGCACGTCAGTGCTATAATTGCACTGCAGCCAAAGAAGCAAAGAACAGAAAAGAAAACTTCATGTTTGTTTGTTTGTTTTGCTGAATCAAATCTTCATATCATATATTTACCAAAGGTTTTAGACAGACAATTATTGTACACTATTTGTTTCTAGATGCATGAGTAGGCCATACGAATTCCCTTGCATTGCTGCCCAAATTTGGGAACTTTTATTACAAGACTTGCCATCCCCTTGCCCCAGTTCAAAATTAGCTTTCTGTTCCAGTTCACCTCTGGGGGGTCATTGGGAAGATCTGTAAAGTGTCTCTGAAAGCAGTAATTGGAGGACTATTAGGTATTTAAAGTAAACATTGAAAGACATAGTTCCTTTAATGCTGACTATGGGGTTGGATTCTGTAAGTGTGACAAAGTTACAGGTAATTTTATGTCAAGGATAAAACTATATATTAAAATCCTGCTGTATGATGCTTCAGTAGCCATGGCAATTTTCTGGCATGACAGAAGTTGGAATTACTTAACTTTACAGAGCTGCATCAAAAGCATCACTCCATCCATATATCCATCCAGGATATTTCAAGGGTGTCTATCAGTGTGATATGTGAGCATTAGCCGGCACAGGAAGGTAAAAGTGACATGCCTGAAGGCGTTCTACTCTCAGAGTCTGATCTCCAGCTGGTGCAAATCAGTGTAGCTCCATCAAAGTAATAGAGTCGTAGAATCATGGGAATGTAGGGCTGGACGGGGACCTTGAGAGGTCATCTAGTCCAGCCCCCCTGCGCTGAGGCAGGACCAAGTATACCTACCACGCCAACCAGTTTTTGTCTAATCTGTTGTGAGGTGTTCACCCCACACTTGCCCTGAAAGGGTTAACGCAGATTGAGAAGGAGGCCAATTAACCCAACAGGCCACAGCTGAGAGGAATCAGGTGGCTAAGCAATCCCCTGATTGAATGAGGAAGCCCAGCTGAGGAGGAATTATAAAGGCAGGAAATTGGCAGCAGAGAGACCAGGGAAGTCTGTAGTCACTCCCTACAAGGCAGTGAATGGGAAGACTGTCTAGGACTGCTAGCAACTAAAGACTGATACCCTCAAAGGGAAAAAACACAGATAGTGACCTGCCTGGAGGGCTCAGTCAGGAAGAGGCGGCAGCAGCCTGTGGAGCGAGAAAGGGGCTGCAAACCCAGAGAGAGAGGTTGAAAGACAGCATGCAACAGGGGTGTTGACCTCACAAGCTATTCCCCAAAGTGACCAGGAGGAGGTGCCATCCTAGCAGTGAATGGACCACCAAATCACATATGTTCTTAAAAACTTCCAATGACAGGGATTCCCCAATCTCCTTTGGAATTTCCTTAGATAATTTCAAAACATTGCATTTTGATTTTGACCTTTTCTTTTCTAAAAACGTATTTTAGTCTATATCTACTAACGTTTCACAACACCAAAACGTTCCAATTTCAAAACCTTTTTCCAAACCTTTTTCAAGTCAGAAAATGTATTGAAACCAACCCAGTTGCATGAATAATTTTGGCAAAATGACATTTTTATGCCAAAAACCCAGCACTGGTAATGACATCACACTTTCTTCTTTTCGCATTAGAACAATTTGATCAAACAAACCCCTGGATGGTAAATATGTATTAGGGCGGGGGTTCTCAAACTGGGGGTCGAGACCCCTCAGGGGGTTGCGAGGTTATTACATGGGGGGTCATGAGCTGTCAGTCTCCACCCCAAACCCTGCTTTGCCTTTAGCATTTATAATGGTGTTAAATATATGAACAAGTGTTTTTAGTTTAGAAGGGGGGTCACACTCAGAGGCTTCCTGTGTGAAAGGGGTCACCAGTACAAAAGTTTGAGAACTACTGTAACATTATTTCCTCTAATACAGCATAGTATTAGTTTTCAATTCTCATCAGGTGTAGGCATACTTTAGCTGATCAATTTTTACATAGTTACTGCAAACTGAATGATAAAATCTGCTGTCAATTAGATTTATTGACTGCAACATTTTGATAGAGCAAGTGTATTTACATGTGTTTTCATGGCCGCTACGATTATATACAGTTACTTCCTTTGCATTAATTGTCTATTTTTAGCTACTTCTAAAAGCCAAACCGGTATAGATTAACAGCTGATGAAAACCGCATCTTTCTTCCTTCTTTCCACCCATGTTCCAGCCAGAGAGGATAACACAGAGTTAGAATGGATATAAACCCAGATTTATTTAATTGGTGCTTTAGTTCATTTGGCCAGCCAAAAGATTTCAGTAATAACCAGTTTTATACCATGAGGTATTTGCACAGAGCATTCAGTAATCTCAAAGGATTTATTTAAATCTATGGACACTTTTAATATTTTATGCTTTGTAAGAATACATTTTAAAGTTAAGCCAGATGATAAATATATTTTGAAATGCAGGGTTATTTTGTTCCATATGTTACAGCTGTAGAAGCCTGATTTTTAAACAACGGGGTAAGGTTTCTTTTACAAAAGAGTAAAACCAGAGCAGCTCTATTGGAGTCAGTTTACACTGGTAAATATATTCCTATGAAATACGAGGGCCAGATTCTCACAGCGGATTCTGATATCAATGGGACCACTCACAGTGAGTCAGAGGCTATTCAAAGTAAACAGAATCTGGCCATAAAGGATTAAGATCCTTCAAATAGTTGGATAAATTATTTCAAGCACTGAATACGTTGTACAAAAAATTAACGCTATGAAACTGGTTAGTACTAAAATCTTTTGGCTCATCAAATGAACTAAAGCGCCCATTAAACAGATCTGAGTTCATTTCTAGTCTAACTTTAATTCACCCATAATTCCATTTAATCTATCAACAATTTAGTGTCTAAATCTAAATTTAGTCCACAGCACTAGATTGGGACTCATGAGATCTTATTTTAATTTATGGCTCTGCAACAGACTCAGCGTTACCCTGGGCAAGCTACTTACCTCTTTCCCTCAGCTCCCCATCTGCAAAATGTGGATAATACTTCTCTGCATCACAAGGCTTATCCGAAGCCTACAGTGCTGAGGGCCAGATACATGGATATCTGTTTTATCATTCAGTTGCAGTAAACACATGAAAACTGATCTGCTCAAGCATGCATACACCTGAGGACAACTAAGAACTAAAACAGGACTTTGCAACTGGCCATATTTTATTTCCTCTAACAAAAATTTAGAATCCATTCAAATCAAGGAAGCTCAGATTTGCACTGCAGTAAATTTTTCCCAAAGTGCCAGTTAACTGAAATTGTTTGCTCACATGTATTGCTCTCACTTACATGGTTAATATCTGATCCACCCTATCTCTCTCCTCACCTTACTGTTCTTTTTCTCAAACCCCGTTCATACCAATTATATATTAATAGTGGCATAAAATATATCTTTGCTTCCTCAGAGTTGTCTGCTGCCAAGACAAGACATAACTATACTGGTTTTGGCAAGATCATCCGAAAAGAAATCCAACTCCAATTCTCCCTCTGGTTTTTCTGTTACAAATTAGAAAAATTCACATAGGCAAGACCATTATGATAACCTCAATCAGTACTCCAGCCTTGTGCAGAGACTTGGAAACTTGCAGCTGCTGCTCCTCAAGTAATTATAAAATGTCACCCTCCGCTTCGATGCCAGCCTTCTAACTCTCACTCTCCAAGCGTGGTAGCATCAGCATAATGAAACTGTAGCTTTTGAGCAAAAGCCCTGACTGACATTGCAAGACTATTCAGAAGAACTGATGCTGGCCTCAGTGTTGCCATTAACCCCTGGAAAAGTATTCCATCATTCTAGAGCTCTAACTGAACAGCACAGAACTCTAAATTGCCCTTGATATGCACTTAAGAAATACTCCATTGCTCCACTTCACAGCTGTGTTCTAGTGTAGGTAGCACCCAACCTGATTCTAGGCTGTCATCGCATCTTGGAGCATTTGAACACAAAGAAGGCCTAGAACTTTACCAGCTTACAAACTGGTTCTGACAGACATGATCAAAATTTGTGCAAAAATTACATATCAGCAAAAAAAAAAAAAAATTCACATTTGCATAAACAGGCTGATACTTTACCATCATTGATACTATTTCCCCAATAGAGTTGTATTTTTTAATTGTTGCAGATACAATACACTGGGGGTGGTTCCAGATTTACAAAAGTATTTAGGTACCTAAAGGTGCAGATGGGCTTAGTGGGATTTTCAAAGTGAACATAAGAACATAAGAATGGCCATAATGGATGAGACCAAAGGTCCATCTAGCCCAGTATCCTGTCTACCGACAGTGGCCAATACCAGGAGCCCCAGAGGCAATGAACAGAACTGGTAATCATCAAGTGATCCATCCCCTGTCGCCCATTCCCAGCTTCTGGCAAAATCAAAGTGCCTAGAGTAGGTTCGGTACTTAACTCCCATGAAAGTCGATGGGAGTTAGATGCATAACTCCCAGGGTGTCTATCTGCATCTTCAGGCACCTAGTAACCAAATGACTCCAAGTAACCAAAATAACCAGTGGTGTGATGTTAACATATTCGTTTGTGCTAGAATTTACACCTTCCAGCAGCAGCATGGATTTTCAAAGATTCATAGATTCCAAAGCCAGAAGGGACCATTGTGATCCTCCAGTCTAACTCCTATATAACACAGGCCATAGAACTTCCTCAAAATCATTCCTAGGGCATATCTTTTAGAAAAAGATTTCAATACACAACCCCACACCATCTCACGTCTTGTCTATTAATTTCTCCAGAAATAGCTTTTAAAAAAAAGCTATACTCAGAACAATAAACAACTAATTTGGTTTGAACAGTTCTGCGATTGTTTGTATATGGCAAAACAGCTGTTTGGATAGTATGAATGAGCTCTTTTTAGAACTGCACATACACTGATCTCAGTAATAGTAAAACCTGCTTCCACTTCTTTTTTGCCACCCTTTCAGACTTGATGAGGGAGGCCGTCTTGTTGAGATCTTCAAATACTTCTGCGTAACAGGTCATTATTCTAATGCTCTCTCCCAAAACTGGAGAAATAAAGCCACTACAGGAGCATATTTATACACCAAATTTACAAAGCTATCTATGCTTCATGGTAGCTGGTCTTTATCATTTTCCAAACAACACTGGTTGGGATCTAATTGATTTTATATTATGTCCCTTACCAGAAGTGAGAATATCGTGTTTACTAGGGCAGCACAAAGAGGGCAGGCCTATTCTTACGGCTGTATTTAATACTGCTGCTAATCATGGAGATTAGGCTGAAACAATTACAACAGCTAATTAAAGAACAATGCGGTTTTTGGCATCTTTTCTCAGACAGCACTATTGGGAATTCCTAACTCAGGCAAAGCAGGGATAATTAAAAATCGAGCTCTGGTTTCCCCTGCACTGGCAGCTGGATCACGCTGATTAAACTGCAAATAAAACACATGAAACCAACACTTTGTAGTCTATTCAATTTCACTTAAAAAGGCTTTTTACTGATTCATAAACAGAGAAATAGTAAACAGCAAATTATTTAACTAAAGCCGGGTATGCAGTCTTCACTGCATTCACTTCAGAGCTTACCAGTACTAACTTTTTGTGCAGTATGTGGGGCATTAGGTGTTACAGGGCCTGATGAACCACTCAAATTGTTCAAGTTCCTTCAGAAAGACATTTTTGTTCAATAGGGAGAGATCTTGTAAAACCTCACTGCAACTTGACTAAGATTTTCATAAGCGTTATGACATAAAAACTGGAAATTGCCTTTGTGGAAGGTGCAGTATTCTACAATAATGGGTTACAATCAGGGCTGGCGCAACCCATTAGGCGACCTAGGGCGCTAACATTTGGGGGGCGGCGACCATGGCGGCCGGATCTTCGGCCGCCCCGGTCGTCGTCAGCATTTCAGGGGCGGGACCTTCCGCCACCTCTCTCAGGGGCGGCATTTCGGGAGCGGGACCTTCCGCCGCCTAGGGTGGCAAAAAAGTTGGCAGCACTCCTGGTTACAATGCTACAAGACAACAGAGTTACAACATCATTGTAGGCTATGACTGCTGAACAAGGTAAGCTTTTGTTAATGATAAGAGTTAAAGCATCACTGTAAACACAGCAACTTTAATAAAAACAAAGCAACACTAAAGTTGTTAACATTATTCACTAAAGTTGTTAACTACTCCAAAGCTGTGGGTTGGAAAGTTTGACCGAGACTCTTAATATTTTTAATAGTTTCAACTTCTGCTCATGAAGGACCATGGGGGACAGGGTAAGAAGCCGTGAGGCACCAAAGAGAAAACAAAGCCAATGAAAAATAGAAACTTAAGGCCGCTTTCTGCATTGACTTTAATGGAATTATACTTGGGGTGAGAGTGCATATCATACAGTAGCACATGAGAGTTGAGATCTCTTAAGATACTTCTCTGCATCCAGTTAATCTCCTTTGATAGCAGGCAGGTACACATACTGGATAGATAGTATTGTGGTTAAAGTATGACACTGGGAGTCATGAGACTGGATGGCTCTGTGTCAAGGCTTCTACTGTGTGCCTCAGTTTTTGGGTGTCCAGCTTGACACACCTACAGCCTGCCTGTCATACGTGCCAAGCCCCTTGTAACTCCTGTGAGTGTCTCAAACTGCGCACCCAAAAATGAAGGCACCAGAATTAGACACCACTCTTTAAAAATACAGGTCTCAACATCTTTTGGCTCCAGACACCTCTTCTATAACATGGGCTTAACAATGCTTTCCCAGCACGTTACTTATGGTTTGTAAAACACTTTGAGAGCCTTGAATGCAAGGTGTGCTAGAAATACAAATGATCATTAGACAGATATAGGCCCCAAGTCCCCCCTTCCCCTAACTCTTCTTGGCACATGGTTGGAAGAGGGCATCACCTCCTGATTCTTTGGTGCATCGCCACCACCTCTGGATCATTGGTGTCAGAGCAGCTATGGGGCTGCTCTAATTTACACTAACTAAAGGACCTTATGTCAGTTGTTGCTGGTGTAACACAGATGGGCTCCACTCCACCTTTTCACACCTCCTACATCCGGGTGCGGAAGGAGAGAACAGGAGGCACAGGAGGCAGCTACACCACTTTATGCCAACTAAGAGCTCTTCTATGTCAGAGGAATTCTCAACTGGCTAGTTTGGAGCGGATTCCACCCTCCATTTTGTCCTGCCTGAGTAGGGCAAAGTCATCCGAACGGCAGGAGAGAATCTTGGCCATTTTGTGCATAGGCACAGACAAAGAAAAACCAAGCAAACCTATTTCTCATTATTTTTAGAAACAATTTTACAGAGAGCTGTTTTGTTAAGGAAATGTCTGTGGGGAATAGGAGTTACTGATATTATCCTAGGTATGCGATCAAGGAAAAAGTTTTCTAAGGCTGGGCCTGCATTCCAGCTTCTGTGAAGAATGCACTCTTGAAAGGGTGGTCTAAGCTGCAGCAAATCTCTCAGGGAAAATCAGCAGAGAGAGACCAAAGAAAGGGGAAATACAGAGCATCCACCTGTATCTTCAAGCCACAGAGCTGTGGCAAAGTGTCAGGGCCAGAATTTGGATGGTTTACTCGAGTTGATTAGAGGAAGAGCAGGAAGGGTATAATTACGGCCCTCGTGAAGAATCAGCTGTGTTTAGGAGACAGTTGGCTGCTTTGCGCCCAGGTATACAGGTGTTACGAACTCTGGATTTGTTTATATTTCCTATGGAAAATATTCTCATAATAATAGATCACTGGCAGCCAAATGACAAAGGTTTTTTAACCACTATTATTATGGGTCAGCCACAAAAGAAAGAGATGCTACCCTTAGTACTTTCAGCAACAAAAATGCTAGGATGGTAGAGCTGTATCTTTGCCAAGCCATTCATTAAAGTCTCATCAGAAGGTTTTTTTTTTTTTTTTTTTTTTATAAGTATACACCTCCTTTTAGATTTCTGAACTCTGGATGATATTTTCCTAGTTGATGGGGAGGATTTCATGGGGCTAAATCTCCCAGTCAGCTTTGAAAATCTTCCCCACTGTCTACAGAGCCTCCTGTCTTCTTAGTCATCACAGGTCCTAATATATTCCTCCCTAGATTTGATGAATGACTCAGCTCTGTGTGTGTGTGTGTGTGTGTGTGTGTGTGTGTGTGTGTGTGTGTGTGTGTGTAAGTAAAACTCAGCCAACTTTAGGAATTCACTTTGAGATCACTTATTTTCTGGAACAACAATAGTCTGCATTATAAAGGACATTGCCCAACACAGTTAGGAAGACACAGGATAAAAGGTCAGGTTTACAGGTCATCAGTAACAAATAAGCACAGAGATTACAATATACTCAAAAGGTCTGTGTGTGAATCTGTAAGGAAAGTCCAGCACAAGTATATTCTACTGTGTAGTGATATTCTGACCTTTGGTATTGTTACTGAAAAAATATGCTACATGTTCTTTTAAGATCTGTTTTATCCCTATACAATACATGCTGGCAGATACTCCAGAGGTCAAGAATCATGTGGAGAAATCTTTCCACAATTCTAATATCTGTGCTCAGAAGGAAGGAATTCTACAAATTCTGATTTAACAACTTGATCGCGGGGAGAGATCACTATCCGGTTCTCAAACCAAGGGCTGAGAGGCAAGCGACCTTAAGTTAGCAGCTTTGCTACTGACTTACTTTATGATCTTCAACAAGTCACTTACCCGCTCTATGATTCAATTTCCCCATTTGTAAAATTAAACATACATCCTTTGTAAAGCTCTTTTAGCTCTACTGATGAAAAGGACTATATAAGAACTAAATATTATTTTATTATTATTTCTTTGTTTAGTTTTTTTTATTCGGTGCATGTCCCCCTGGTATCTGGGCACCTCAACAAAATTATGAAGTTATGAAATTATGAACATAGAAATATAGATTCACTCCACCATGCAGAGATGGGAAGTTCTTGGTTTATGTTTTTAATGTATTTATTGTCTGTCTGTCCTTCTGTTGGTGTTAAAGTGGAACGGTTATATTGAAGAAGTGGGTTTCATTTTGCTCTGAAGTTACTGAAGTTTGAGCTCAAGCAGTATGTACAGCAGATGAAATTTTGGCAAAGCAAATGTAAAGCACTAGGCAACAACACAATTCTATAGCTAGTATTGCTATATTTTAAAATACCTGCAAGCAGGTAAGTTATTCAAAATTCTCTAAGTAAATTACATTAGAAACAAAGTGATGTGAGGGGTAAACGTCTACTTTCCCAGAATACATTTCAGTGAGGAGTTTTATACCCGAAAAAATATAAAAGTGTGATAACAGAAGAAGGAAGACTTACTTTTTACCACATAACAAATGTTTGAAAATATCACAGCACTTTATAAGGTCATATAGAACACTAGCTGTAGCACTACAGGAAGGTATTATTCAGTCCAACAAAGAATATAAATCCTTGTAATGCATATGATTTAAAACATATTTTAATTCTTATTATGCTTTTAGCTTTGACCCAGAGTTCCTGCTGCCCGCTATAGTGCTCAGAGAGGCACATTATTTCCCAAGATTCTTTAATTAAACTTGTAATGTAACATTTTGCCCATGGTTGCTGATTGCAGTACCTGGCACTTGCATTTGCAGAGATACCACCTACCACTTTTGATCCGCTGCCCAGCCTATGAACCAGAGCATTCACTTACCATGAAATACACATTATTGATACTTCTAATGCTGAAGCAGACTGTTTCTTTCACTTGAGCTTAAATCTTTGTTATTGACTTTGTTGAGGTCAATGTCAAAGACATGATGGCCTGAGAGACTGCAAGAAAAGTGTGTTTTGTTGTTCAACAAGCTTCTTCCCTCCACATTCGAGAAATGAGCACTGTACTTTAGGTTTCAAAAACAGCCATGCCTTTGTGCCCCACTCAGAGAAGGTCTCCCCTTGCAAGGTCTTGAGAAGTGAATTTAGTATTAATGAAAGATGCTGCATTGGCAAGCCTGGAAATGGGAATTCCTCTGTATTTATCCACAGAACCCTTGCTGTCCCACCACTAAGCCTCAATCCTAATCAGTGGGGCAGATCCTCAGCTGGTTACCAATGCAGCATCTTTCCCTAATATTAAATTAATTTGTCAAACACTTGAACTGTCAAGTAGACTGATCCAAAGAAAGATCTGTCTCTGTATGTCTAGATGTTTATTCAATGCCCATCCCTCTCGTGTCTGAGTACTTAGGGTGAGAAGAGAATTCAGTCTTAAAGTTCATTCAGTCTTGGCTTCTCTGCTGAGAATGTCAACAAAACGCCAATTCTGATGGTGGTTCCTATGACATTTACTCAGCCACACTGTACAAATGTATTGTTTTCTATTACTAGTTGGATTATTATATATCTAATTTTAAATTACAGATTGTGGAATGCGGAAATCCTACATCTTGCATTTTCTAACTTCTTGGGTTAAAATTTGCAGCCGCAAATTTCTATACTATCGTAACAGGTGCAGCCTAAGAACTAAGGTTTGCATGTATTTTTCTTGTGAATTTAGAAGATATCCAAGTAGTGATCATTATAGTTAAGTTGAAATCTGACTTCCAACATATCCTCTTTTTTCAGTTATTTATAATTTTCTCAAAGAGACATATTAGACAGAAATTTCCCATCCTTTTTGGACTATCTCTAACTCTGAGCTATTGAGCTTTTAATGTTCAGAATTTTAAATCTTCTGAAGCAGTTTTACCTGACTTGAATGCACCAGATCGAGGTCCCAAACAGGGATCGGTTGCCAAACTTGAGGGTATAAACTGTCAAGACCAAGCATTGGGTTAGCGAAGACTAATTGGCCTGCCACCCTGGGAGGAATGCTGAAATGGTGGCTAGATGAACCTTTATCGACGAGACCGACATGCCCTGCTACTTTAAATGTAGCAGACAGTTCAAAATGAAGGGTACCGATGACTGCATCAGAGAGGTATGACTCCGCGAATACCAGATCGAGAATCTCTTCCACTTAGCCAGGCAGGTGTCTCTGGTGGATGGTTTCCTACTGCGAAGGAAAAACTCCCTAATGGGTTCTGAGCATGTCCGCTCTAACGGGTTCAACCATGAAGCGTCCAAGCCGTGAGGTGGAGCGATTTGAGATTGGGATGCTGGAGCCAGCCATGGTCCTGGGTGATCAGGTCTGGAACTAAGGGCAGGATGAATGGGGTGCCCACCAACAGCTCCAGAAGCCTGGTGCACCAGTGCTGGTGGAGCCAGGCTGGCACTATCAGTATCACTGAGGCTCCTTCACTCCTGACCTTGAGCAGAACCTTGTGGACGAGCAGAATAGGTGGGAAGGAGAAGAACAGGTGGTCTTTCCAGGGGAAGAGGAACGGGTCCACAAGCGAGCCCAGACTGCGATTCAGGAAGCACCAGAACTGCAGGCACTTCTTGTTGCTTCTGGTCACAAACAAGTGGATCTGGGGAACTCCCCACCATTGGAAAATGTTCACCACATCTGGGTGAATGGACCACTTGCGGTTGTGGAAGGATCTGCAGAGACGATCCACCAGCTCATTTTGAGATCCAGGGATGCCTCCAGGTGTATTGAGGAGGCTATGGAGAAGTCTCAGAACTTGACAGCTTCCTGACATAGGGGAGAGGAGCGTGGTCCACCCTGTCTGTTTATATAAAATATTGTTGTTGTATTGTCTGTCATGACTGACACACATCTCCCTTCCAAGTGCGCTTGGAAGGTCTGGCATGCCAGACGAACTGCCCTCAGCTCCCTGGCGTTGATGTGAAGCGAAAGGTCCTCTTGGGACCAGAAGCCCTGAGTCCTGAGCTCTCCCAGATGCACTCCCCACTTCATCACTGATGCGTCGGTGAAAAGAGACAAGGAGGGATGTGGTTTGGAGAAGCGCACCCCTCTGCGCATCGCTTGTGGATCAAGCCACCATCGGAGAGACTTGAGAACCTGCGTGGTGTGAGCATAACTACCTTGTCCAGACTATCTCAGCCTGGTCAATATGCCGATGCCAGCCAGGCCTGGAGAGGTCTGAGCCTCAGTCGCACGTGTTGTATTACATACTTACAAGACGCCATGAGTCTGAGAGCTTCAAGCAATTCCTTGCTGTGGTGGTATTGCCTGAAGCCCTCTATAATGTCATGGCTTGTCTGAAAACAAGACTCTGGCAGGAAAGTTCTGGCTTGTCATGAATCTTACATTGCCCCTATAAATTCTATTCTCTAAGTGGGGGGGTAGAGTTGACTTTTGTATGTTCAACAGGAGACCTAGCCTGTCAAAGGTAGACCTTATCATGCTTACATGTTGCTTCACTTGTGTCTTGGAGCGGCCCTTGACCAACCAGTCATCGAGATATGGGAATACCTACACCTGGCTTTTTCTCAGGAAGGCAGCTATGACTGCCATTCACTTGGTGAACACTCGAGGGGCTGCTGACAGGCCAAAAGGGAGGACTGTAAATTGGTAGTGAGTGTGGCCCACTACGGATCTGAGGAACCTCCTGAGGGACGGGAATATCGAAATGTGGAAGTATATGTCCTTCAAGTCAAGGACAGCATACCAATCTCCTTGGTCCAGGGAAGGGATAATGGCGGCCAAAGAGACCAAACGAAACTTTAGTTTCTTCATGAACCTGTTGAGGTTGTGCAGATTGAGAATGGGTCTGAGACCCCCTTTGGCTTTCGGGATGAGGAAGTACCAGGAGTAAAACCTCTTACCCCTTAGTTCCTGCAGAACCTCCTCTACTGCTCCTGCTAATAGGAGTTTTTGCACTTCCTGCCTTAGGAGTTGCTCGTGAGTGGGATCCCAGAAAGGTGATGGGACGGGGAATTGAATTGGATATCCCAGTTCTACTGTGCGTAGTACCCAGAGGTAATTTGGAATCACACATGGTAGAAATGGGATAAATGGGCTGAGAAGGGTGGTGGCAGATCCAGGATTTGGGTTGGTGTGTCACCCCCGGGCACACCTTCAAAAGGCCTGCTTAGGATCAGGGGGCTGTCTCGTTGACCCCAACCCCTGATTGGAAGGGGGTTGAGATGAGCAATGCCTCTGATTTCTGCCCCATCTTCTGTTAAGGTCCTGCCTAGGTAGTCCCCGATAAGGGCATGGCATAGGCTGGGGCTTAAAGTATTTCCGCTGTGCAGCAGATGTATGCAGCCTTAAGAACATAAGACCGACCATACTGGGTCAGACCAAAGGTGCACCTAGCCCAGTATCCTGTCTTCCAACAATGGCCAATGCCAGGTGCCCCAGAGGGAATGAACAGAACAGGTAATCTTCAAGTGATCCATCCCATCGCCCATTCCCAGCTTCTGGCAAACAGAGGCTAGGGACACACACCCCTGCGCCCCTCCTCCCCCAGGTTCTGTACGCTTCCCGGAATGGCACAGGGGCAGGCAACGAGCCTGCCCTGCCCCCGGTGCGCATCGGGCCGGAAACCACCCCCCGAACGCCTCCTGCAGCCGAACCCCCTGCCACACCCCTCATGCACCCTGACCCCCTGCCCTGAGCCCCCTGCTGCACCCCGACCCCCTGCCCTGAGCCCCCCGCACCCCTCCTGCACCCCAACCCCCTGCACCCTGACCCCCCGCTGCACCCTGACCCCCTGCCCTGAACCCCCCGCTGCACCCCGCACTCCTCCTGCACTCCAACCCCCTGACTGAGCCCCCTGCTGCACTCTGCACTTTGACCCCCCGCCGCACCCCTCACCCCTCCTGCACCCCACACCCCAACTCCCTGCCCTGATGGAAGGGGCGGAGAGGGGGCGGGGCCGAGGGTGGCGGCAGGGAGGTGTCAGTAAATGCAGCCCTCAGGGCAAGGTACTAGTCCTCATGTGGCCCTCGTGGTCATTTGAGTTTGAGACCCCTAAGCTGGATTATGTGATAAATGGTCACTTACACCAAAAATCACAAATATTCCAGGTTACACCCAATCCCAAGAGACCAGGCACCCATCCAGGTCGATTTGCATGCTAAATCTCACACCAAAGACAATGCTGAAAGCCAATTCTACAGTAAACTAACTATTAGCTCAGAAAAAGGAATGAGAGTTATTGAGAGGTTAAAGCAGGTAAAATATATGTACGGGTGAGTCACAATCTATAAATCCAAATGGTAGCAGCGATGTAGTAAAATCTGCCAGTTTCCCAAAAGTCTCTCAGGGCAATTTAGAATAACTCAGGGGATCTCCATCTTCTCATTCAGTTATTCTGCCCTGTTAGAATCCAAACAATCCAGAGATGAAGAATTTTTCCTTGTGTCCATACTTATGGCTTCTTCTCACAGAAAACAAGGTGACAGGGTCACTACCCAGTGGGCAGAGGAATGCATTTAGAGAGTCTTTGATCTCTAAGCATCACACTTGCCTTCGAAGTCACAAAAATTAGCACTTTCCTGTTCAAGTTCTTAATTTGCATTACACAAGGCTTCTTTCTTGTTTGATGGGTTATTTAGTTACAGGGGTATATACAACATAAAATGTTTGCTGTTACATTATAACAGGATACAGATAAGTGAAAACAATGCATGCAGCATCCCATCAGTTTCTATGAAGTTTAAACACCAAATACATTCTTATGCATTTAACAATCACTTTGATCTATACTAAAATACACAAGTGAATTGGCCCGGCTTCCAACTATGCATTTGTAAGTGTTCGGTGAGGCCTAGGGCTTTGGCATGAGCAGGCATGTTGTCTACCAGTGTCACAAGGGTGAAACTTAGGGCATGTCTACACTACAAAATTAGAATCAACGTAACTTCTGTCAGCATACCTCTATCACAGTAATTCATTGCTTGTGCATGTCTACACTTCGCTCCTTGGGTCGGCGGTGCGCTTCCTCAACAGCAGTGCTTGTACTGATTGTACTGTAAGGGTGAGGCATTGTGGGACGGCTTCTGAAAGCCAGTAACACTCAACGTAAACAATGCAGCATCTACACACACTCCATCGACCTCACTACATCAACATTGACTCTACGCCACTCGTAGAGGTAGAATTATTAAGTCAGCGTAGTGGGGCAGTTATGTCAGCAGGAGCGAAATTTGTGTGTAGATACTTCCATAGTTAGATCGACGTAAGCTGCCTTGCATCAATCTAGCTCTGCAGTGTAGACCAGGCCTCATTGGCTAACATTAGAAGAAAAAACACAGGCTTTCAGGGCTGCATCATTTAAACTGGGGAAGGGGGAGGTCAGGATAATTTAAAAATTAGCAAACCTCCTCTTTGATAAAATATTCTTCCAGGTGTAGAGCATCAGCACCAGCCAGCAAGCCTCCATCTCAGCCAGATGGCAGTCCTTGATGACCCACCATGCACTGAATTCCCCAGAATGAACTCCTGAAGCTTGCTAACACCATCTTTGCATGATTGGCAGCACCATCCTTTTTGATGATCCCTATAAAGCTTAAAATTGTAAGGTGAGGTTTGCCAAC
The DNA here is from genome assembly GCF_011386835.1 of Chrysemys picta bellii. Lineage (NCBI taxonomy): Eukaryota > Metazoa > Chordata > Testudines > Emydidae > Chrysemys > Chrysemys picta. Next base: position 69,929,771 of record NC_088800.1, on the reverse strand, counting down.
TTCTTGATTAATTTTTTGCAGAGCCAAGCTTCCCTGCTGGTGGCCCTTGGATCTCTGCTCCCATGCTGTTTCCACTGCTTGATGTGAAACAACGTTAGTGCAAAACACAGAGACATTTTTGAATGCTGGGGACATTTGGCACCTGAGCATGTGGCTGCACCCAGCAACATGGTTAACAGTGAGAGAGTAAAATGTTCAGGCAGTTATGTTGGAATAGAACTTGCCAAAATCTGGCTCTTGTAAATACACAAACATTTCCCACAGCTGACCCAGGTAAATTAAAGTAACGAATTAGTTACACACTGCCAGAAAATAGCAGGAAGAGGGACTAAGAGGGAGACAAAATGAGGCATCATATGCAATGACACACACTGCACACAACCTGATTTTTATACAAGAGAATGAAGGGAGAGAGAGAGGAAATCATCTTACAGTTAGATATTTTTCGATCTACCCTCTTAGTAAGATTTTTCCCCAGAAAGAGAGGATTCCCCTTCCTATGAGGTCAGCTGTAATTATTTTGCACATCCTCCTGGTGTAATAGTGATTAATGCTCCTCTGTCCAACTTCCATGTTATATAAATAAGGCCTTGGCCTTGCTACCTCTTACCAATGATACAATAATAGTTTAATTTCAGATGGGGCAAAAAAGTGTAGCAGCTAATCAATATTTAAATTCAATCTGAAGCAAACTATGACACTAAACAAGAAGAGTTCTGATTTGTCTGCTAAATAGGAGCGTGTTGCTCTGATCTTTCCTAACATTACCACCTGCAGAGGTCACCCTTTAAGAACCTACTAGCTTGCCTTACATCAATAAAGTTACCTCAGTATCTTTCATCTTCCCTACGCTAACTACAGGGAAGGTCTAAGGAAATTTAACACTTAAGGGTGACTACTGTTGTGTATTTTCTGTCTTGCCTTATCTTCCTCAGTGGCACAGTTAACAATCTACATAAATCTGACTAAGCCTTCCTAAATGTAGCACATTGGTGCTAATGAATTCCTTTTGATAAATAGCCAGATTAGGTTATAAATGTGCTGGAGCTTCCAGGTAAAAAGGCCTTGATAATAATACCTCGTGCATCTTCAGCAGTTCTTTGCCCATGCACTCAAACTGCTCTACAATTGAGGTAGGGAAGTTCTATAATCCCAACACAGATGGGGGGAAATGAGGATGGTGGGACAGGGATTAAGTGACTTCGCAAAGGACATACAAATCTGTGGCAGAGTCTTGACTCTGTTTTGAACTCCATACCCTCTTAGAAGTTAAGATAAGAATGTTAACAGTTTAATATCTCTATTCCACTTTTAAAAGGTCAAGTTATGAAAAATACAGGTATATGCCCTATCTATTTGACTGGAATAAATGAACTCAGGAAATGATGTCAGTCATCTAACTGATGCCAGAAATGAAAGGCAATGACTTCCAATTATTCCAGCTCAGAAGTACCATGTTTCTGGATTTCAAAGTCAAACGAATAGGCAGCATGCTTAGAAAGGTTACCATGAATCTGATCTGGTACTTACTGATAAAGCTTCATTGATTTGTTGTTTTCATTGATTTTTGCCTTTTTTCTGTTAGTTACGCTGAACTTTCTCAAATTTATAAGGCACTTTATGTCCAGCTACTATACATCACAAGAAAGATGTGAACAATTAAAAGTTCAATAGTTAGGTCCCAATAAAGGAGCTTGTCAGATAGCCATCAAATTCTGTATGTTCCCAGTTTGTAGAAAAGCCAGATATTGTTAAAGGGACACAGTCAATTTGACAGCTAGGTAATTTATAAAAAATGCATTTCAAGCAGTTACAGGTACTACACTTGACCAAGTCCCCTGCCAATGTCACAGTTTTACATATCATATTTTACTACTCTATTTTTAGTTTCTTTCTCACAGTTGCTGTGTGAAAGACCCACAAAAACAACACTGGAAACCAACAGACTGATTACACAGGGGAAGCAGTAAAACCAAATATACACAAAGTGCAATTAAGTGAACAAAGTAAAACTGGAAACACAGAATTTTTTCCCCTTCTAATCTTTTCTGATTTCCACAATCTTGATATTACTCACAACAATAATAGAAAAACACTTCAGGGAGAAGAGTGATTTTTAAGCTGCATCCCAATAAAGGCAGGATTTCATGTAAAGGCCTTTACTTATTCAAATAATCACCTTCCCTTCATCCAAATCCCTCCTAAGAATCTCACCTCTGCTGTGAAGGCTACAAACATTTAAACTTTAAAAACTGTTCGTACTGTAACAAATGGAGTCATCATATGATTCTGTTTATGTAACTTCACCCAACCCCACCAACTCCCTCATTTGCTGTTTGTGTCTTGTCCAAAGACTAAACCATATGGGGCGGAGAGCATGTCTACCTATCTCTTCTGTGAGAGCATAATATACATAATACTAAATGAGTGGCATCAGTGCATTAAATGTAAAGTTTGACCTTCCAGGGATAACTGAAATCTACAATCCATTATTTCCAGTCTAGGCCACTGGGACTTATTCTTGCACACACATAAGGGGAACTATTGACTATAAGGTGCAGAATATGTTGATTATAAAGCAACATCAGTGGACCTCACAAATAGGGAGCCCTTGGTGGAAAGGAGGGTTAAACTTAAATCAGTGCATGTAAAGTAGGAGATCTTCAGAGGGATGCAGAAGGAACCTCAGCTTTCCCACCCAGTCCATCCCAAAGAAATATTTAGCTGTTCCTATTAGCCGTTAGAGGGAGAAAGACCAGCTGTATAAAGCTCTGATTTACACACAGCAATTTCAGAGTCCAATCTGCTTACTGAATGTCATTATAATGAACTACAGTGCCAAGTGCAGCACATAATGGACCCAATCCCACCTTCATGGAAGTCAATGGGATCTTGCCAGTGGCTTTGGACTGGGCAGGGTTGGGCCTAATCTCATAGTCACCTAACACTGGAGACAACCGCACAAAGGAGAAATGCCTTTGGAACTTTCAGGATTTTGTAGATTCAAGTCATAACATCAGAGTCTGTCCTCAGTTGCAGCTGTGCATCTCCACCGACTTCATACGAGCATAGAATTTAACCCTTACTATTGTTTCAAATTAGACTTTTGTTTAATTTTTGTTCTAAAGAAAATACACACGCACACGGGTGAGCTATAAACAGTAGGTTATTTATACTGTGAAATCTAACAGGACTAATGAAGTGGTAAATGCCAATGCCAACTACCATTTATCCTGAGTCCAAGGATTATAGGCAATGATTGCATGGGGATATTGTAGAAATGGTAATGTGCACATTTAGAAAAATATCATTAATCCAGATATTACATTGTACTTGTCAAGGGCAGCCACACAAAAATACTCAGCAAAAGTCACCCCTCAGACTCTTTTATATTAATTTATCTTCAATACTTTAAATACATTATTCTAGGGGTGTGTGTGTGCCCCCATATACAGAACATCTTTATAATCAACTAATGGCTTGTAAAAAGCACTTTTTAAATGAACGTGGGTTTAAATTGTAGTTTCAGTTGCTCTTTTTGCTCTCCCACAATATTTTCCTCTTCCGATGAATAGCCAAACTGATTTTACTCAAATTTGATAAATTACTAGTGTGTTCACTTTTTCTATGGTATATTTCAAACAATACTGTAAATACAGCTAGAACTAAAAACTTCAGTAACAACTCAACTTTATTCTGTGGATTTATGCAAATAGAGGTCCAAAGAATAGTAGCCTAATCTCAGAGAAATCAGCGTAACAGAAAGCCTAAGCAGAAGGGAGGAACACACCAAACACCTTCACAGCACTGCTTACACCTGTAATGATCACAGAGAATGAAATAAGACAAAACATAGACCCAAGGTCCTGATACCATTTTAAACAAATCCCCAAAGCAGAATGCCTTCCAGATGTTTGAGAGACAACGTTGCATGCAGTATGTAGCACAAGTTGTAAAATCAGACACCAGTAGATTATGTAGTTTTTCTTTCAAGTGTTGTACCTCCCTCTGCTGCTGCACAGAATTCATCCTGGCAACTTGCCAGTGTGATAGGTCTCCATTTATTTTATTTACACTGTGTGAAATTATACAATGGACCAGATCCTCAGGTGGTGCAAACTGGCACTGCTCCACTGAAGACAACAGAGCTATGCCGATTTACCACCAGCTGAGTATAAACTCTGCAGACAGAATTCAGTCTTTGATAAGTATTGACAGCCCTGATCAGGAAAGCACTTAAAAAATTACATACAACACACAGAAGAACATGAATGTTGCCACTTTGAAAAGAGAGGACACAGAGCAGGACAAAAAACAAATTGCAAAAAATTTTAGACACTGACCGCTAAACAAATATTGAAACTGCACTAGATACATTACAAAATATTTACAATCTGGGGACTTTCATGGGGTTTTTTTTGTTTGTTTGTTTTTTTAAAGAAAATCTGCATTTACTCTCACAAATTCTGAGTGAAATTCACTAGAGGTCTCTCTAAAGAATAGTTACTGTGTATCCAGAACATCTAGTTGGTTTAAGTACATTTTGTTTAAATGTACATTTTATCTTTGTTTATCTTTCTTCATTAGTGGAAAGATTTCTTTGACGTAATTCTGCATTTGCTCACAGAATTGTCCTAACCCAGGGTGTAATTTCAACAATCAGCCAACTCCAACACCAATAAAAAACTTTATTTTTTTAAACTTAAGCCAAGTTACCTCAATAACTAAGAATTTGTCTAGTTTATGAGAAAATGTTCAGAGTGAAATTAAATGAAGGTGCACATCAGAGTATGGTAGCTTCACTGTATGTCAGGGACAGGGTTTTAATTAACAGCTTGGTACTGAAGGAAGTTGATTGTAATTAGCATTATTTATATAGTTCCCCTTCTGTCAATATGCCCGATATAATAAAAAAGGTTGAACACAGACTAATTTTACAATTCACTTTCTATGGGAGGTTAAATGATTCACAAAAATTAACTCTTGCTGGAATACAGTGTATGTCACAGTATTGTCAATGCTGTATAGATAAACCACCACTGTTTTGATTATCACTTTCAGCAGAGAAATGCCTTAATTATCTTTTTCCTGTAAAAATTTAACCTAGGAATACATTCAGAACTAGTTAAGTACCCTGCTCAATCAAGGTCTAAAAGCTTGTGCATAACCTCAGAAATGTGAGTAAGGCCCGCTCACATTTTTGAACTCACATGTCTAAGTACCCCTGGTGAATCAGGGCTTTGGTTACCAACTTTTTATTGAAAGAAACAGATCTGTTGACAGGACAAGTTTATTTTCTCCCATCTGTGTTAAAAGAGTGATGACAGATATAAAAGATAAAGGGATATAGCTACAGTTGCCATTCTGGTTGGTCCCTCAGCAAACATCAAGGATTTAGGTCCTGATCCAAAACCTACTGAAATCAGTGGAAAGATTTCCATTGACTTCAATGAGCTTTGGATAAGGACCTTAATGGACACTAAGTTTGAACTTCTCTTGCACCCTACAAAGATGGTCCCTCCAGTAAAGGATTAAAAATAGTCCTGGGAAATATTCCAAGACTACACCTGTAGAGTCTTCCAGTGTCTACTATAAAGCAAAAACAAGAACCACTGTATTTTGGGATTATTGGGGCCTGATGAAAAATTATGGAGGGAAATGTGAAATCTGAAGATTACAGGAGCTTTTTCTTCTTTTATGCTTTTGCAGTTCATTGTGATAGTCACAATGATACCTGCTCACAGTCACCTGACTGAATCAGACTACAATCTCATTCTCTCAGGGCAAGGTCTTGTGACTACTGCACAGTCTTACCCATGGAAATATAGCAGTTTGCATAGCAGTTACCAAAAATAAGATGAAAAAATAAGTTCTAACTAAATAAATGTTATAAAACAAGATAAATGAAGTCCAGTTTCCTCTTAGGTTACTGAGCCAGGAGGATTCTTTTCAGTAGCACCTAAGGGATTTATGAGCAGAATTGCACCGCAAGTCTTTAATTTATTGGAAAAAAATCAGTATCCTAATTCACAGTAGAGCTAACCAGGCACAACTCTGTAATAGCTCCCACCCACTATTTACCAGCATGGGCTGTTTACTCACTCATTCTTTCTCCAATGCAGGATTTTCTTGTCACATTATGTAAGCAGCAAGGGATTTTTCCTGCCCCAGATCAATGAAATGTTCCCCTTTTTATTTACCAATTCTGTAGTAAATGTAAAAGGAGGAATGGCACAAAACACTTTTTAGAGATGGAGAGCAACTACTGCTATAAACTGAAATGTCCATCTCACTTGTTGAGACTGCGCTGTAGTATTACAGGACCTACATCTTCCCTTTGGAGAACAGGCAGATATATTTGCAACATCCAGCCTTTTACAAGAGCTAAATCCACATCTAATCTTGGGTTTCCTACTTCATTCTTACATGCATCTCATTAGACACTCGAGCTGTTGCATTCCAGAGCATCGCTTTTCCTGGCTCACTGTATCTGATTATGAGACAATATCATAGCAATTTGATTAGATTGAATGTTTTTTTATGGGGACTGCGTTCCTAAGACTTCAGTTGTAAGTCAATCCAAATCTACTAGTAGCTTCATGTTTCTCAGCTGGTAGCACATGCAGTTTTCTCTTCCCTTTGGCTGCAGAATGAAAGATTCTTAATCAAAAGCAAACACGCTCCTTTCAAGGAATTTCACATTTCTCCCAGTGGGCATATATCCCACTGACATTTTAGATTTTTGTTCACTTATATGCCCTGTAAATTTCCCCTTCAAAAGAGTTTCGGAGTTAAAAGAAGAAAAAATTCTATGTGCCATGGAAAGCACAGATCCCACTATGTTACCATCATTTGTTTTGTTTTTTAAAAAAAGATCTCATATTTAATATTGCCAACTCTCACCACTTTGGAGAGAGTTATGGAATTTGCAAGATTGGGTATTTTTCTTTAAGTCCAATCTCCTGGATCTATGTCACTACTTGAGAAGATCAGTTTTTTGTTGTCTGCCCACCCCCTCCCCCAATGAAAGTAAGCGTCTAGCCCTCATGAATGTAGAGAAAAGCCTGAAAACATGAACCCTAAAGACAAAAAAAAAAAAAAAACAGAAGGCAAAGAAAAAGAACCCAAACCCAATGATTATTTAAAAAAAAAAAGATTTTTAAACCAATCTCAATATTTCTGAATGGTCGAGGTTGACAATACTGCGGCTTCACCATGTAAAATGTCTTCATTTCTCAAGAGATTAGTAACGTGATGCTGAGCCCTTCACTTCCAGGATGAGAAGTTAATCCTGCCCAAGTCAGAAGTGACTGTAAGTCGTTGCTATCTGATGGCCGTTTGGCATCATGTGTGAAATCAGTCGGATAGTTTCAGTTTAGTTATCAGTACACAAAAACCACCATCACCACAACTGGCACCAACTGACAGATGTTGGCAGCCAGAACAGAGGACTTTGGCCAGTAGAATGCTCCCACGTCTATAAGTGGTTCTTTCCAAGTATTTTTGAGGGACAACAGCGTGAGGAAACTTGTACTGCTGCTGACTGACGCTCTACCCGTTCCAGGGACAAGCAGAGAAATTCAGTCTCGAGGGTTGTCAATATGGCATTGTTCAGACATACTAAATACACACAGGTCTTGAAGTGCTGTAATGAAACCTGTGTGTATAGCCCACAGAGTGCTCACTCCAGAATCGGTGCCTCATTGTCTTCTTTTTACGCAAAGATGGGGGTTAAGTGTTCTTATTTCTGGGTTTAACAAAAATGGCCAAGGGCCAGGCAGTTATTTATAGTCTAATATAGACAAAAAAGCTATTGGATTCAGAAATGATTTCAAGGGAGACTGCGTTCTTGTTAGAAATGCTACATGAGGCTATTTCCACTGTTCAAAAAGGCCACTTAACACTGAAGGACAAACATCCACTGTGAAGGCAGACTGCTACAAAACAATGACACAGTGAGAAGCTTCAACTTTGAGTTTTTATTGCATTAAACCAACAATCAGTTCCAGAGAAAGGGATTATGGGAAAACAAATAGCTTTTTATAGGACAACATTTATTTTCCTACACAATTTTCTGCAGGGCAGCACAGCTTAGTTCTAAAACTAGCTCCCTCCTTAAAGGAGAAAAAAAGCAGACAGGATTATAATAAGCAATTCTCTCCCACGGTCTCCTTAAAAGCTATCAGAGACTCCACAATGGCTAATTGGCTGGATCTTCAGGTAAGAATTGTTCTGAGCTACACTGATCTTGGCCCTGCTGAGATCAGTGTTAACCCCCTGCCCAGCCATGATACAGAGTTATTAATGATGGCAACCACTCTACTTGCAGAGCTCCCATCTCAGAATGATCTATTTTAAAATGCCAGCAGCACTGGAAGGAACAGTACACTCTGATAGAAGACTACTGCTCTGGAGGCTGGAAGGTAAATCAGGCTATTAACCGTGTCAGCCTGTTTCTGAATCCTGTCAGTCCCGAAGACATTCTCTGGCCTCCTCATAGAACCAAACGCCACCACAGCGGTTTTCAATGCTCTACTATTAAGCTATACATTTGTCAGGAAATTATCATGGTCTGGCCTGTTTTCCATGATAATTCAAACTGAGGGGGGAAAAGTCTTATTTCTGTCAGAGCAACATTTAACTGCTAAGAGTTGCAAGTGGGAAATGCCGCTGCTACAGAAGGTTTTACAAATGGGAAATGTCTCCACAGTACTGTGGCAAGCATGTAGCTTCATAGATTTCAGCACCAGAATTTGATTCACAAAACCGAGAACGTTCACGTTTCTGAGAGGGACTTCTACAACATCTCTCAGTGTGACCCTTCTTCAGCACTGACGCTTCTTCACAATCTGAACTTTCTGAACACCTCAAGCAGCTGGATTTATTTATTTTTTATTAAAACAACCTTCCACAAAAATATCTCCTCCTTTCACCCCAAAGTAGCATCTGATATATTCACTTCCCACATCCTATATTCTAGCTGTATAATTTATTTCAGGTATTTCAGAACTTAACATTTTTCAGCTTAAATTACTTTCCAAAGTTCAGGAACTGTTTTTGCAATTCACATCACTGTGGTCATTTCAATACGGATGCAAGTTATCAACTGCACTTATCAATACAGACCAATCAGACAACACTGATTTCTGAAAAAGTTAGAAAACAAGTTCATAGTCTATGCTGGCTTTATACAACAAAGGAAAACGGGCATTATATTTTCTCTTTGGTTCTGATTTTTGTTTTATTTTCTTCGGGTGGTTTTAATGGTGGTTATATATGAATAGATGTTGCATCTGATCACAGCATAAACATTGTCTTATATATTATGCATGTTAGCCCAAGTCTTAGTCATGGACCTTTCTTGAAAAGTCACCCCATCAGGTCAAACACAGCTGTGCCGGGACCAGGTGGAGACCCTAAAACTAATTTCATTTGTACGTAAAGACACTTACAAAACCACCAAGTTGGGATACCAAGTTTTGCTTTGGACTATTATGAACATAAGGGCTGTATGAAGTTTGCATCCAGATCTGGATCCAAATTTCCCCAACATGCAGAGGCCTTTTGATGACTCCTGTAACTTAAAACCAACATAGGTCTCCTGAGGTGGTGAATACATCAGCCTGCTGCACTGCCTGGCACCCAGGAAATGACTTTTAAAGCCAAAAGGTGCTTATGAGACTAAGAAGATTTTCCACACATAAACCCAAAAGCTGTGGGCAGCACACACAGGTAAGAACTCCAGTAGCTAAATGCGAACACTGCTTATTTGTTTCATTAATCTGTTAAATAGAGTTCTGCCAACCCTGCCAGCTGCAGTACTCCACGGTTCTAATGACACTAAGAATAGAGGAATCCTCAGCATCTGATCAATCCATCTATAGCACAGCTTGGAAATATACAATTTACAAAACAATCGATAATGACCTCTGTAACAGAGAGGGAAATAAAATCTCATTCTTCTTGCCTGATGTTTTTGCATAGTCTCAAATTCTTTAGGCAATTAAAACATTTTAAATCCTGCTGAGGACACAAAATTACTCAAGATAGTTAAGTCCAAAGCTGACCGCAAAGATTTATAAAGGGATCTCACAAAACTGGGTGACTGGGAGACAAAATGGGAGATGAAATTCAATGATGATAAATGCAAAGTAATGTACATTGGAAAACATAATGCCAAGTACACATCAGGGCCGCCCGGGGGGGGGGGGGGGAGGGGGGCGGCAAGTGCGGCAATTTGCCCCAGGCCCCGGGCCCTGCAGAGGCCCCCACGAGAGTTTTTCAGGGCCCCTGGAACGGAGTCCTTCACTCGCTCTGGGGGCCCCGGAAAACTCTCGCAGGGCCCTGGCCCCCAGAGCTTCTTCCACTCTGGGTCTTCGGTGGCAATTCAGCGGCGGGGGGTCCCTCCACTCCGGGACCCGCCGCCAAAGACCCTAGGCCCCCGGAATCCTCTGGGTGGCCCTGCTACACATACAAAATCATGGGGTCTACATTACCTGTTACCACTCAAGAAAGATTTTGGAGTCATCATGATTAGTTCTTTGAAAACATCTGCTCAATGTGCAGCGGCAGTCAAAAAGGCTAACAATGTTAGGAACTATTAGGAAAGGGATAGATAATAAGACAGAAAATACCATAATGCCTCCACTATATAAATCCATGGTATGCCCAAACCTTGAATACCACGTGCAGTTCTGGTCACCCCAGCTCAAAAAACATGTATCAGAACTGGAAAAAGTACAGAGAAGGGAAACAAAAATTATTAGGGCTTCCATCTGAGGAGAGATTTAAAACACTGGGACTGTTCATCTTGGAAAAGATGATTGAGGAGGGGGGATATGACAGAGATCTATAAAAAAAAGAATGGCGTGGAGAAAGTGAATAAGGAAGTGTTATTTACCCCTTCGCATACCACAAGACCCAGGGTCACCCAATGAAATTAATAGGCAGCAGATTTAAAACAAACATAAGGAAGAATTTCTGCACAGAACACATGGTCAACCTGTGGAACTCATTACCAGGAGATATTGTGAAGGACAAAATTATAACTGGGTTCAAAAAAGAATTAGATAAGTTCATGGAGAATAGGTCCATTAATGGCTATTAGCCAAAATGGTCCAGTATGCAACCCCATGCTCTTGGTGTCCCTAATCCTCTGATTGCCAGAAGCTGGGACTGGATGACAGGAGATGGATCACTCAGCAATTGTCCTGTTCATTCCCTTTGAAACATCTTGCCCCGGCCACTGACAGAAAACAGGATACTGGTTCTAGATGGACTGTTGGTCTGACCCAGTATGGCTGTACTTATGACAGTACATTTGGCCATTTGTGTTTCTGTAGATGGAAAGATATGAGGGGGGAAAACTGAACAGCCACTCCTCCTTGATGTAAATAAGATCAGGCTAACATGAGAAATATGGCCCTAAATAATGGTGTCATTCTCAGGACACATGTTTCAGATGTAAGGTATGACTGTCTCAATGAATGAGAATTACACTGGTTCTGTGGTCTTCCTTATGTGAACATGTTCTTACATGATGTCAAAAATAAAGCCACCTGACTCTTTCGCTCTCTCTCTGAAAGAATTCTGCCAATCCTGGTTATCCCGACTAACTAGAGATTGTTTCATGCCATCTGGTTCAGTTTTTTAAGAGCATAGTGAGATTTAAAGATAGGAAACAGAGTGTTTTTATTATTAAGTAAGTTAACACAGAGTACCTGTTGTAATTCTGTTTTAGTTAACTGAGGTATAAATTTGGCCCATTTTTTCTAAAACACTAAAATGCACAAGACTTGTTTTTAAAACGTACTTATCCAATACAGAAAACAAATATGATCATGATGTAAATAGTGGTGTAATTAACATAGCAGGGCTACATTAGGTATAAAATTCAGGTTTAAGTAGTAAAATAGTATACTTGCAACGAATTGCCATACAGTGGGTACTGAAAAAAAAAATGCAACATAACGTCCGCCATCATTCATGCCATCCTAAATGTTTGCCTATTAGCATCCATGACAACTTCACTTGCTTACATAACATCTGGATTTCACGCCATGTGAACATCATTTTGCCACACAGTGGAGGTAAATCTGTCACTTTTGGATTCCCCTTGAAGACAACTGATTAACAGTAGTTTATTAATCTTTGACACCAAGTCAATACCCTTGACAAGTTGCACTTATTACGTGTCACTGATAGAAATTCTGAGATCTGAAATCTTTATTCATGTGATGGAATCTAGACAGGGAGCCTGACCTACAGGAGGAGAGTAGAGGCAGAAGGTACTTGAACTACAACTCCCATGAGGCACTGCAGTAGCATAGGTAGACACAGATTAATGTCAAACTGAAAAAAAATGTGATATTTTGATTCAGGTAGCAAACTGAAAATGTTTTTATTTGGGTCAACCCAACCTGAAACAAAATATTTAATTTAGATTTTTTCCAATGGAAACTTGAACATTTTTGGCAAATTTCCATTAAAAAAAATTTCAAATTCAGGAAAAATGCATTTTCCTCTGAAAAAACATTTCAACAGATAATTCTTGACCCGCTGAAATGTACATTCTTTACAAACGTGGGAAACTTCACTGAGTTCTATAGGTGTATAACGGAGGGCAGAATATAGCCCTATAACTTTTATTAGAGCTGTCAAGCGATTAACAAAAAAGTAATCACAATTAATCACACTGGTAAACAATAAAAGAATACCATTTATTTACATATTTTTGGATGTTTTCTACATTTTCAAATATATTTATTTCAATTACAACATAGAATACAAAGTATACACTGCTCACTTTATATGTATTTTTATTACAAATATTTGCACTGTAAAAAACAAAAAAGAAATAGTATTTTTCAATTCACCTCCTACACATACTGTGGTGCAATCTCTTTGTCATGAAAGTTGAACTTACAAATGTAGAATTATGTACAAAAAATAACCGAATTCAAAAATAAAACAATGTAAAACTTTAGAGCCTACAAATCCACTCAGTCCTATTTCTTGTTCAGCCAATCACTCAGACAAACAAGTTTGTTTACATTTGCAGGAGATAATGTTGCCCGTTTCTTGTTCATAATGTCACCTGAAAGTGAGAGCAGGCATTCGCATGGCACTGTTGTAGCTGGTGTTGCAAGATATTTACGTGTCAGATGCACTAAAGATTCATATATCCCTTCAGGCTTCAACCACCATTCCAGAAGACATGCATCCATCCTGATGATAGCTTCTGCTCGATAATGATCCAAAGCAGTGTGGACTGATGCAAGGACAAGTCAGAGTCCTGCACTTAGGATGGAAGAATCCCATTCACTGTTACAGACTAGGGACTGAATGGCTAGGAAGCAGTTCTGCAGAAAAGGATCTAGGGGTTACAGTGGACGAGAAGCTGGATATGAGTCAACAGTGTGCCCTTGTTGCCAAGAAGGCTAATGGCATTTTGGCCTGTAGAAGTAGGGGCATTGCCAGCAGATCGAGGGACATGATCATTCCCCTCTATCGACATTGGTGAGGCCTCATCTGGAGTACTGTGTTCAGGTTTGGGCCCCACACTACAAGAAGGAGGTGGAAAAATTGGAAAGAATCCAGCAGAGGGCAACAAAAATGATTAGAAGGCTGGAGCACATGACTTATGAGGAGAGGCTGAGGGAAATGGGATTGTTTAATCTGCAGAAGAGAAGAATGAGGGGGGACTTGATAGCTGCTTTCAACTACCTGAAAGGGGGTTCCAAAGAGGATGGATATAGACTGTTCTCTGTGGTACCAGATGACAGAACCAGGAGTAATGGTCTCAAGTTGCAGTGGGGGAGGTTTAGGTTGGATATTAGGAAAACTTTTTCACTAGGAGGGTGGTGAAGCACTGGAATGGGTTACCTAGGGAGATGGTGGAATCTCCTTCCTTAGCGGTTTTTAAAGGCAGGCTTGACAAAGCCCTGGCTGGGATTTAGTTGGGAATTGGTCCTGCTTTGAGCAGGGGGTTGGACTAGATGACTTCCTGAGGTCCCTTCCAACTCTGATATTCTATGATTCTATGTTCATTTTCATCATCTGAGTCAGATTCCACCAGCAGAAGGCTGATTTTCTTCTTTGGTGGTTCGGGTTCTGTAGTTTCCGGATCGGAGTGTTGCTCTTATAAGACATCTGAAAGCATGCTCCACACCCCATCCCGACCAGATTTTGGAAGGCACTTTAGATTCTTAAACCTTGGGTCGAGTGCTGTAGCTATCCTTAGAAATTTCACATTGGTACCTTCTTTGCGTTTTGCCAAATCTGCTGTGAAAGTGTTCTTAAAATGAACATGTGCTGGGTCATCATCCGAGTCTGCTATAACATGAAATATATGGCAGAATGTGGGTAAAACAGAACAGGAGACATACAATTCTCCCCCAAGGAATTGTCACAAATTTAATTAACGCATTATTTTTTTAATGAGTGTCATCAGCATGGAAGCATGTTCTCTGGAATGGTGGTCGAAGCATGAAGGGGCATATGAATGTTTAGCATATCTGGCATGTAAATACCTTGCAACGCCGGCTACAAAAGTGCCATGTGAATGCCTGCTCTCTCTTTCAGGTGACATTGTAAATAAGCGGTCAGCAATATCTCCCGTAAATGTAAACAAGCTTGTTTGTCTTAGCAATTGGCTAAACAAGAAGTAGGACTGAGTGGACTTGTAGGCTCTAAATATTTACATTGTTTTGTTTTTGAGTGCAGTTATGCAACAACAAAAAATCTACATTTGTAAGTTACACTTTCACAATTAAGAGATTGCACTACAGTACTTGAATGAGGTGAACTGAAAAATACTAATTCTTTTATCATTTTTACAGTGCAAATATTTGTAATAAAAATAATATAAAGTGAGTACTGCACACTTTGTATTCTGTGTTGTAATAGAAATCAATATATTTGAAAATGTAGAAAAACATCCACAAATATTTAATAAATTTCAATTGGTATTTTATTGTTTAATGGTGTGATTAATCACAATTAATTTTTTTGAGTTAATCACGTGAGTTAACTGTGATTAATCGACAGCCCTAATTTTTACCCTCCCAACAGATAAATCCACAAAATGTGTACTTATTAATTTCTATCATTAGTCTCTCTACACAAACTTTTTTCCAAACTGTACCTTCTCTCTTCTTTACCATCACAAAATAACATTAAAAAATTAAGCAAAAAAGCAGTATAACAGCAGCATATAAAAATCAATTTAAATGATTGAAATTTTCATTAATTTGATAAACAAGTGACTAACCAACCACATGTCAGGTTACTTTAGCATTTTAACTATTCTGTATTAAAACTGCAAAAACCAAGATGTATTCTTGCAAGCATTCTTCATGCACACACTAACTCACCTCCCATTTCCTTTAGCAGAGCCATCCTGTCCATTAATCTGCAAAGTCCATCTTAATTAGAGAAATTTAAAAGGAGTAGACCAAGCACAGCTGGTTGAAGTTTTGCGATATTGATTTTTTTTTTTTTAATAAAAAAGTGTTCACCAACATTTGTAAAATTGCCAATAGCCCTACAGCTGGTCCAAAAACGGGGGGGAAAATAGTCAATAAAAATTCATCAAAAGCCCAAAACACAATTTTTAAGGGGTTGGGGGAGGGTTCAAAATGTCAATCAAACTAGAACTGAGGAGAGAATCATAGGATGGTGGAGATGGTGTTGTCAAACCAGCTGATTCATCCCACCATTATTGAGGATGCCAACCTATCAAAGCATCCACACAGCAGCAGCCTTATTTTCAATCCCCCAGGAAACAAACAAAAAAAGAGAGAGAAATAACGTGGGAGGGATTGTAAAATCATCATACTAGAACAAAACCCCTCACTAACTAACTAAATTAACTTTTTATTTGAATTTGCAAAAATGACAAAGTTGCTGATTATTTTTAACATGAGGCTTTTCATAGCAAACAAACCAGAGCTCCCTCCTCTCCAATTAGGGCTCAATCTTGCAACTGCTGTACATATGCAATTGCCAGTGAACTCAGTGGCAGCTGTGGATACAGTATGGACTAGCTCTTCTCTTTGAGAATCTAAACCCTTCTGATCATTTTCCTAAATGTGGCAGAAAGAAATATGCTGCAGCAAACAGAACATATCCTTTGACCTTCAGCTATCACAGTTGTGGCGCACAGGTTAAGTTCTCTCTTACTGTGAGAGATACAATCACTTGATTCCCTCTCCTTGCCATGCCCCACTAGATCTCAGCAGTCATGTTTGAGCCACCTCTATCAGCTCACAGTGCTATGGGAAATAAAGGTTTCACACAAAAAGAGTTGTTCTCAGCCCTGACAATTAATTTCAAGATAAGGAGACAGACGTTTTTTTATGTGAATTGATACCAACTATCTAGATTCAGAAACGGATATAGCCTTCTAGTGATATTGGTAGAAATATCAATGTGTAAAAATACACTTAATTTGTCTTCATTATTAAACAATTTTTTTTTCTCTTTCTCTCCTGGAAATGTTAAAAGCCCACTAAAAACACAGTGATGTCAGGAGCCACTTGGCACTCTCATTGGTAGTCTTAGCAAGGAATTAATAGGCATGAAAAATGAACTACACTCAGATCAGGGAAGATGCAATTTGGCAGAGCAGCATAAGAAAATTTGTACTTGTTCCGTGGCTAAATGGAAGACCTCAATCTGTAGTGCTGTTCTTTTAATTTTTCAAGAGTATGACATTCTTACACTTACACACACACACACACACACACACACACGGCACTGTTTATTCTGAACACATACACACGAACACACAGACACTGCATTGTTTATTCTACTGAATAAGCTTTTTAAGTCTAGTCAATGGAAGGTAACAGATCCCTTCAAAGTAAGATCTCAGGTCTTAGAAGCTATTTCTAGGTAACTTCCTTTCAAATCAGTAATGAACAGGCCTTGCTAATTACCATATTGTTCAATTCCCTGCAATTTATGACTCACTAATATGAAGAGACTTGTACTGTCATAACTACTTTGTAGTTTGATACTGCTCTACCAAGACCCTCCGACCCCATATAATAACAATTGTGCCAACCCAACCCTATCAATCACACCCTATAGGGTTGTTTCCCAGAGAAGGGGGTATGAAAAAGGATGGAATGAGCTTGGTGCAGCCACCAATATACTGTAAAATAGTTAACAATTCTCCACTGGGAAAGTCTAATGGAAGCCCAAGTTAGAAAATTTTATCTCTATTTGGAGAAATTGGAAATGTATATGTCTCATCTTCAGTATGTCAATGCTATTGCCTCAGCAGTCTCCCAAAGATCAAGGCGAATGGAAATCAATGCTGCTGCCTTATTAGGAAACACAAATCAAAGACTTGGTGACTTTGTAAAAACCCCTCTGTCACTTTGATCTTTTGGTGCCAAGCATTTCCACAGATTCATTACTGTGCATTGTTATGTTTTAGGAAGAAATCTTTACCTGCACTATCTGGGAAGCTGAGCTGGGCAAATGGAAGAGGGGAGACTCTCATGTATTGACAGTTGTTTTGCCTTTAAAATGATGTCCTCTGCTCTGATTATGTGGTACAGATTTCAATTAAGTTCAATCAAGATTTGAGATGATGGCACTGCCTTGTCACTCTGGAAGCAGGTACACTCCAGAACATCCTACAAGTTAAACAAATACAGGGGGGAAAAACAGTACTAACCTGGGTCTCCAAGCCGGTGTAGGGACGGGGTGGCTGGTCCTGTAAAAAGAAAGCAGAAGGAAATTGTGACAGTCTATACCATTATGTTCACCACTTTTACAAGACTACAATACATTTTGTACAGAGTATGCCTTATGAGGTATCATTTAAAAACTCATAATCTGCGGAACATTATTGTCCTGGTAAATTGTATACACATATACAAAATCTCATGTATAAAATATTCTACTGTATAACATTGTTATAACATGTTCCAAGTTTAGAAAAGCAGGCACAAACCAATCTTTTAGAGACAAAAGAAACACTGGCACCCAGCCAGATATCGGCATAATCAAATGGATTATGATGGGTTATCACCACGTTTATCCTCCATTCTTTGGCAGGAAAAAGGGTGCAAGCAAGAACTTTACATATTAGCAATGAAAACAGCTTCAGGTCCAGTGTAATCAGACTGGCTGTCACCTGAACCCCAGCTGGAGATAATCCTCAAGAAGTGGAGAATGGTATAAGAATAGAGGGGACCGCCTCACCTCTGTCCCCCCATCTCCACTCATGGCAGCTACAAAACTCTTGAAAGACAAAGGAAGCATCATTGAACTGGGGAAGAGGTGCTGGCTGGAAGGCTTTTCGGCCAGTACAGACTGCTGTAAGCATATAATGAGATAAAACCTTTGCTTTGAATCCATTTAGCTTGCTAAATTAGGTATTAGTTTGCGATTTATCTTTTTATTTTCTTTGTAACCAATTCTGACTTTTATGACTCATTACTTGTAGTCACTTAAAATCTATCTTTCTATAGTTAATAAATTTGTTTTATTCCTTTATCTAAACCAGTGTGTGTTTGGATTGAAGTGTTTGGAAACCACCACCTGAGATAACAGGGTCTGTGCATATCATTTTCCTTTGATGAAAGGATGGACTTTCTATGAGTTTGCATTGTCCAGTAGAATGCTGGGCAGTACAAGATGCACATTTCTGGGGGGACAAGGCTGGGACTGGGAATTTCTTGGTGTCACTCTGCAATATAATTCATGAGTGGCTAGCAGAGCATTCATGTAACATAGCTGCGAGTGATTTTGCACCCTGGAGGCTGTGTGTGAGCAGCATCAGAAGTGGTGGCTCTTATAGCAAAGCAATGTAAAAGGCATCCCAAGCTGGACAGCAAAAGGGACACAGCTGTTCAGTAGCATCCCTGGGGAATGTCACAGAAATAGACAGTCTTCAGAATACTGAGAAGATGGGACTTTTTTAAGCTGTTATTGACTAGGCAAGATGACACCAAAGAAACAAGTGTTTACTCTAGCACAGACTTCTCAAATGTTATCGTCTTAAGATAGCGTACCTTTCATATACACCTCTCTTCCACTCCCACACAAAGCATATGCCAGCTATAATATTTGGTTGCGTGGGATAAAAGTAATATTAGAAGAGTATTAGGGAGACCACATAGGTTTCAGAATAGACTCAGGGTCATATGAGGCACTTATATCATTGATCTCCTATTTTGGTTTTCATATTTTTCCTGCTCTGTTCTATTTTTACATTGCAATACAATTGATCTGTGTGTCTTTAAAGTTTTTGAGCTCTTTCAGAAAGTTAACTGGAGACTTTGGCAATGTGTAGAGCTGGTTGGAGAACTGAAAACCTTTCACACACAATATTTGTGATTATGCCCATTTTTTCATCAAAATTTCATTCTGATGATCCAAGTAGCTTTAATAATGTGTCATTATATTTAAGTAAATAGTTCTAGCTTTGTAGTGTATATCTTCTTTTGTGTACAAAGTAAGAACTCTTATCTCAACTTGGTTAGGGGTCCAAAGCTTATTAAAGAACTCCTAAATACTAAAGCCCAAAAAATGTCCATATGGCCAGTTAATTAACAGGTCCTAAGAAAAAGATAATATCCTTGCAAGAAGCTACATCAGGAGTAGGCTTTGCAGAATTAGATGTGGGGTTTTTATATAATTTTGGAAGATAGTATTTATGTCGATTTTTAAGCATTTGCTTTGATTTTTATCAATTTAAAATGTTCACCGTTGAGCAAAATTATGTGGTGAGCATTTTATTCCACTTATTTTGAAGCATTTTCTCCAAAATTTTAAATTTTCATAGTTGTGAAAAATTATGGGGAGATCATGAAACAATTAATTAGAGTAGGTTTTGAGATTCAAAAATTTAAAACTTTATAGATGTTAAAACACAAATTGTGAACATCACATGTCAACGTATACAAAGTAAATATCTCTAAATCAAACTAATAAGTTCTCTTCTTACTTTGCCTATTTGTAAATTTCAGTTATCATTGGAAATATTTTTTCCTCGGTTTCAAACCCAATCATTAGTGTTTTGGGACTAGCTCTCAAACAAAATATTTAAAGAAACGTCTTTTAAAGTACAAAAGGTACACTTTAAAAGCTTCAGTCCTGCTGGCCCAAGGTATTACTGCAGGGTCTCACTTTCTATAGCATCCTGTTTAATTGGAAAAGCTAACGAAGTGGAACCAGGTCAATGGTGCTTTCTCTTTAATCCATCACGTCTGTCGAAATTAGAAGTAGGGTAAATTCTGGCCTGTCAGATTATAAGGCCCCTGGGAATAAGAGTTTTAATATCCCAGGATACTTCAGCTAAATGTGATTCTTTTTTTCCCCCCGCAGAACCACAGTGTGTAACAAGTAGCTAGCTTCCTTCCTTTCCCCTTAAAGACTACACAAAATGCAGTTAACGTTTGCATGTGACCATAGCCAGTTTTTGGTTTAATACATTTTTTATTACTGTACTAATGAAGGGGCCTTTTAATCAGCCCAGAATGAAGATTACCAGTTGAGTACAGAGATGCCTTGTAGCCAACTGCCTCTCTTTTTCCCCAAGCAATAAATAAGTTATGTGATATCTGCCAGCAGTTTATGCACAGCTGAGAAGTATCAAAGTCTTACCTCTAATCCAACATCTAGTGATCTTATCAACATATTCAAACACTGAATATAGCTACTGCTCACACATGGATGTTATCTGACCACAGACCAAATGATACTAAGAGTTGTAGGATGTGCAGAAACATGGATGGTATCCACTAATGATTTCACTCAGCTAAATTAGATGATTTAATGAGTAGATGACAAAGAGTCCTGTGGCACCTTATAGATTAACAGACGTATTGGAGCATAAGATTTCGTAGGTGAATACCCAGTTCGTCAGATGCATGTAGTGGAAATTTCCAGAGGCAGGTAAAAATATGTAGGAGATAACGAGGTTAGTTCAATCAGGGAGGATGAGGCCCTCTTCTAGCAGTTGAGATGTGAACACCAAGGGAGGAGAAACTGCTTTTGTAGTTGGCTAGCCATTCACAGTCTTTGTTTAATCCTGAGCTGATGGTGTCAAATTTGCAAAAGAACCGAAGCTCAGCAGTTTCTCTTTGAAGTCTGGTCCTCAAGTTTTTTTGCTGCAGGATGGCTATCTTTAAATCTGCTATTGTGTGTCCAGGGAGATTGAAGCATTCTCCTACAGGTTTTTGTACATTCAGTTCATTTGCAAATTTGACACCATCAGCTCAGGACTAAACAAAGACTGTGTGACAGACCCAGACTAGTAGGGTACAGGAGTCTGGTAGAGGGCAAATATACTGGTCACTGGATGAGTAGTTTTCTGTTCCCTGAGTGACCAGAGAAGGGGCTGCACTAGAGTAATCAGGAACCTGCTAGAACCAGTTAAGGCAGGCAGGCTAATTAGGACACCTGGAACCAATTAAGAAGAAGCTTCTAGAATCAATTAAGGCAGGCTAATCAGGGCACCTGGGTTTTAAAAAGCGCACTTCAGTTGGTGGTGGGAGTGTGAGGAGCTGGGAGCAAGAGGCGCAAGGAGCTGAGAGTGAGAGTGAGAGGGTGTGCTGCTGGAGGACTGAGGAGCACAAGCGTTATCAGACACCGGGAGGAAGGTCCTGTGGTGAGAACAAGGAAGGTGTTTGGAGGAGGCCATGGGGAAGTAGCCCTGGGAATTGTAGCTGTCATGCAGCTGTTACAGGAGGCACTATAGACAGCTGCAGTCCACAGGGCCCTGGGCTGGAACCCGGAGTAGAGGGCGGGCCCGAGTTCCCCCCAAACCTCCCAATTGACCTGGACTGTGGGTTCTCCCAGAGGGGAAGGTCTCTGGGCTGTTCCCCAACCCACATAGTGAATCTTTGAGGCAAGAAAATCCGCCAATAAGCGCAGGACCCACCAAGATAGAGGAGGAACTTTGTCACAACTATGAATGGCTAGCCAACTACAAAAGCAGTTTCTCCTCCCTTGGTGTTCACACCTCAACTGCTAGAAGAGGGCCTCATCCTCCCTGATTGAACTAACCTCGTTATCTCCTACACATTTATACCTGCCTCTGGAAATTTCCACTACATGCATCTGACGAACTGGGTATCCACGAAATCTTATGCTCCAAAACGTCTGTTAGTCTATAAGGTGCCGCAGGACTCTTTGTCGCTTTTTACAGATCCAGACTAACACAGCTACCCCTCTGATACTGTAATAGATAGTGCTTTGTACTATGTTAAAAGCCATAGAATAAATTATTAACCTCATAGGTCAGGGCTGGGCAAACTACAGCCTGGGGGCCGCATCCGGCCCTCCAGACATTTTAATCCGGCCCTCGAGCTCCTGACGGGGAGTAGGGTCCAGGCCTTACCCCACTCCACGCGGCTCCCAAAAACAGTGGCATGTCCCCACTCCGACTCCTATGCGTAGGGGCAGCCAAGGGGCTCTGCATGCTGCCGCTCCCACTGGCCAGGAACCGCGGCCAATGGGAGATGCAGGGGCAGTGCCTGCAGACAGGGCAGCGAGCAGAGCCTCCTGGACGTGCCTCTGAGTAGGAGCTGGAGGGGGACATGCCGCTGCTTCTGGGAGTTGCTTGAGGTAAGTGCTGCCTGGAGCTTGCACCCCCGACCCTTTCCTGCATCCCCAACCCCAGCCCCACCTCAGAGCCTGCACCCCCAGCTGGAGCCCTTACCGCCCCCCGCAACCTCAACCCCCTGCCCAAGCCTGGAGCCCCCTCCCACACCCAGAACTCCTCATTTCTGGCCCCACCTCAGAGCCTGCACCTCCAGCCAGAGTCCTCACCTCCTCCCGCACCTCAGCCTCCAATTTTGTGAGCATTCATGGCCCGCCATACTATTTCCATACCCATATGTGGCCCTCGGGCCACAAAGTTTGCCCACCCCTGTCATAGGTCCTCCCAGTAAAAGACATTACTGCACAAGCACTGGAATAGACTTCCAAGGGAGGCTGTGGAACCCCTGTTATTGGAGGATTTTAAGAACAGGTTAGACAAACACTTGGTCTGGGTACATTTGGTTCTGCCTCAAGCGTCAGCGCAGAGGGCTGGAAGGGACCTTTAGAAGTCAATTAGTCCAGCTCCACGTTTCTATGATTCTAAACATAGAAATTGGGTTCCAAACAATGTGTTTTTAGTGTGTGGAATACAGTGTATCAGTCTCCAGATCAATGAAATTGTGGTTGCAGAAAGGCTTCTACATCATGGCAGTTTCTTTTTTATTTTAGTCCACATACTGCTTACTAATTATTACTACCCATTGTAGTTGTAGCATACGCTGTAGGCATTGCATATCACCACTAGGGGTCAGATTTTTGTACTCATCATTAGTAGTTAACATTCATACACATGACATAAAATTACTTCTGAATGCAAAACCATCAAAAACTTGGCTACTTTTGAGGTTAAATATAGGAATAAAACAAGTAGAGTTTTGCCTTGGCATTTCCCCCCTATTGTCCTACCGTGTGCCTTGCACCAAAATCTTTGACTGGAGTGGCACATGTTTTGTGAAACTGGGTTTTTTGAGTTTGTAAAGAAATTTAAAAATACCCCAAATGTTTGGTCACATGGTAGGCTATCCCTCTCTCTCATTACATCAACTGACAGCATGACAGAGCTAAACCAGCCAGTTTGGTTTTGAGTGTCAAATGTACCTCATTTAAGAAGGTCACTTTTATCGCTTGGTGGTTGGTTGACTGTTTCAGTTTTGTGTTGTTTTGTTTTAGTTTCTCTATTGACTGTCAATTCCAGAGCCGGATCTTTGGGTCCCAAAAAGCTCCGCACCTTGAGCATCCCCTTATATTAGAAATGTAAAGTAGAAACTTAGCTTTCATTTAAAGGGGGCAAAAATATTTAGAATGAAAATAAGTTTCTTGTCCTTTTCCTTGCAACGGTATCTTTAAGATGTGAAATCAATTGCCAGAGTTTAACAGAGCAACCACCTGGGTTCCACTTCCATAGAGATACACACTCTTACTTTTCATTCAAAATGAGTCAGTTCATTTTAGGGTATTTCCCAAAGACAGTCTTCCCTAAAAGGCTCAGGTAGGTTCAGTGCATAGTGGTGTGAACATGATAGACTGTTCAAAAATGCAAAGGTCAATTTGGGAATACACTGTTGTCTGGTTAGGCATGCCAGGTATTCTAAAGGATGTTGGCAGCTTAATTGCCAATGTCTGCAGGGGACTTACCTTAAGTATTTTAAACTCTTTGTGTGTTTTTAATGTGCCTAGCTGCCACAATGCAAGATATATAAAAATATATATAAATATATAAATATTATTTGAGATGGAACGAGTTTCACACAGATCTTGTTACCACAGAGCTTACAGACACACAGTGCATAATCCACCTTGAGGACATGCTGGAGAGCTTCCGCTCTGAGGACAGCATTTGCTAGTTGACCTGCTCACTAGAACTGAATGGTCATGGAAACAAAACATGAACGTTTTTAAACAACAGTGATAACTGGAAGAAAAAGAAATAATTGTTAGCTGGCTCATAAACCTCAATATGCCCTCACTGTGTCAACACTGCTGATCTTATTTGCACCTCCTGCAACACAGCAGGTAGGTATCAGGTACACGTTTTGGAGGGAGAAAATTCCTGGAACAGCCTTCCTCACGCGGCTGAATTCATACACAGTTCAGAAATGTATCTGTTTAAAAATACATTCAGTGCTCATCACCAGAGCATGTAGCACCCAACAATCTAAAATCAAACAATTGTGCAGGTATGCATGCAACCAAACTGCTTTGGTAGCCTAGCAAACTGTTAGCACTCAGCTTGACAGCTGGATCCATCTGCTAGAAAATCTCTCAGCACTTGCCTTCTAAATCCACAGCCAACTGACTTACATGGGCCTGTACGAGATAAGGGCTGTAGATGGTAAAAGGCCTTCCCAAATGGACCACAAATCCTGCCCTGAAGGCTACTAGGAATGAACACAGAAGGCTGCATAGTTCATCTGCTCTCCTCCTATACACGACCAACTCCTCCTCACTGAAACAGTCTAGTACCCAGGTCGGCAACTGGTCTAACAATACTGAGATTTGTAAGAGTAACCCCCCGTTTTGTCTCTCAGGGCCCTCCCCTGCTTCCACTTTACACTGATATACGTTTGACGTTAGCGGCGTTACACCAGACTTACGCACATGGGGGAGAATTTGGCCCATATTCTGCTTGGTTTGGTTAGTCTGTTCTTTAAAAGAACCATGGTTATTGAAAGCAACTTGCTCACAAAAAACAAAGGAAACACAAAAGGAGACAGAGAGAGAGAGCTGTTCAGCGAGGACAATGTCAGCAGCATCAACAACACTAATCAGTCCATAGCCTCGTATGTGAAAGGTCAGTCTTGCCCACACAGCCATTTACTTCAATCTGTGAACACTTACTCTCCTTTTCTTACATCGTTGTGACAACACAATGCTGCTTTCCCACTTTTTGTGTATTGGATTTAAAACTGGACACTCCCCCTTTTGCTCTTAAGCAAGAACAGAAGGTCTCTGGACACCCAAAAGATGAATACAACTGTTTGCAGCTGAAAGTCATGGGCAAGAATATTACAGTAAATGCTACAACACAGAGTTGTTTTATCCCACATGACAATTACATAGGCCACGTTCACAGATGTCTCAGGCAATATGTGAAAATTGGAAGAAACAAATTGGGTATGATAGCAGCAAAACATTACCATGTAAAAAAACAACAACCTTCACTTCTGGTATGATGAAGTTCACACATATCAAGGGAGCAGTAATTTAACTGAGATAACTGGCTCATTGAATGATTTGCATATTATTAGAAGTCTGTCAAGGACTATGAACTGTGAACCAATTCTGAACTGTTATGGTAGGTTACATGTAGAGTAACCCCCACTGACTTCCACTGGTCCCTGATATAACTAAAGTAATGACTCTGTAAACTGAATTGTATAAGCTTATAGAGCCTTTGAAGCCAATACTGCGTAGGCTTCCATACTGTTTTGAGACCTTGAAAAGACATACAGCATGTTTGGTCCACAAACAGAATTCTGTATTACCTAAAGCCCGCGCACCCTTCCCCCCGCCTGTTCAGATCTCTGATTTTTCTGCATTGCTTCATGTACCGCAGATAGACAGCATTGTTACCACTGCTAGTTGTGTCACTCTTTGTGGAAAGCTGATAAATTGCATAAAGTCACTCCCTACATGAACACTCTCATGTGGAAGGACCCCTCTATTCAAAGGGCAGCTTCTTATTTACTTTGACTCCTGAATCTCTGCTGTGGTTCTGCTCTGTTTAACAAAGAATATTTTAATAAACTCTGAAAGAACTTGGTGGTTCTAACCCATTTCATGCAAATCCAGAAAGAGCATATCTAAACATTTTGATGCCTTTTGCACATTGTGTGTTCTTTTTCCTGGCTAGGGTCTCACCATTATCACACTGATGTGACAAAAGAATTGTTAGTTTAACGTGCTGTAAGATAACTGGATGCCAGTCAGTAAGACTCAAAATAGGTAAAAGCAATGTGTGAACTGGCTGCCAGAAGACTGGAAACCCTGGTGAGACGAAGTCTGGCCAGTTTCCCACAGAACTGCTGACTCAAACGGTGATGGAATAAAGTTTCCATGGCTTCAGCACAGGGAACAAAGTGGAACCCCCTAAAACTGAATTATACATAGTAAAGACCTCTTTCTCAAGGAATGGCCATGGACCTGATTCAGTTCCCACTGAAGTCAATGGCAAAACTCACTGATCCTATGAAGACAAGATGCAAAAAGAACAGGACAGGCCCCATAGTTGTTGGAGGAAAGGCTGAAATAAAAACAGAACACTTCTAAATAAGTTTTTCTTTCATCTACCTCTGCTAAGCTAATACCAGATGCCTTTTCTGGTGCTAGAAGCTATGATGATTGGTGCCACATATAGGGCCAGGGCCAGATCTTCAGCTATTACAGACTAGCAAGTTCCACTGATAATTTCAACCAGCTGAGGATTTGGTTCACAATAATTAGGTAGTAGATCAATCAGGCAAGCAAACATACAACAGAAATTACAGTGGGCATGCAATTTAAAGGGATGCTTTTACAATTTGGCCTTAAGTTTAGATTTTCTGAAATTAAGCTTTTACATTACAAAAGAACAATGGATATTTAAAAAACACATTCTAAGGTAACTGTTGCATTTAAGCAAATAAGCCTGTGGTGTGTGCAACCCACACACTGGAGCACTGAGAATCTTTAAATAAATATTCAATTTACTATAAACAAATAGCTTCACTGATTTTCACTAAGTTGAAAAAAATCAGAAAGTAAACAATCAGTATGGATGAAAAGTAGGAGTTCATTTTAAAAATTCTTTCCATCTTAATAATGCAAAGCGCTTATAGTAACATCGCTAAATGAATGTGTGTGTGTGATTGGAAAGTTTCTGCCTTTTTCTCTCTACATAACAATACTAGAAAAGAAATGTTGCAAAATATTTTGCAATGAATGTTTCCTATATTCCAACCAGCTCTCTCATTTACAAGTTATAAAGACAAGTTCTTCACTTCCTTGCACCTCTACAAAGGTACAAAGTGTTTTATACCTTCTCTGCACTAGTGTTAATGACTGCATAAAGTGTAAGGCAATATAAAAATCAGGTCCATAATTCTTAAGTTCATTATGTCTCTGACGATTACTGTCAAAATGCAATAACATAGTTTTCACTATTCAAGTTACACTTAACTTTTTATGATCATCTCCTCCTTTCCACTTAAACTATTACAAAGCCACATGATCTCAGCGTGCTCTTTTAAACGTCACATTGCAGCTTCTAATTCCTCACAGTGGTCATTCTAACTAGGGTTCAGAAATAATGGCAGAGTGGAACATTTGCCTGGCTGCTACTTGGGTTACACCTCTTCTTCAGATAAATAGTGATATTTACCATTCAGGGCTGTAACTCTGGCACCTGACACCTGGCCAGTTTGGCACTAAATTTACTTTCAATTGGACAATAAATAAGTAATAGCAGAAAGACAAAAAATAAGCAGAGCAAGAATAGAAAATTTCCCTTCACTTTATGGACTGAAGCACTCCTTGAATTTGCCGTTTGTGGTGAAGGTACTACAAATACTCTTGGCAGCAATAGCACACTTCCTGTCTGTGCACGAAACTCAGCGTGCTGCAAGCTTATTGTATAGTCATTTGTGTGCCTGTCAAATAGGAAGTTATCACATCATTGGGCCAAAATGAAACAGCCAAGAGTTAACCACTCTGCCCCGCTGCTAAGAATGTTCCATTTAATCTAAACAAAGAAGCCTCATTCCTATTGCAGACAGGAAGAGTAAAATAAAAGCATTTCAGAATATAGCATCCTGTAACACTATTGTGAAGCAGACATTGATGGAAAAGCACATTCATTATATAATAATGAACTCTTTAGCACTTAGCACATTTGTGCCCTTACTGTACTTCAATTGTTTTTGTTTCTGAGAGGTGAGAATTTGGTGTCAAGAGAGCTAAGCTCTCTGAACCCATTACCAAGGTCATGAGCGATTTCTAGAGCAACAGTCATGCTGGTAAGAACAGAACATGTGTGACAATCCACCCTTCAGTTTGTGCTATCTGGCTAGCTTTAATAACACGCTTCCTTCCCTGATGAACCAAGGGACGCACCCCACCCATGTACTTATTCGCCACACTGATACTGACTTGAACTCTTAATACATTCCATGACTGGCGTACCTGAGCCCACTTATCCACTGACGCTTTAAAAACTCCCACCCCTCAATCTGGGTCTATGTTGGTTATGTGATCTGTATGTATCTCGTGATCCTTGTAACTGATACCTGTAATCTCTCATAATTCAATCTGACCCGAGATGCACAGTACCTTCCCTCTTAACTTGTGTATATTTAATTTTAAACATTAACTTTAATAAAATTGTTTTAGAAAATCAGAAGGCATTTTAAAAGAAAGTTGAAAGTGAACGCGATATTAGTAATTGACTAATGTTTTTTCTCTATTTATTTCAAGGTGACTCTGTGTTCTTGTGAAGTAGGTGTTATGACATCTGATTTACAACTAGGTAAAACTGAGGCGCGGGATGGGGGAAAGTTGTGGAAGGCCCGGGGAATAGATGTGGATTTGTTGATTTGCTTCAATAGACATAGAATATCTATTCATACGTCTAGCAGTCTGATTTCCACAAGTGCTGAGCACCCACAACAACCCCAGATGTCCGTGGGAGCCACTGTTGCTTATCAACTCTGAAAATCAAGCTATAAAGTGCACTAGCCCAGCATTTAAGGCCAAGTTTACTAAACTGCCCATTAATTCAGACTTCCTCACTTCATCTAACTTGAAACATTTATAGCTTGATTCTTCAGAATCATTGAGCACCAGCAGTTCCCATTGACACCAGCTGGAGTTGGAATTGCTCTGCACTTCTTGAAATAAGGCTCAAAATGACTCACTTTGGACATGCAAAAACAAACAAACAAAGACACTCAAGCTCAAGGACCCTTTTGGGAAAATGTTGGCTGAAGTTATTTGTGTTACATAACGAACACAAGACTGAAGCCCAGATCCAGCAAATTGTTCCACACAAGCACAATGCCTCTACTGACATGCAATGACTTGGAGAATCAGGGCATATATTAGCAACAGAAACCAACACCCCTCATTTTGCATTTCCCTGCCCTAAACAGTAAGCAACACAATCTCCTCACATTATCACATCATATTAGCACATCTATTTCTTTTGCAAAGCAGCCACTGCAGTCATAATACATGAAAATGAGTTGGCTACTAATTTTTATTAAAGGTAAATACAATTGTTGACTGTACAAATTATTTTCATACATAATGATAAAAACTCCATCAAACATAAAGATAAACTGTTTCAGCTCTGCTGTGTTCTCTTAAGTTATAGCTTATGGTAAATATAACAAAATTATATATACACATACACACCATTGTTATTACAAAATATATCAGTATAAATGACTTGTTTGTACCTCCAGCAAAACTTGATGTGACATATGGTTCTTATGATACCAGTTTACAGGTTATCACGCCAATAAACTAAACAACAGTAAAAAAAGAATTGCCATGAGACAATAACTTCCCCTCACCCACCACAGAACAGCATGATTTACCACAAGCTGCGTTTACTCTTTGGAATGGGTGCTCCAGAAATGCCAAACTGTATCTTGTCACCATACCTCATTTCAAGTTTCATTAGCTTATTTAACACACCTGTTTCATTTGATTATCACCAGCAGTTAATGAAAACCCTCTGTGTCAGGGAGAAAAGTTTTTTCTTCTTGATCACTGGACCAAGACAAATGCTAGTTTCAGGTCATGAAATAACTGACATTATTTGAGTTAAACCTTGCTCTGCTTGTATGTATGCTTGTGTATGCACTTAAATTCCACAAAGTTTAGCTGCCTGCAACAATATCTTGAGAAATGTTAGAATAGCAACTAGTGACTTAAATAACCATTGCTTCTCAATTTTCAGACCGCTATTTTACAAATGGTAGAAATAATTGTTGGAATTTGAGTGGGAACTAAACAAATAAAAAGAGCATCTGAATGGCATGAGGTTAATATCTGATATTGGAGGACAGATCAGGCCAAGAACACTTTATTTTACCAATAGTGTTCATTATTTTTATTACGCTCGAGCCAAGGTCAGGGCCTCAGCATGCTGTACAAATATGTGATAGAGAACTTGCATTTTGAAAAAGACAAGACAGACAAAGGGTGGGAGAAGTATTATTTTCTCCGTTTTATAGGGGAGGATCCCAGGTATGGAAAGATTAAGTGACTTGTCCAAGGTCATAGAGGAAATCTGTGACAGTACCAAGTATCAAATCTGTCTGGGGGGCAGGAGGCAGTATCATTGTCTGTTGCTCTGCATTCCACAAAATGCTTAAGGCAGCAGACAGAAGAGTCATGTGAAGGCGCGCTATCTCCTCTTTGTCAGTTTCTAAATACTTCGACTTTAAACATTTTGATTACCCTGAAACTCAGTCCCTCTTTGGTTAATGGAAAAGGTCTCAATTTGACATGGCCATTTTCACTTAATCTACATATGTTTACTATCGCAAATCTCAGTCCCAACTTTAAATTGGTTTCTGTTTTGTTTAATTTTTCCATCATGGTGTCTCAGATAATAGAGAAAAATCTCTTTATAATACAATTTAAAACATTAGTCCTGACAGCCCTATCTACTGCCAGGGAAAAGGGGGTCCAAATAATAAATATCTCGGCACGTGGGCATTGACTTGTCAAACTGAAGGGTAGGGACACAACTGTCCCAGGGCTCTGTGGCTTTGTCTCTCTTACAAACTTCAGACCTGTCACCTTATGGTTCTCATCCCATGTTCCATTTCGGCACAAAACCCTCTGTTATTTCCGCTCTGTGAGCGCCTCACTCCTGTTTCTATTAACCAAAAGCAACAGAAGTAAATATTATGTCCAGGAACTCGGAAGCGTGTTGAAAAAGAAGACGACGGTCTTCTCGGAGATCCTTCATTTCTAAATATTATGGACAAGGCTTGAATTCAGCTGGAGCTGTCTGGAACGGAGCTTCAGTAAATATTTTCATACTCATGGGGCAGAAACCCCAGGCAATGGCAACCCGTGGGGGGTCGGAGGGGGGGGAGGGAGGGACACATGACCATCCCCAAAACGTGTGGGGGGGGGGAGAGAGGGCAAGGCTGGCAGCCAGGGAGATGTAGGGACAAGGCCAGAGCTGGAAGGGAAGAGGCGGGGCCATAGCCTCTCCTCTTCCAGCCACCCTGCGTGGTGCAGCATGCAGTGGCTGCACTCTCCCAGGCAGCCTCCGACCATGCTGCTTGCCTGGGACAGCCTAGGCAGCCAGCATGGCCGGAGACTGCCTGGGAGAGAGCATTAGTGGCTCCACACATGCCAGGGGAGCTGGAGCAGAGCCGTCCCCACCTCCCCGCCAGGTAACATGGGATGGGGAGGGGACGGGGAGAGCGCAGGGCCCCCCGGGCTGGGGGCAGGGCAGGGATGAGTCACGTGGGGGGGGGAGACGTGGGGAGCGGGGCGGAGTCACATGAGGGGTCACGTGGGGGGATAACGTGTTCCCCCCCCCCTTTAGCTGGTGCCCCCTTTGTGTCCCTCCCATTAGTTACCTCTGCGAAATACTCTATGAGAATATAAGACCTGATTATAGATCACAATTTCCTAACTCAAAAAGTGTGGCCTCTGAGACAGAGGGAATTGTATATTAGATCTTGTCTTGACAGATAAACAAGAATTCATCACAGACTAAAAATTAATGGTAACTTAGGTACTGGTGATCATGATGTGATCATATTTATAATATTCAAACAGAATAAAGTCCAGATCAGTTATATTTATACTTGGTGCTTTGAAAGGGCCAATTTCACAAAGCTGAGAACATTTATGAGTCAAATCAGCTGGGAGGAAGAATGTAATCAGAAAAATGTGAATGATAATTGCGAATCTAAGAAGACCTTACTAAATGTCCAAAAAGCCATATTTGAGGAAGAGGGCTATATTGATTAAAAAAATTGACTTCATTTAGAGGGGAAGTGATGGCAGCTATAAAAAAAATATATAACAAAAGGAAGAAAGGAGAAGTAGATAATAAATATAAATCAGAAACTAGAAACTGTAGAGAATCTATAAGGGATGCAAAAGAACACAAGGAGAAATCTATGGCCAGCAGAGTTAAGGACAACAAGAAGGAGTTGTTTAAGTATTTTAGGAACAAAAAGAATCCTAACAAATGTATTGCTTCATTAGATGGAAGTGGCAGAATTATCAATAATAATGCAGAAAAAGAAGGTGTTTAATAAATATTTCTGTTCTGTATTTGGTGGAAAAATAGATGATGTAATCATATCATAACTACACTCTTTCCATTCCACTAGTAGCTCAGGGGGATGTTCAACAGCATCTACTAAAGTTAGAAATGTTTAACGCAGCAGGTGCATAAAACTTGCATCCAAGAGTTTTAAAAGAGCTGGGTAAGGAGCTTGCTAGACCATTAATATTGATTTTCAATAAGTCTTGGCACATCAGGAAGCGTCAGAAGACCGGAGTGGCTGATACGGGACTTGATTAATAAAGAATTTAAGGAGAGTAACTTAATTAATGGCAATCAACATGGGTTTAACGAAAATAGGTCCAGTCATACTAACTTGATATCTTTTTCTGATGAGAGTACGAGTTTGGTTGATAGAGATAGTACTGTTGATATAATATATTTAGACTTCTGTAAGGTGTTTGACCTGGCAGCGCATGACATTTTGATGAAAAAACTAGAAAGATATATAAGATTAAGATGGTACACATTAAATGGATTAAAAGCTTGCTGATAGGTTTCAAAATGCAATTGTAAATGGGGAATAATCATTGAACGTATATATTTCTAGTCAGATCCCGCAGGGCCCCGTTCTTGGCCCTACGCTATTTAACATTTTTATTAATGACCTGAAAAAAAAACAAAATCACCACTGATAAAGTCTGCAGATGACACAAAAATTGGGGGAAATCACTAAATAATGAAGAGGACAAGCCTCTGTGTGATCTGGATCACGTGGCAAGCTGTGCACAAGCAAACAATGAGTGTTTTAACGTGGGTAAATGTATACATCTGGGAACAAATAATGTAGGCCATTCTTACATGATGGGGGACTCTATCCTGGGAAGCAGGGATTATCCTTGGATGCATAAATAGGGGAATCTCAAGTAGTAGTAGAGAGGTTATTTTATCTCTGTATTAGGCATTGTTGCGACCTCTGCTGGAATACTGTGTCTAATTCTGGTGTCAACAATTTAAGAAGGATGTTGATAAATTGGAGAGGGTTGAGAGAGGAGCCACAAAGAATGATTAAAAGATTAGGAAGCATGCCTTATAGTGATAGACTCAAGGAGCTCAATCTATTTATCTTAACAAAGAGAAGGTTAAGGGGCAACTTGATTACAGTCTAAAGACCTACATAGGGAATAAATATTTGATAATAGGCTCTTCAATCTAGCAGAGAGAGAGATAACATGATCCAGTGGTTGGAAGCTGAAGCGAGACAAGTTCAGAATGGAAATAAGGTGTAAATTTTTAATAGTGAGAGTAATTAACCACTGGAGCAATTTACCAAGGATAGCAGTAAATCTCCATCAGTGACAATTTTTAAATCAAAACTGGATGTTTTTCTAAAAAGATCTGCTCTAGGAATTATTTTGGGGAGTTCTATGGCCTGTGTTGTACAGGAGGTCAGACTAGATGATCAGCATGGTCCCCTCTGGCTTTCGAATCTATGAATTCACACACTCAGCTCCTGCACTGTGAATATCAGGAATATTCTCCTGGATATCAGGAAAAACTATTTCACTAAGAGGGTGGTGAAACACTGGAATGCATTACCTAGGGAGGTGGTGGAGTCTCCTTCCTTGGAGGTTTTTAAGGCCCGGCTTGACAAAGCCCTGGCTGGGATGATTTAGCTGGGAATTGGTCCTGCTTTGAGCAGGGGGTTGGACTAGATGACCTCTTGAGGTCCCTTCCAACTCTGATATTCTATGATTCTATGATTCTATGAAACAACTCAACTGCACAGGGAAATGTCCCCACAGCACTGTTGAGTGTTATGTCACAGCCAGGTCGGGAATGCTGGAGCAACACAGGTGGCTCCTGCACTGCTCTACTCTGACCTAAAGGTTCAAAGAATCCATTGTCAGACAGCTTTCTTTTAGTACATTTTGGATTAGGGCTGGTGGTAATGAAGATCAAAATCAATTAGCCCTCTACACTTTGGGAAAAAGCCCAAATCTTTATGATTGTCATTTTTTTATTTCCCCATTTAAATTTCCAGGTGAATTTTTGTTCCCAGGAAAGCTGCACGGCAGACCACACTGACATCTCATGCCTACGGTATACATGGAGCAGACACAATACAGTGAGTTGATCTCACTGCTCCTCTAATTTGCTTTGGCCCGTGGCCTGGAGAGCAGTCCATGTTCTGAGACAGGAGCAGAGTCTGCAAAAGATTCAACTCTTGCTAAGCCTAACAGAAAAGCTGATGTGGCTTTGTGTGAGGCAGAAACCTCTTCACTAAGAATGACACTGACATGACCAACTCTGTTCAACTAGAGAATAAACAGAAAAAGAATTATAACATACTTCAGCCACCATGAATCTGTACCAGAGTCCAAGCAAGGAGGGAAAGGCAAAAGGCTCTAGTATCACATTACCACTCCCTTTACTCCATTTTATTCACATTGTGGTCCTGTGCATTAATATATGGTGCACATACACACAAACTACATTAAAAGAACATTATCAAGGTTGCAAAGTCAAGCACTCAAAAGCTAGGAAATGCCAGAATTAAGGTTGACTGTGCAATCTTAATTTGCCCCCCTTGTGCATATGCAGTCTTTAATTACATGATTATATACCATTTTTTCCCACAGGACCCCTGCCTCATTCAGTGCACAGAGCTCACTTAATGAGCATCTTTTTAATATTTAGTTTTATCCTCACTGTTCAGCCTCTTGCTTTATTTGGTGCACACTAACCAAGAGCAGTGCGACTGGCCTCCTGGGCTGGGGCATGCTGGGAGGAGTAAGGGCTGTGCCATAACCCAGCCTCTCCTCTACACTGGCCAATGTGGCTGGCCTGGCAGAGAGATGGGAGGGGCTGCCCCCTTTCAAAGCAACAGGCAGATTTGGCCTGGCAAGGACCACCATCCCCACAGGGAGGGATTAGCCACACTCTGGTCCCAAGTCTAGAGATGACAGCCTGAAACATTTTAGTAACTACAGCACCAGGAATCAAAGCTTGAAGTGGCTCGTGATGCATTTGTTTTCTGCACACTGCCCACGGCTATAAAGGCTTGACTCAACGCAATGGGGCAATCATGAGAAAAGAAGACTAGCCATTCTCAGTTTAGCCTGCAGAGCAACAGGCTGCATTTCTTTTGTCTTAGCTTCACTTCACTAGTGTTGTAAGAGTGTTCACGTAGAGGAGAAAAGAAATAAAGACCTTGCTAATCTACACAGAGACTTCAGAACAACTGATCTGCAAAGGATGCATTCAAGCAAAGATACTGGTTCCATAAAAAGCTCAGCAGGGCTTCTCAGCCTCTTATCACAGGCCATGTCAAATATAATTGTATTATTTCTGAGGGACATCTTAACGAACCTCCAGGAAGCTTTGGTACACAGCTGTAAAAGTCATTATCTAAACAGTTTTTATTCTCCAGCAAGTGACTGAGAAAAAGAAAAGAGACTACAGGAAAATCTCCCTATTACACAGTTAGTGGAATTAGTCAGGGAGGGTGATCTTTGGATACCAAGACTGGGCCAGTTGTCCCGATTTCACTCTCTAACATTGTTTACATGCTAACAGCTTTTCTCAGGAGCAGTTATTTTACTAGTGTAAAAAGAACAGGAGTACTTGTGGCACCTTAGAGACTAACAAATTTACTAGTGTACTAATTCTTCCAACATGGTGTGACAGTGTACCCCATAAGGCTTTATGGGGAGGGGGTGCTTATAAATGTACGTATGACATAACTGGAATATGTTTTGTGCTGCCTGTGCCATGTAACATATCTCCGTAAGGGTTATGGTCTACTATATCTATTCATCCTATTTGTACATATATATCATTTTCTATTCGAGGTTAAGAATATGGGCTGTATGCTTGCCT
Organism: Chrysemys picta bellii; assembly: GCF_011386835.1. Classification (NCBI taxonomy): domain Eukaryota; kingdom Metazoa; phylum Chordata; order Testudines; family Emydidae; genus Chrysemys; species Chrysemys picta. Next base: position 69,893,080 of record NC_088800.1, on the reverse strand, counting down.
GATTTCTAAGTAAGCTTTGTGAGGCATTTGGTCAGCTTCTTTAGGAAGGAATTTGCCAGGTTAAGTACCTGATCAGGAGACACTTAGGGAACAATGCATCTTGGAATGCTCCAATCCACATGAGAAGTCTTCCTGGAGACATGCAAGATGCCATGTGAACAATGGCGTTGGCCTGCAAAGACTGAGTCACGCAGGGGCATGTGACTTGCCCAGGTGACTCCAAAACTCCATCTTGGAGCTGGGCTTTGCATAGGAGGGAGGTCTCCACCCACAAGAGAGAGTCTACTTAAACCTGTGGGAGACCCCTCCATTTTGTCTTCAGCTGGCTAAAGAAGGAGCCTCTCCACCCCCCCCCCCCCCCCAGGATACTTGAAGGAGACTGAAACAAAGGACAGTAACTACAGGGGGTGTGAGTGATTGCTGGACCCAGGCTAAAAGGAGCTTAGCCTGTAAAAGGGAGCACTCTGGAACTGGTGAGGAAATTATCTGTATTCAGTTTGATTAGGCATAGATCTGCGCATTTTATTTTATTTTGCTTGGTGACTTACTTTGTTCTGTCTGTTACTACTTTGAACCACTCAAATCCTACTGTCTGTATTTAATAAAATCACTTTCTATTTAGTAATTCACTCAGAGTATGTATTAATACCTGGGGGAGCAAACAACTGTGCATATCTCTCTATCAGTGTTATAGAGGGTGAACAATTTATGAGTTTGCCCTGCATAAGCTTTATACAGGGTAAAACGGATTTATCTGGGTTTAGACCCCATTGGGAGTTGGGCATCTGAGTGCTAAAGACAAGCGTACTACTGTGAGCTGTTTCCAGGTAAACTTGCAGCTTTGGGACAAGTGATTCAGACCCTGGATCTGTGTCTGGAGCCAGACGGGAGTGTCTGGCTCAGCAAGACAGGGTGCTGGAGTCCTGAGCTGGCAGGGAAAGCAGAAGCAGGGGTAGTCTTTGCACATCGGGTGGCAGCTCCCAAGGGGGTTTCTGTGATCCAACCCGTCACAGTGGCGTAGTCGGCAGGATCTGTGCACAGCTGATTGCTTTGAGATACTGGTAGTGATTTTAAGTGAGTTTTAAGTGTGGTGGCTGGAGAACAGACAAAGTGGTTACTGGTTTGTTATTTTCTGTTTGCTTATTTCGGGCAAGGGAAGTAGAGACAGAAAAGGAAGCTCTCTGTTAACTAAGAATCCCCTGAGCTGAGTGCATCTCAGTTTCAGTGAACTGCAGAGGGGTTGTGGCCCAGCACAAGAAAGCAGGAAAATGAGTACTAGTGATCTCAGTTCCAGTGAACTGCAGAGTGGTTGTAGCCCAGCACAAGAAAGCAGGACAATGAGTACCAGTGACGCTGCTATTAAACTAAAGCTGGCCAGGTTGGAAGCAAAAGAGAGAGAAAGTGAACATAAGAGACGGCTGGAACTAAGACAATTAGAAATTAGTGCCATGGAGGCAGAACATGCAAGGGAAGAGGCTGCCCACAAGAGAGCTATGGAGGTCGAGGCAGCGAGGGCGGAGGCAGAGGCAGCGAGGGAGGCAGCGAGGGCGCGAGCGGCGGTGGAGGCAGAGGCAGCTGCCCACGAGAGGGCTATGGAGGCCCAGAGGGAGGCCCGGAAGCATGAACTGGCTGTTATGGAGTCAAAGAGACGAAACCCTTCCCCTGCTGGCTCCACTTCCCCAAAAATCCACAAATGGGAGCGGCTATGTCCACAGTATGATGAGTCCAGCGATATCGCCGAATATTTCATCACCTTTGAGAGACTGTGCACCCTCCATGCCATCCCTGAAGATCAGAAGATGACCACATTGATAGCAAAATTGACTGGCAGAGCTCTGGACATATTCAATAAGATGCCTATTGATGATGCTTCAAACTATGGTAAATTTAAGGAACTGGTTTTGAAACAGTTTCAGGTTACACCTGAAACCTACAGGGTTAAATTCAGGAGCCTTAAGAGGGGATCTGGATTAAGTAATGTGGCTTATGCCAATGAAATGAGAGATTTGGTAGATAAATGGGTGCGGGGGAGAGGCATTACCAGCTTTGAAGGGATGTGTGATCTAGTTACTCAGGAACATTTCCTGAATATGTGCAGTGATGAGGTAAAACAGTATTTGTGGGACAAAAAGGTAAATGCAGTGGGTGAATTAGCTGAGTATGCTGACTCTTATGAACAAGCCCAAGCTGCAATCAAACACAAACCACTGGCGGAGGGGTATAAGGTTGGGGGAAAGCAGAATCACCGTTTTACCCCTGGGTCTGGGAAAAAAGAGGCTGGGCGGTCACCTCCCCATTCCCCTGGTACTCGACCCAAATTTCCTGTGCAAGCAGAGGAGCCCAAGAGGTGCTATCATTGTAAGTCCACTGAGCACCTGAGGAATAAGTGTCCCTTACTGAGTGAAGCTGCGGCTTCTCAGAGCCAGGCTGTGGCCTCTTTCCACACAGGATTTGTAAAGCTTGCTTCCACACAACCCAGCAATGAGCATATGCATGCTGTTAAATTGAATGGTCAAATGCTTCTTGGATTAAGGGACACGGGTGCTGAGATTTCTGTGGTCAGGAGGGACCTAATCCAGGAGAAGGATCTGTTGCCAGGTAAAATGGCAGAATTAGAGCTGGTCGGGGGTTACAAAGTCCTTGCACCTTTAGCTAAAGTACACATGCAAACTCGGGATTTGCAGGCTGAGCTGACTGTTGCAACGGTGGCACACAATTTTGCACCGTTTCTACTGGGGAATGATTTCTTTAGTGTGGCAGAATCTGTCCCAGGGTTGGTTAGCAGTGAGAAGGAATCTTGTGCCAAAAGCCCCAGGGGGGGGCGAAGTCACACAGACTGCTGGGGGAATAGGAGGGTGTCTCTTAGATTCCTCTGCAGCAGTAAAGGATGCAGCCTCGGGGGCAGGGCTGATTGTAGCCGGTTCCTGTAGCTCTGGGGCTCAAGGGAAGTTCCAGAGGGAGGAGCTGGGTTCCTGTAGCTCTGGGGCTCAAGGGAAGTTCCAGAGGGAGGAGCTGGATGAAGCCAGCTCCTGTCCCCTAATCATCTCCCCGGGGGAGGGGGATGTACCACCTTGTAGCAAGGAGGCCACCACAGCTGCTGACTGCCAGGAAGTTGCAGGTCAGCAGGGGGCCGGGCCTGCCCTGGGGTGCACAGAGGTGTGTGTCCCAAAGGTGGAAGTTGGGGTCCTGGGGACCACTGTGGTGGGAACAGGCCCCAAGGACTCTAAAGCTGAGTGCCAGCCCAACCCGAGTGGAAGGGGAGGGATTTTGCGGGCCAGTGAAAGGTCTGTTGTAGCTGGTAGCTGTGAGTCCACAGCTGGGGCAGGATCACCTTCCCTTTCAGGGGACACAAGAGTGTCGGACCCAGCGGGGAGCCCAAAGAGGGAAGCCCAAATGGAAGGTCAGGGGGGGCCAGAGAGTCCACCCACCTTTTGTGGGGAGGGGCTTTCCCAGGAGGAGGGTGAAAAGTCTGCATTTGAAATGCCAGCCCCCTCTCCTGTGGATCAGGTTTTAAGGGAAACCTGGGGGTCAGGTCTCCAGGAGGAGGGGGTCTATCCAGCTGACCCATTGGAAACAGAAAGTGGGGTGCCCAAAGGGGTCCAGAGCACCCCAGGGAAAGCTGCTGTTCTTGCTACACTTGCAAGAGATAAAACTCTCTCTCCAAGACAGGGGGTGGGAAATCTCTTCATGGGAGGAACTTCACGAGGGAGTGGGGCCCAGCCCAGAGAAACTCCAGAGGGAGGGGCCGAGGACAAGTATGGTTGTAGTACACCCTTTCCTGGCCAAAGACCCAAGCACATGCCCGAACTAGAAGTCTTCCCCAAAGAGGCAGAGGAATCTGCATCAGAAGGTCTACCAGAGGGCACAGAGAACTGGGAAAATGCAATAGATGCTAAACAAGTCAAATTGAGTGAACGAAGCCTGTCCACTGTAGATTTGCTGTTAACCTTGTGTCTTTTGCTAATTCACCTATGGGTTAAAACAAAAGAATTCACACTAGTGGTAAACCCTTTAAAGATGTGGAACATATTTGATTTGTGGAATAAGCTGTTATACATGCTGGGGATGGTGACAGGACAGCCCCACCAGCATGTTACTTTACAGCCCATACCTGTAAAAAGCAGCAAAAGCATAACAGGCCTATGCTGCTGTGTAGAAGGGGAAACTGAGGCACACCGCCTCATGGCATTGGTGGCTAAATGCCAAGATACCTCCACGTTAATGTGTATTGCTGCCTGCATTCTGTTAGCAATACTACATCCCTACCTGTTTGCAAGCATCTGGGGACCAGGGACCCCAAAACGGGCTAGAACCCCCAGGAGTGACATCATATGGTTTCAAGGTACTGAAAGGAAGTGTGACCAGAAACAAACAGAAATTTTACAGGTACTGCCTCCGCCATGGACAGTGTCCAAGTCTCTGGCAGTAAGTTCAGGGGGAGGGTGTGACAGTGTACCCCATAAGGCTTTATGGGGAGGGGGTGCTTATAAATGTACGTATGACATAACTGGAATATGTTTTGTGCTGCCTGTGCCATGTAACATATCTCCGTAAGGGTTATGGTCTACTATATCTATTCATCCTATTTGTACATATATATCATTTTCTATTCGAGGTTAAGAATATGGGCTGTATGCTTGCCTGATTTCTAAGTAAGCTTTGTGAGGCATTTGGTCAGCTTCTTTAGGAAGGAATTTGCCAGGTTAAGTACCTGATCAGGAGACACTTAGGGAACAATGCATCTTGGAATGCTCCAATCCACATGAGAAGTCTTCCTGGAGACATGCAAGATGCCATGTGAACAATGGCGTTGGCCTGCAAAGACTGAGTCACGCAGGGGCATGTGACTTGCCCAGGTGACTCCAAAACTCCATCTTGGAGCTGGGCTTTGCATAGGAGGGAGGTCTCCACCCACAAGAGAGAGTCTACTTAAACCTGTGGGAGACCCCTCCATTTTGTCTTCAGCTGGCTAAAGAAGGAGCCTCTCCACCCCCCCCAGGATACTTGAAGGAGACTGAAACAAAGGACAGTAACTACAGGGGGTGTGAGTGATTGCTGGACCCAGGCTAAAAGGAGCTTAGCCTGTAAAAGGGAGCACTCTGGAACTGGTGAGGAAATTATCTGTATTCAGTTTGATTAGGCATAGATCTGCGCATTTTATTTTATTTTGCTTGGTGACTTACTTTGTTCTGTCTGTTACTACTTTGAACCACTTAAATCCTACTGTCTGTATTTAATAAAATAACTTTCTATTTAGTAATTCACTCAGAGTATGTATTAATACCTGGGGGAGCAAACAACTGTGCATATCTCTCTATCAGCGTTATAGAGGGCGAACAATTTATGAGTTTGCCCTGCATAAGCTTTATACAGGGTAAAACGGATTTATCTGGGTTTAGACCCCATTGGGAGTTGGGCATCTGAGTGCTAAAGACAAGCGTACTACTGTGAGCTGTTTCCAGGTAAACTTGCAGCTTTGGGACAAGTGATTCAGACCCTGGATCTGTGTCTGGAGCCAGACGGGAGTGTCTGGCTCAGCAAGACAGGGTGCTGGAGTCCTGAGCTGGCAGGGAAAGCAGAAGCAGGGGTAGTCTTTGCACATCGGGTGGCAGCTCCCAAGGGGGTTTCTGTGATCCAACCCGTCACACATGGTTTACATCTGCAGCATTTGAAAATGTAAGACTTATTGAACACACTAGTTTCAGCCATTGTAATAGGCTCTGTGCAAGTTTTAACACAGCAGAGCAAGTTTGAAGTAAGATGTGAGATGAATAGAACAATGGAGAGTAAGGGTGAGAGTCCCACCCCCACACTGAACCCTTTACTCAGCGTAAAAGGGCTGGAGCAGTCTAAAAAGGCTCTAATAATCCTAGATCCAGCCAGGGGAGTGTTCCCTCAGCACAGGAACTGAGGGAGAGCCACAGACTGTTTTCCGAGGACCCACTCACAAGCACTGGCACAGAAGGCGTGGGACCACACCACATTGCACTGTGAAAATTCTGGGTAACGCTACTGCCTATATGCAGCTGGTGACCAGCTGCTGTAAATCTGACAGCCTGCAGGGGCTGTTCCATCCCCTGGGAGCAGCCCAGAATCAGAAGGGTACTAAAATAGCTGAATGAAAACCAATGAGCCTCTTCTACCCTTGCTCTGGAGTTCTCTCCTGCGCTTCTTAGAGGCACAACACAGAATTTCTCTGTAGGCATTTAAGGTGCCAATATATTTAAGTCAATTGCAACATTCCCATTGACTTCAGTGGGCAGGACAAACCCTATCTGTGTGTATTTGGAAATCTCACAAGGGTTCAAAGACACTCTCCAAACTATAGGCAGAGCTTTGGGGATTCCCCAGGTAATAAAATTATCCAGACAAGAATGGGGATATAAATATCTGCAAATCACCTCTGCAGCTACAAGAAAGGGAGAGTAGGCAGGTCAGGTTGAGGTGTAGGCAGGGAGAAGCATAACAGGAATAGAAAGGGCATCCAGTCAAAAGGGTTACTAGCACATGGAGGTAAAATACAAACATGTAAATATGCAATTAATAGTGGCCATTTAAGGTGTGCAAAAAATTCAAAATGAAAGACCAAAACTCTTGATAAATAAAGTTTCAAAACTTTTGAAAGTTATCCAAGTTTATGAACAGCCTGCAAAAATTTGCAAGATTTTTCTACTCAAAATCAGATTTGATTCAAAAGAGAATACAAAAGTGAAATTTTCAAATTTTCCTTTTGGATAGATAGTTTCACCAACAGTAACGTTTGAGAATGTGGCAAAGTCTGTCACAAACACATAAGGCACTTCCACAAGAAAAAAAAAATAGACACTGAAATCATTTAAGTATTAAGCCTGTGATAATGGTATTAGAAAGATGTAGAGGCCTGAGCTGTCAGGTTATCTTTATTTAACTACAGTTCATTTACACCAAAGATCAAAACTGCTATGTTCTCTTAACTTAAAACAAGACAGCAGAGGCTTGAGACATGTTTGAGTAGCACTGAATTGCTTTCTTGAACATGAGTAGCTTTTAAAAAGTTTGGTGACATTTTTGCAATTTGTAAGAGCTGGTAGGAATCATAGAAGATTAGGGTTGGAAAAGACCTCAGGTGGTCATCTAGTCCAATTCCCTGCTCAAAACAGAACCAACCCTGTATCTATCTGAGCCCAGCATGCAGCTGCTCGATCATGTACTATAGATTTACATATACCAGGTAACTAGTATAGTGTGAAAATTTTGGCTGAGAAACAAATGTTCCAGCTGACTCCTGTTATAAAGACAAGTGGACTGGTGAGGAAACAGATGTTTTAACAGCTGTCTGATATTTCACCTGCAGAAACAAATTAAAACCTCTTCTACAGTTACTGGTTCAGTAACAATGGGTTAGATCCTCAGCTAGGGCAGTAAATCAGTGTAGCTCCACTGAAGTCAGTGAACTGAGGTTCTGTGCCAATATATGCTCCAGCACAGTATCGGAGTAAACACACCCATTAGCTATATATCTAGTGAGATAACTGAAAGTTGCTCTGCTTTTGATACAGATACACGAGTTATTTATTACAATGTTTTACGTAAGTAAAATTTAGCACACTTCAGAAAACAATTAATTCTGAAAACAACTTCTGAAACCAATACTAAAGGATTTTTTAAAAATAAGTTGCAAGTCATCTCCACTGGCTAGGGCTCATAAACACATCTGACACAAGAAAAGCCACAACACAGTGGTTATCCACTAAAAACCTAACAACCATTCAGTCCATGTAGCAGACATTGAGCGGATGAGAGTAAGTTTATCGCAGTATATTACACTCTAAGAAAAAGTACACCTATGAAAGAAAACCTAAGAAAGAAAAAGAACATTCAGACATTTAAAATAGGATGAGTAGGATGAGATAAGTACGATGGGATTTTCAAAAGCAATCAAAGGCCCCTAAATCACTTGGGTGTTCTTGAAATTTAGGTTCCCAAATCACTTGGGTATTCTTTAAAATCCCATCCTAAATGATCACACTAAAGCATATGTTAGAAGTAGCATGGCTCCGTAAGTAGTGGTGACAGAATCATAGAAGTGTAGGATTTGAAGGAACCTCAATAAGTTACGTAGTCCAGCCCCCTGCAAAGCAAGACTGAGGGCTTGGCTACACTCGGGACTTCACGAGAGAGCTCTCGCAGCGCTGTATGTACTCCACCTCTCCGAGGGGAGTAGCTTGCAGCGCTGCGAGTGAGCGTGCAGTGCTGCAGGCACTGATTACACTGGCGCTGTACAGCACTGTACTCGCTGCGCTCAGGGGGGTGTTTTTTCACATCCCTGAGCGCAGCAAGTTGCAGCGCTGTACAGCGCCAGTGTAGCCAAAGCCTAAATAATGAGACCATTCCTGACAGGTGTTTGTCTAATGGGTTCTTAAAAAGCTCCAGTGATGGAGATTCCACAACTTCCTTAGGTAATTTGTTCCAATGCTTAACTACTCTGACAGTTAGGAAGTTTTTCCTAATGTCCAACCTAAACATCCCTGCTGCAATTTAAGCCCATTGCTGCTTGTCCTATTCAGAGGTTGACAACAATTTTTCACCCTCCTCCTTGTAACAATCTTTTATGTACAGTAAAACCTCAGAGTTACGAACACCAGAGTTATGAACTGACTAGTCAACCACACACCTCATTTGGAAAGTAAGTATGCAATCAGACATCAAAAACAAAACAAAAAGCAAATACTATACATTACAGTACTGTGTTAAATGTAAACTATTAAAAAATAAAGGGAAAGTTAAAAAAGATTTGACAAGGTAAGGAAACTGTTTCTGTGCTTGTTTCATTTGAATTAAGATGGGTAAAAATAGCATTTTTCTTCTGCATAGTATAGTTTCAAAGCTGTATTAAGTCAATGTTCAGTTGTAAACTTTTGAAAGAACAACCATAACGTTTTGTTCAGAGTTATGAACAACCTCCACTCCCGAGTGTTTGTAACTCGGAGGTTTTACTGTAGTTGAAATCTGTTTTCACGTCCCTCCTCAGCCTTCTCTACTCCAGGACTAACCAAACCCAATTTTTTCAATCTTTCCCCATAGGTCATGTTTTCTGGACCTCTAATCATTTTTATTGCTCTCCTCTGTTTTTTTTCCAATTTGTCCACATTTTTCTTGAAATGTGATGCCAAGAACTGGACACAAAACTCCAGTTGAGGCCTTATCAGCATGGAGTAGAACACAAGAATTACTTCTTCTGTCTTGCTTATAACACTCCTGCTGATGCATCCCAGAACAATGTTTGCTTTTTTGCAACAGGGTTAGACCGCTGACTCATATTTAGGCTCAATTCAGGTTAGCTTTCAGGACTGTCCTAACCTGACAGAGGAGGCTACAGTAACATAGGCTCTAATGGCCAGAGAGAGGGAGGCACAAAATGGCTCCCTTTGGTCCCTGTGCTGGTACGTGTCTGGCTCTGTGTGTTTGTGTAAGATACCAAACTATGCACTATGTTGAGAGCCCACATTGTGCCGTAAATTAAACGCACACATTAAGAAAAATGAATTAGAAATCCTGAGCTCATATCAAAATTTCTGAGTGTACAGCGGTGCTTCCTGTCCATCCCTACCTGCCCAGCAGCGTATTTCCCATGAATACCATGTTCCCGTTCATTGTCCTGCCACCTCCCTCTGAAGGGGAAAGCAACTGAAGTAATGCCAGAAGCTGGGAATGGGAGACAGGGAATGGATCACTGATGATTACCTGTTCTGTTCATTCCCTCTGGGGCACCTGCATTGGCCACTGTCGGAAGACAGGATACTGGGCAAGATGGACCTTTGGTCTGACCCAGTATGGCCGTTCTTGTATAATGCTGACTGGGTCAATGTCCATTCTCCAGGGATGAAAATGCTACAGATGTGGCTGTTCCCTAGACAGCGTCCCACCCACAGAGCTCAGTTCCTGTGGAGCACCTGAAGAATGGCTTATCGTAGGACTCACTTGGGTGTACCTGGGGGACAGACAGGGTGAAACGCCACTTCTGAAGTATCAGAAGTACTTCAGAAGTGGTGTTTCACCCTGTCTGTCCCCCAGGTACACCCAAGTGAGTCCTCCTCCGCTTGTGAAAATGGAGGAAAGAACTGGCCCAAGAAGATTAAGTTCCTAACACCTGATATCAACACGACAAATACGGCAATTTCCAAATCCAGTTTGGCCATGGTCATCTAGGAGTCAGGTATGTCCCCTGATATGACCCAGAACAAACAATGTCAGTGTCAAATGAGCACCTCCATGCTCATCAAGAAGACCCAGAGGAAAGGAGGAAGGGATTTCAAGTTGAATCTAAAACCTTCTGTTCCCTTCTTTTCAGCAGAGACAAACTGGATGCTTGCCTGCTGGAGTTTTACAGAAGCCTTTAGCCACTTACAAAACTTGAACTGCAATAAACCTTTGAGTCACAGGCAGCCACTACCAGTCTCCAATAATAGCCAGCGCTCAGAAATAGAGGAGAACTCTCAAATACCACTATAAAAGAAATCTGCAGTCTTATTGAACATTTCAGCCACTGGCAGACCCTGATGTATGTTGAATCTTGAAATTCTAGTTAAATATGTGGTTTGCACAATGCGTATCTTCAGTGTGCGATACCACCTACAAATATCAGCTGCTACCAGCTCAGCACGGATTACCGAATTCAGTCAGTCAATGTCTGTTACAGCAGCATGTACATAGCATTAGGGAAAGGATCCTCCAGATGTCTCTAAAATATGTCTGCCCAAGTAGAAGGTATTACACAAGCATCAGTTTGACATTTTGAACTTGTTAGCCAACATGTCTGACCTGTGTAGCTAACTGTTAATGGCAGAAAAAAAGTTAATAAATTAAAAGATTAACCGAAGGGCAGGCTTTTCTTTCAGCACCGACACACAATACGCTACAGCTACTTTGGCACCACATTTTCAAAGCTATACTTAAGAATGACAGTGCAACATCCTGTTGATTCACAGCAAGGATCAGAACTGTTTTGCATTCCTCAAAGTCTGTTATTAAGAATTAGCCCAGGGAGAAGTATTACTATAATGAGCTGTTGCTCCTAGCAAACAAGAGGGTTTTTCCCTGTGTTGCACAGTAAATAACTTTCAGCTTGAGCATGCACTGCATATATGAGTTTATGGAAAGAATTATAATATCATCTAATAATGTAGTGATCAGTCTCTGGGGAGTTGATTACTGAAGGTATAAAATATAGTATGACACTAGAAAAGATTTTCCTCTCCCCATCCCCCAATTGTTCTAAAAAACAACAACTCATCCTTCTCAACCATTTGATGAAAGGCAGTTTCATTTCCATTTTCTTAAGAAGAGACACTTTGTCAGTGATTCTTCCTTTACGTCACACTAGGATGAACAGCTAACTCAGGGCAATTTTACAATCAGTTACACAGATGTAAATCATGAGTAATTCCAGATTAACAACGGTGTAACAGAGCAGAAACTGGCCCTCAAGTAACAAGTTTCTAATTAAAACTTTAGCAAAGGGCCCCTATATTTACTGAGTAACCATATGTTATTTAAAAAGCTAGTTTAATAAATAAACATTGCATTTTAAAATAGCATAATGTTCCATGCTAACAATTGCCTCTGTCTCCTATGAAAACAATTCTGAACTACTACTTTTGAATGCAATCTGCTAAATTCTGAAACGGGACACTGTGTGCGGGGGGGAAAAAATTCACTGGGGAAAGACATGACCAATTTCAATAAGCAAAATCATCTAAAGTTTCCTCAAAATATGTTACTGTAAAAATAATAGAAACCTTACAATAGAGAAAACCCTTAAAGAAAAAATAAACCATTCATCAGTGAGCAACCAAAGTAAACAGTCTCCAGCCACAACAAGCTTCCAGGCTGAGTCACAGACCACTACACTGTGTACAAACGACAGCCAAATGGCAAAATAGTCACCCTTTGTTTCCCTTGTAACCATCTGTTAAACAGACACAGACACTAAGCTGGATAACAGAACACTTGCCCTATGGACAGTTACTATGGTGGACCAATACATCTTCATTGCAGATTTATACCAGCTGATGATCTGGCCCAGTCTTTGTGTACTACAGAAATGCTCCATTACTAAATATCAGAATTCTTTGATGTCATCTCCCACAGATGTATTTCTAAGCCTGACATCTTACCTAACTTTCAACACCCAGAAACATTTTTATTTTTATATTTTTCAACACAGAGAAAAAAAGATTCACTCATTGCATCCTGGGTGTGTGTGTAACAATTTAAAACCATCAGGGGCATAGCTTTCTTCTGCCTTCCAACTCAAGGAGTCATTTAAACCAGTGGTTCTCAACCAGGGGTACACAGCCCCTGGAAGTACTCAGCGGTCTTACGGGAATACATCAACTCATCTAGATACTTGCTTAGTTTTATAACAGGCTACATAAAAAGCACTAGCGAAGTCAGTACAAACTAAAATTTCATATGACTGGTTTATACAGCTCTATATACAATACGCTGAAATGTAAGTACAATATTTATATTCCAATCAATTTATTTTATAATTATACAGTAACAATGAGAAAATAAGCAATTTTTCAGTAATAGTGTGCTGTGGCACTTTTGTATTTTTACATCTGATTTTGTAAGTAGTTTTTAAGTGAGGTGAAACTTGTGGGTACGCAAGATAAATCAGGCTCCTGAAAGGGGTACAGTAAACTGAAAAGGCTGAGAGCCACTGATTTAAACCTTTGCTCAGTGGGCTCAATCCTCTATTGTCCTGCAGCTTGTGCAATCATTTGCACCAGTGCAAAGGAAGAGCAAAGCGCTATCGATTTTTGGTAAAATTATCTGTTAGTGCAGCTCTACTGAAGTCAATGAAGTTACACCGGCAGAGAACTTGGCCACTGATTTAGTAGCATTTTGCACTAGTGTGACTACACAAAAGGAAGGGCAATGGAGAATGAGACCCAGTGAAAATTAATCAGAGTGGCAGAATTTTACATGCACATTGCACAGATGTAAATAACTGAACACTAGTAAACAACTAGACTCAACCTTTCTTATTTGGTGGAGTTACACCTTTGCAAAGTGAGTGTGAAAGTGATTAAATAAGGCACAACACAATGGAGAATATGGCTCAAGGCCTTTTAAGCGGAAGTGGAAAAAAGAGAGCACCAATGTTATTAAGAGAAAGAAAAAAAACCACAACTAAACATCTTGGAGGTAGCAGAACAATGAGAAACAGCTAGCACAGCTTTATACAAAATAAATCCTGCCAGACAAATATTGTTGCTTTATTTTTATTCTGATAGAGTTACAAAAGGAGTGGATGAAAGAAACCCGCTACATCGCCTTTTAAAAAAAATGTAGGACAGCATCTGATACTGTGGCTCATGAAACCTTAATTGAAAAATTAATTCAAAAAGACTTGGAAATGACCAGTACATGGTCCTGTGGATTGAAAACTGGCTACCGGACTATAAACGAAGGATAATGATAAATGACATTGGATGGAGCTGAGGGGGAGATCTTATTGAACATATTCATTAATGACCTAGAACATGGAGCAAATAGCATACTAATGAAGTCTGCAGATCACATTAAAGGACAGATTGTGTCTGATGGACACTAGCCTGTCTGGAGATAAGTGTGGAACCTTAGGCATCACAAATCCCTCACCCAGTTCCCTTATGTGCTGGGCGAATGTTCATGCTGCACCATCCCTTGGTGCCATCTCCCTCCATCTGTGATAACTTTGAGGGGGCTAAATATCCCTAGACATGCTAAACGAGAACTGTGATTATGCACTGCCCAAGGACAGGGTGTGCAAGTGTGTCCTAGCTCCCACCCCACTTCTCCTGATAAATCTCTCTTCCCTCCCCCATGCCTGTGCACAGAGAAAAGGGACAATCTAGCCTTAAATTGCAAGTTACAAAAGCCAGCAAGTCCAAAAAAATATGCAAAATGCCTAGCCCGAAGCATAGGCAGAAAATACCATCTTGGTAATACATAAGCTGATGCATATGGGAAAAATTAGATTTGCTCTGCAACATCCCCTGAAGGTCAGCAAACTCTAGCTTCCTCACACCAACATAAGAAGTGAATTCCAGAGATGAGAGCCCCAACTGGGAATGCCTCAAATTCAAGTGTGGTCACTTAACAAGAGGATCCCAACTGACCTGGTGCATAAAGACAGTTGCTATCCAAAGTAAGACAGTGCAGGTCTTTATGATTAGAATCAGCACCTTCAACTGCACTGAAAACGAATGACTACTGCACTGCAGAACAGATCATAGTGATATGCTGTGCATGAGAAGCACCACTGAGTAAGCAGCTACACTCTCCACTAGCTGATGGTTCGGACTGGTCTTCAAAGGTTGTTGTTATACCAATAGAATAAAAACCAGCAGGATCTTATTAAGAGGGATAAGGCAAAGATGCCACATTTATTGTAAATATAATGATAAAGCAAAAGATAAAAGTAAACAATGTTGTTTGACTACTTACTTCTATCACTACTTATTTCTTATACACACACACACACACATTATATATATATATTCATTTACACAAGTATTCATTTACACAAGTATTCATTTAAGTTCTGTATAGGTGTTATAGTTACCAGCCTAAAAGTTGCTCATGCCAAGTTACTGGCCAGGTATCTTGGTTATGAGGATGGAGCCGAGTCTGTGTCAGGAGCACCTGATGCTCCTGGAGGTTGGCAGCAGAACCAGAGACTCAAAGTCATCAGTCTTGAGAGTCCATTCTTATAGGAATTAATTCCTATGTTAGTCTATGGGAGCTGTTTCATCCTGCTGTTGCTGACTCAATCAGCAGATGGCACATTCCTGGACACATTCCTGGAAGGATGAGAAACTGTCCAAAGTTTGTGTTTCTCATCCTTCCAGGTGATGGGGTGAATCCCAGTTTACCTTCCGGGGGTTGTCCGGTCATCCACTTGACACATTCTTTGGCTGATGGATACTCCCTTTCTAGGCTGGCACCTCTCTAACCATTCATGTATATCAAGCATTCATCAGCATACATTTCACATCTTAACCATATTTTAATTTACTGTCTCCACCACTTTCGGGGTGTGTGCGAATTCATTTGAGACTCCCGGCCCTTTAAATCACAGAGGGTGGGGGTCTGTCCTAGGGGCCGTTGCTGTTACAATGAAGTGAAAGTCACTTAACAGCTTATAGTATTTGTTTACATTGTATCAATTACTTCAAGAACAAAGTTAATTAACTTGTTTGTAAGTTTTACATAGTAATAAAGTATCTTTCACAGGATAGATACAATCAATGGTTTCTATAGACAGTAGCTTACAAATTTTAACAGAAGACCCAAGAGATTTTTGTACTTGGTGAAACTGTTGGATTTTAAAGTGTGGGGGACAAATTATGAGGGGGTTACTGTCACTTGGGGGAATCACTGTAAGTACCTTCTTTAATATCCCTACAAGGTAGCCCAACGTGAAAAAGATTTGAGAAACCCAGTTGGCGGGTAACAGAAACACAGAGGTCCACATCCAAGAAAAAAGGTCACAACTCTATACCCAGCCACAAATGAAACAAAACAAAACAATCTGTCTGGGATAAAAAAAACATTCAACCTGCTACCTGACCTCAAATTTCTCCAAGATGTTTTTTGTTCGTTTGCATCTTTCACTCCTCAGTATTAAAGACTATGTGTGCTTATGCAATAAAGTTCCTGAAAAACCATTTAAGAACAAAGTTCTTTCCTCAATGTAAGCTTATAGTTAACCACAAGTTTGGGAAAAATAATTTCCAGCATTTCTGCCTGGGAAATGTTAGAACCACAGTGGACTTGATAACACCAATCTTAAAGAACCCAATGAACAAATTACGCTGTTTAATAATAAACTAACAGCCTTTTTGCAAGACAAATCTGTTAGTAAATCTGAACTTGCCTGTAGTGTGTTGATAGCTGTCACCCCTTATTTTCTTGCATTATTTCTAGAATGAATGAATGAATGAATGAATGAATTGGAAGTGACCCCAAATTAGTTATCTGCTCTATATACCAGAGCTGCAATATTCACATCTGGCTTCTAAACACCAAACACCCCAAAGTCCAGCATCAGGTCCAGGGGTTTGCTTTACAAACTAGCTGATACACTAAGTGACAAGGCAAAAGATAAGTAGACAATAAAATACTTTTGTCTCTCAATTATATTTATTATTCCAGAAACAAATTATTTTTTGTGATTGAATAGCAGAAGCTGTCTGCCCTTTATTCAGGGGCTGAGTCCAGATTCAAGTTTTACCATTTCATGCCTTGGACAATGTCTCATTAGAACGAGTGTAGGCAGGGATCACTTAAGAAGACTTCAGAAACTCATTAAAGAGTATTCTCACAGTGATTAGCAAAGCCAATCCTTCATTTAGTTACCAATCCATTCATGTCATGCCAGTAAGCCGCTCATGAACAGCCAACCACTTAGGACACAGGGATTTATTTTATTTTATTTATTTTTTTGCACTGGTATAGCTGTCCTGGAACACCCTGCTCGTGTGTGTGTGTGTGCGCGCGCGCTCGCTACACTGGTGTAAACATTACTTGTACTTGAGCAGCTTAACTCAGTTTGAAACTGGGATACACACCAGGGTAAGCAATATTTTTATACAAATGTTCAGCATATCCACATTAGATATTTGTTCCACTGCCCCATATCAGCAGCGCAATACCAGTGCAAAAATACACAGTATAGAAAAGACATTCTTATTAGGGCCTGATCCCATTGACTACAATGACCTTTGGATCAAGCCCTTATTACACAGCACATGATTTATTAGCATGGCAGAAGCAGAGAGATGTGTGCAACCAAACCCAAAATGGGTCCCAAGTTTCATCAAGGACAGAATATTTAACAACCCAGGTGCTGGTGAACGTCTGGACGGTAAGCAATCCAGTGTAGTTCCTAAAAAAGCCACAGGGTCTCTCTTCTGAAATGTGGCTTAAACACAACACTGGATGGATACTACAGCATCCATGATGAGGGAAATTTAAAACCTGCATTTTCAGGGTATCAAGATAGCCAATTTGTGTTAATACTCCAAAAATCTTACCAGTTGGTAACACAGATTTCCATTTAAATAAGAGGGACACAAGTGAACACTCCAGTCTCTTTACATATCATATCTCTGGTTTGTACTTGAGTTCAGATGCTATGTGATGGGTGCCTCTAGAAGAACTTACATATATAAATAGATAGTGTGATAATCTTTGCATTTATGCTTAATCATCAGTGCAACTCCACTGACCTCAGTGGTGTTACTCATCATTTACACCAGCATAGAAAGAGGAGAATCGGGCCATTAGGTTTCTTAAAAAAATAAAATCTAATACGGGGATCGGCAACCTTTGGCATGTGGCCCATCAGGGAAATCAGCTGGCGGGCCGGGATGGTTTATTTACCTGCAGCGTCCTCAGGTTCAGCCAATTGCAGCTCCCACTGGCCGCGGTTCACCATTCCAGGCCAATGGGGGCTGCGGGAAGCAGTGTGGGCCAAGGGATATGCTGGCCGCTGCTTCCCGCAGCCCCCGTTGACCTGGAACGGTGAACCACGGCCAATGGAAACTGTGATCGGCCGAACCTGCGGACACTGCAGATGCCGATCCCTGATCTAATACAAACAATTATATTTTCAAGTTCAATATTTGTTCAATCCCACCTACCTACGTAAAACCCATATGACGCCCCTGATTAAGTTATATTTCCATAGACTCTGATGCCCTTTTATGTGCCATGTAACATCTGGATTTTAAAAGACATTTTAATGCTCCAGCTAAAATGGCTCCAATGTCTTTTTAGTAATTCACTTGACATTACCCTGACCGACCTGCAACTGTTCATTTCACAGAACTGACAGCTATTTTGTTACTCTTCTTGCAGTGATAGTTTGATCACCTATGAGAAAAAATGACCTCTTGTGTTTTTAGCCAGTGGGGTGGCTCAGTTTACTACATGGGAAGTACACAGAGAACCTGCTGTACCCAACAGACCAGTTTGATTCCTGGCACTAGTTTGGAATTGAAGCTGTGGAGTAAGTGGCTTTCCACATTTCAGGAAATCAGACAAAAGAGCTAATTATTAAGAGCGGCTGCCTCGTCAGAGGGAGCCCTAAAGGTGAAGTTTCAAGTGACTGAGCACTGATTAACTTATTTGAGTAAATGCTGGATAACAGTTGTCCACAGTAAGGGATTTTGTGAAGAAGAATTCCCAGCTTGATAATATCATGAACAGCCTAGGAGAGCAGGGGAATGAAGCAGGAGAAACTGGAGGAAGCTGAAGTTAAGAACTGTACACTGCATGGTTCAATTTGCTAGTAATTCCTTTTATTCACTGCTATAATCATCCTGACATGCAAAGCTGTTCCAAATTTACTGATAGCTTTTCTGTTGACATCTAGTCCTCAAAGTATTTTTTTACTAAAATAGCTAATTATTCATAGCCTTAAACCAGGAAATATAACAATGTCAGGAAATCGTCTGTTAAAGTCACAGAAAAAGGCCTTTCGGGATTCATTCATCTGTTTTGTATGCTGAAGAAAACACTCATTTGTAAAACAATTAAATCATCATTTCAAATCTGTGCACAATTTTAGCATCTTTGAATGCAGATTGAAAATTCATACAATCCAATAAATGTGCTATAGCAGGACACAGTACTGAAATCCTTTCACATCCACTCGTGTAATGTCCTATCTATCTTGCTTGGGGCAGCTACTGTCTCTACTGGCTATATAAAAGTACAATGCACACACTATGGCATTCTATGCAAATGTTAAATGAATACTTATAACAGAAGTTTCCAAACAAGTAAGAACTGCTCTGGATTTACAGAAAGCACAAAATGTACTGCTAGGACGCCATTACATTTTGATAAAGAAAGCAAAGCAAAATTCAGTTATATCCATGAAGTCTGAACTCATGCCTGATGCAAAATAGGACACCTCATTTAATCTTTATGGGTTAATCTCTGGATTGAGATTATTCTCATCAATTCTCTTTCCACTCCAAACATAGCACACACAGTTCATGATGCAGAGCCCTTGCAGGCCTACATGTGTGCTTCGGCGAACAAGACAAGGAAGTAGAAGCAACATACTAATGAGAGAGTTTAAATTTTGGCTGTGGATTTCTGGGTTCTCTTGCTGATTTTACATCCTTTCTTTAAATGAATTTCATTTTTATGGCATAAAAATATAGATGGGGGAGCCTTGGAACCATATTTCTCATATCATGAAGACTAAAGGTGTGTGGGAAATGGTTTTCCTGTTCCACAAAAGTTTTTGTGATTTCAAAAACTCTTACCCTAAATCAGGGCAAGAAGTCAAAATCTCCAATTTTCAAAATGATAATTCAAAAACATTTCAGCTCAGATCAATCAAAATGTTTTGTTTAGATCATTTTAAAAAGGTTTTGATTTCATTGACTTTTTAGAATAAATTGAACTGAAAAGTCATTTAGAATGGAAAAATTAAACTGAGTACGTAGAAACAGAACACAGACAATTTCAAAACATTTTTTCAATAAAATTTTAAAATCAGGAGATTTGTCAAAGCCAACCCTTTCCCATGAACAGTTCTGGTTTCTAAAAACTGGCATTTTCTAACAAAAAAAAAGTGTCAGAAAATTTCCAACCAGTTCTAATGAAGACTGTAGGAACACCTGCTTGCAAAGGCAAAACTGTAAGGATTTTAACAGAAACCTCAGTGCATGTGCATTTATCCAATTTGCAGAGGCACACTGTATTTTCAGTGCAAAAATATGGGCTTTTTGAGGCATGATGGGTGCCCAGACTTTTGTTGCAAATTCACCTGTTCTATCCACTTTTAAGCATTTGGCCCTTATGTCATGTATATGGAGCAAATATTTTTAGCAGAGAGTTACAAAGTACTGCCTGACTGCCGAGACCTCCTAACACTAGTAGCACGAATTCACTTCTAGAATACTCTGATCCACCTTTTAGCTAGTATGTCTAATCACCACATAATCATATCCCTTAGAGATCTGAACTGCGGACCCAGCAGAGAACAGCAGCAAGATGCCAGTCCCCTCTTCTCCCTGACAGTATGAAAGACAATCATCAGAGCCTCCTGCACCTAGGTCTTCCTCTTAATCCTGCACAAAACAGTATATGGTGTCCACATCAGCACATGACCAAGCTGAGGACATACAGATACCACATCATTGTTTCAGAATGGAATCATTCAGAAGCAAAGAATCTGCTGACATGCAGGAACTGGTATTACTACTTAGAGTGTAAGATCTTTGGGACAGGGACTTTTTGTTCTGTTTGTACAGAACCTACTACAATGGGATCCTGGTCCATGACTGGGGTTCCTAAGCACAGTAATAAATAATAATTATAATTGATTTGGCTGAACAGTTCCTTTTGTAGCTCAATCAAATGGCCCCCAGTTTTTTGAGCAGCCAAGACACCTTTGGGGCAAAGAATGCTATAAGCATTCTGTGAGTAGAACATGTTGCTGATGGGTTGATACAATGACTGAGAGTAATGAAATAAAAACATACACGTTGGGCCAGATCATGAGTTGGTGCACATCAATGTAGACGCCTCAACTTGAATGGAGTAACATTGTCAAACACCAGCTCAGGAGCTTTCAAATGGACATTGAAATTGCTTAAAAAATTAACGGGAAACTGACTGGGAGCCAGTGGAGAGATTTGAGCACTGGCATTGTGTGTTTGCAGCAGCCTGAGCTATGGAGAAGGTGGGCAGCTATATTCTATACCAGCTGGTACCTGTGCATTGTCTTCACATTCGTCTTCATATACAGTGAGTTACAGTAATCCAGCCTATATGTGACAAATTGCATGGATCACTATGGCCAGGTCCTTGTCTAGATGGAAGGGGACAAAGTTTCCTGACAAGCTAGTCACCCAAGCTGAGCGAGGAGTCAGACTGAACCCCCTTCTCACCTCCAAAAAGTAATATGAAGAACAGGAGGACTTGTGGCACCTTAGAGACTAACAAATTTATTAGAGCATAAGCTTTCGTGGACTACAGCCCACTTCTTCGGATGCATATAGAATGGAACATATATTGAGGAGATATATATACACACATACAGAGAGCATAAACAGGTGGGAGTTGTCTTACCACCTCTGAGAGGCCAATTAATTAAGAGAAAAAAAAACTTTTGAAGTGATAATCAAGCTAGCCTAGTACAGACAGACAGTTAGATAACAAGTGTGAGAATACTAACAAGGGGAGACAGATTCAATGTCTGTAATGGCTCAGCCATTCCCAGTCCTTATTCAAACCGGAGTTGATTGTGTCTAGTTTGCATACATTGAATCTGTCTCCCCTTGTTAGTATTCTCACACTTGTTATCTAACTGTCTGTCTGTACTAGGCTAGCTTGATTATCACTTCAAAAGTTTTTTTTCTCTTAATTAATTGGCCTCTCAGAGGTGGTAAGACAACTCCCACCTGTTTATGCTCTCTGTATGTGTGTATATATATCTCCTCAATATATGTTCCATTCTATATGCATCCGAAGAAGTGGGCTGTAGTCCACGAAAGCTTATGCTCTAATAAATTTGTTAGTCTCTAAGGTGCCACAAGTCCTCCTGTTCTTCTTTTTGCGGATACAGACTAACACGGCTGCTACTCTGAAACCTTTCAAAAAGTAATATGCAACTTCACCTTCCTTAAATAATACTAATGAAGATCTAAACAATATACTAAGTATATGGTAAATATCTCTGGCTTTTCTGATAAAAACAGACAATTCCTAGCGTTATCTTCCTAACAGCTATTACTTATTAGTAATTGTTCAAACAACAGAACAAACAAGAAGGTGATATTTTGTGGCTGAAAGGGAATTTCAATGTTACAAATAGGAAACTCAGTTTATATAAGAGCAAACAGGCCTGAAATTGAAGTCATTCTATTAGCAATTTGCACCTACAATAGTTTCTATATGTAAAGACAATGTATCAGGCCTTCTTTAAAGTACAATACAAAGGACCCTATATTTGAATAGTAATACAGTTTTCTCAACCAATTATCTCACAGCTGAAGTAACAACTTGTTTATAAATATGTCAATTCAGCTTTTCTTTCCGCTGAACTACTTTGAATATAAAATATCATTCCCAGAGCAAATGCATAGCATTTTAATCAGTACTCTCCAATTCTTCCTCGGGGGGGAGGGGGGGGATTATTATTTTTTTAAACTATTTATACAGAGATTCCTTAACAACTTTTTAAATATGATATTTCACACTATATTTTTTCTTAACTTTCCTGCTACTTTGTTAAAAATGAGTCCAAGTACTTCAGTGGAAATAAGAGCTAAAAATCTACTTTCAAATGCACATTCTATGCTGCGCGGGGTGCCAAATTGGCCAATAGCTTGAGTGGCTGAAATGGTTATGTATCTGACTGGACACAAAGATATATAGATCATCACATTTGATACCATTGTTATGCTTTTAAGATATCAGTAACCTAAATATAGAAGTCATCAAATACTCAAATCAGATGCTTTCGAAGGCTATAAAATACATACCCAAAATTCATTCATGAATGAATGAATGACAGAGAGAAGTTGCCTCTGGCACCAGAACTGGGGTCCACAGTATTTGATGTCAGGGATTTGCCATTAAGCTAAAAATGCCATTGTACTAAGATCAGTGGAGGCAGAAGTATAAATAATCCACGGTTATTTATAGATGAAAAGTCATTGTTTTGAAAGGGCTGAAGGTTAAGAAATTCCATTATCTTTAATATGTAGCAAAGATTTTCTTCCTTAAATAGTTGCTCATGGGGCTCATTCCCAAACTCAGCTAGAGAGAAGAAAAGACTCACTTCCTAAAAATGAAACAAGGAAATGAGTTTCTGAGGAGGAGACTGGAGGGGGAATTGATTTTCCCTTCATGGAGCTGGCAAAATAAGAGCAACACATAAAACCCCAAAATGGAGAGGTTATACATTTTAGCTTTAGTGACATGTCTATGGCCTCTAGAACCATAAGCCATAACAAGCAAGCAGATCCTATTGAAAAAAAAGGGGAACAAAAGCCAAACCAGTATGGCATACTTCTAACATATCTGCATGTTTCTGGGAGCTAGTACCAAACCGTCCTATTTGAACAGAGCCCACAGCATGGGTCTTGGAGTACTTGCTCAGCATGGACTCAATCCTGCACGGTGCAGAACCCTCTGGCCTGATCCAGCAAAACACTTAAGCCTGTGCTTAACTTTAAGTATGAATGGTCCCTTGGAAGTCAATTATAGTCAACAGGAACTACTTGCATGCTGAAAATCAAACTCAGGCCCATATGCTTTGTTGAATTATGCCGGCGAGCTCAGAGCCCTAATGAGAGAGAATGGGGGAAGGGAGTGCTCTTGCTGGATTTAGGCTCCTGGTTCGAAGAATCATTAGGCTGTCCATCAGTACTATCACACGCACAACAGAAAGATGTCATGATTGTTTTAAATCAGAAATCAAGCCTGAGTCTTTTTCTTTCACTTTTCTCATCAGCAACAGGCGCAGTGTTTTGAGAACACAAAAGGGGAGATGCCTTGTTAAAGTCAAAGAGGTGAGTACAGGAGATGATGTAATAGCTGCTGAAAGAAAAAATTAAAGTGAATTCAAGTTCCAGAGAAGTCATGAGAGTCCAAAAAAAGGGGAAATGTGTAAAGAAACAAAGCTCTCATTCTATTCCCGGAAATTCTCAGCTAGAGTCTTGGTACAGCCCTTCAATTACTCAGATAAGAATTTACCACACAGAAGATCCCTGCAGAGATACTAATGTAAACATGTAATCTGTAGAAGAGTCACCACTAAGTGACTAGGATTCAATGACGATCACTCAGGCAGAGTGATGAGCATCACAATCTGAAGGCCTTGCACGGTCGTGTAACACTGGTATGTTGTAAAGATTTTCAGTAGGGTTACCATACGTCCGGATTTTCCCGGACATGTCCGGCTTTTGGGGGCTCAAATCCCCGTCCGGGGGGAAATCCCCAAAAGCCGGGCATGTCTGGGAAAATCGGGAGGGCTCGGTGGGGCTCGGCCGGGGCCTATTTGGCTGGTGTCGGGGCCGGTGCGGGGCCGGGGGCATGGTGCTGGGCCGGGAGCCGGGCCGGGCGCGCGGTGCCGGGCCGGGGTCCAGGAGCCGGGCGCGCGGTGCCGGGCCGGGGTCCAGGGGCGCAGGGCCGGGCCGGGAACCAGGGGCGCAGGGCCGGGCCGGGCGCGGGGCCAGGCGGAGAGCCGGGGGCGCGGTGCCGGGCCGGGGTCCGGGCCGGGAGCCGGGGGTCCGGGCCCGCGGGGCCGGGAGCCGGTCCGGGAGCCGGGGTCGCGGAGCCGGTCCGGGGTCGCGGGGCCGGGGAGCCAGGCCCGCGGGGCCGGGGTCGCGGGGCCGGGAGCCAGTCCGGGAGCCGGGGTTGCCGGGCCGGGCGCCGGGGGGTGCGCCGGGCCGCCGGGGGGTGCGCCGGGCCGGGCCGGGGACCGGCAGTGCTGGGCGGGCCGGCACCCCAGGGCCCGAGCCGACCCAGGCTGGCGCCGCCGGGAGGCCAGCCTGGGCCGCGCCTCCTCCCCCCACACTCCCCCTTACCTGCTTCAGGCTTCCCGCGAATCAAATGTTCGCGGGAAGCAGGGGAGGGGGCGGAGACTTTGGGAAGGGGCCAGGGGCGGGGCCGGGGGCGGGGGCGGGCCCCCGTGGAGTGTCCTCCATTTGGAGGCACAAAATATGGTAACCCTATTTTCAGTCAAATTTAGCCTTGGAGTAAACAGGTATAATTCCACAGCAAACAATGCACTTTCACCTGCATATACCAGGGTTGAATCTGGTGCTCTCTCTCAACTGATTTTGCCAAAAACAAAAAAATGGATAGTAAACACTCTCCACAATTTCTATTGTTGTCTAAAACTAAGATACTGAGTTAGAAAACCTGCAGAGTTAAGAATCCATATGCATCCCTGGTGTAATTCCAATGATTTGCATCAGGAATTAATTGGGCCCCAAATACTTAGTTTGCTAAAGAAATTTAAGCAAAAATTAGAATACACCCTACCCCAATATAACGCGACCCGATATAACACAAATTCGAATATAACGCGGTAAAGCAGCGCTCCAGGGGGGCGGGGCTGCGCACTCCAGTGGATCAAAGCAAGTTCGATATAACGCAGTTTCACCTATAACGCGGCAAGATTTTTTGGCTCCCGAGGACAGAGTTATATCGGGGTAAAGGTGTACTCTGCTTGCATATTAGGGGTATAATTCTGCAGTTAACTGGCTGAGATGAGCCAAAATAGCTGATACAACACAAGAGGAAAACTTGTTAAAAGTGCAAGTTTGAAAGAGTAACTATGTCACACAAGATGCTTTAAAAGAGACAGGAAGGAATGCGCTAGATGGGAAAGGCAGCATCACTTCTGTTAAACATTGTCCAACACATAGCCTCCTTAAAATACTGATACTTAACAGCCATATTCCCACAGACTCTAAATGCCTATTTACTAATAGACAACTGGAATCCTATTATTTTGCCCCATAGACATACACAGGTATGGCAATCTTAATTTTAAGAGTATTTCATGGCACTATAATATAGTTGTTGACAATTAACAGGTCCTAATAACCCTTAAAATCTCAGACTAGTGCTGCCTGGAGATGTACTGTAATGCTTTTCCAACTGTTCTTTATGGGACAGTTTTTGTTTTGTTTTGTTTTTGAGAGGTTAGAACAGAGCCTAGTTACCACAGTGATGCATACTGTGCATTAGATGGATATTGCAAGAAAAATGCTACAACTGCAGTAAAACGTGATTTAAGCAACTACCTAAGGGACTAGAAAGAATATTTTGTGAGACAATAAACACCATATAAATGCCTTAGTTAGACCAAACAGCAGCTCTGCTTCTATCCTTAACTCCTCCCAGCCCAATTTCCTCATTGCATGGGATCTGGGAAGGATTAGCATGCTCCTTACTTTCATATGTATATCTTGGGATGAAAAAAATGTCACTTAATCACACTTTTCCTGCACAGGGGGATTATTGCATCATTTTATAGCAATCTATTACAAACTGCTTCCTTCTGCGTTGAACAACAGAGCAGGGCATATTGGCTGGTCACGTCTAAGGAAAATCAGGCAATGAATAAACTTTAATGACAATTCTACTCATGAACGGACAGATCATGAGGGTGATGCAGACGTTTCCCTGCTGTACAATGAGACCTTGTTACCAGTAGGTTTGAGATCTCTCAGAAGGCTAGCGTTCCCTAGGACAACATCCTCTAACATTTGGCATCACAGCTCTAACTTGGCCATTTCCCCCAGGAGCAAAAGTTTTCTTTGTGCAACAGCAAGGCAGTGTGTCTCTCCAAACCTACCTCACAGCCAAGTTTTACACTTCTGATGAAAGAAACCCATTTAGTATGCTTGCGAACCGCTGCAAACTACAAACATGCAGGCTCTCAGGGAGGCATGATGCAGACAGAGCGGGATTCTTATAAAACTGCGCTCAACTGGTAGAGCCAGTGTGACACATTGACACAATGAGATTATAAAAACAACAAACTTGTTAGCCAAAAAAAGGCTAGTAACTAACGATCATGAAACTTTAAATAGAGCAATTAGGAAAGCTATAGGGCCTGATTCTTCATCCACGTAAACCAGTGTAAATAACATCAATGAAATCTGTAGAGTACCACAAGCGTAAATGAAGAGAGAATCAGGACCTTATTCTTCAAATTACTGATATTGAAGGGCCAGATCCTCAGTTGCTGTAAATGGAACCAATGTAGTCAACGGAACTACATGATTGATCCCAGTTGAAGATCCCATAATCTGAAAACTTTCAAAAAATACTGCTCAGATACTCTAAGAAAAGGGCCCAACAAATTTACATTTTTTGTTTGTTTCATACAACACATCTACCCAGATTTGTATTTTTACCCATGATTTTTCCAACTATCATACACAGTTCTAGCATATACATTAGCTGTCTCTTACAGCTGAACTCTAATATGTGCCCAGTGTTTTTTCAAGTATTCTGCACCCATTATAGGAAAAATGGAAACACAGAACCAAATGCCCAGCCATATGGGCTTTAGTGAAGACAACACTGATGTAAAATCGAGAGGCACATCAAACTTCACTTAAATTCTCCAACATGGCAATGTATCTATGCACATTTTCTGACTTTGAGCTCAAACATTACTAATCTAGCTATAATCTCATCACTGTAACTGAAAGTGATTAGTAAATACCAGATATTTTTGCCAAATTTATGTGTGTTGTGTTGGTTTGACTTGGTTGGTGTTTTTTTTTCCACAAGATTGCTTTCCTGGTTGATCTTTTCAGTTGCGATGAAATAATCTAGTTACATATCCCACAGCTGGACAGAATTGAAATATGTGAAAGTATTTGCTTTATGGGAGATTTTGCACCAAGCATTCTATTGTAATATAAAAGGCATAGACATAGCAGTATTTAACCCCTAGAAAACTAGCCATGAGTCTATATAGACACTTGTAAAGTAGGGATTAGCTAACTTTAATCATTTGGGTAATATCATAATGGGATGCTGTACTAGGAAGGCCCAGAGTCTGTGACTAATGGAAGAACTGAGGGGTGGGGGGTGTCACTGAGCCCCCACCACCACCACCACCACCACCTTTTTAAAAAAAAAAACAGGAATCAGCTTCATTCTCCCAACTGACTTTCCAACTGCAAGCTGCTGACCCAGACACTGGGTTCCATACCTCTCCATGAGGCCAAGAATTAGAAGAGTAAAGGCAGCATATGGGGCCTGGGAATGGGGACTTTTTGGCATAGAACCCAGAGCGGCTTCACGCCTGGAAATAGGCTGACTGCTGAGAACAAGTAGTAGTGAGTCTGGCCATCGTTTCATCCACTCAGTAGGAGCCTCTTGAAATAGCCACAGTGGGTCCTAACAGAAGTCTAGAGAGATGGGGGAAGAAAGAGGAGAGATCTGTGCTGGAATACAGTGCAGGCCACTTCTTGGGGACCCAAAAACCAGTATAGTCATCCTGAAATACTACAGTGATAAGCATACTATAAATGCTTAGACCAGAGGTGGAAAAACTACGGCCCGCGGGCCACATCCGGCCCGTGGGCCCCTCCTGCCCGGCCCCTGAGCTCCTGGCCCGGGAGGCTAGCCCCCAGCTGTTCCCTGCTATTCCCCCTCCCCCACAGCCTCAGCTCGCTCTGCCACCGGCGCAATGCTCTGGGCAGCGGGGCTGCAAGCTTCTGGGGCAGCACAGCTGCAGAGGCTGGCCTGACCAGTGCTCTGTGCTGCGTGGTGGCAACGGCGTGGCTGGCTCCAGCCAGGCAGCGTGGCTGGAGCGCCACCAGCCACCGGTGCTCCAGGCAGGGTGGTAAGGTGGCAGGGAGCGGGGGGGTTGGATAGAGAGCAGGGGAGTTTGGGTGGGTGGTCAGGGGGTGGGGGTGTGGATAGGGGTTAGGGCGGTCAGAGGGCGGGGAACAGGGGGATTGAATAGGGGCAGAGGTCTTGGGGGGGGACAGTCAGGGGACAGGGAGAAGGGTTGGTTGGATGGGGCAGGGGTCTCTGGGGGGCAGTCAGGAAGGAGGGGGGATTGGATGGGGGCGGCGGGGGGCAGTCAGGGGCAGAGGTTCCCAGGGCAGTCAGGGGACAGAGAGAAGGGGTGGTTGGATGGGGCAGGGGTCCCGGGGGGCCATCAGGAATGAGAGGAGGGGTTGGATGGGACAGTGGGGGGCAGTCAGGGACAGGGGTTCTGGGGGCGGTCAGGGGACAGGGAGTGGGGGGGGGCAGATGGGGCAGGGGTTCTGGGGGGCGGGCACGTCAGGGAACAGGGGGGTTGGATGGGGCAGAAGTCCCGGGGGGGTGGAGTGGATAGGGTGTGGGGGCTGGGCCATGACCCCCTCCCCTAACCGGCCTTCCATACAATTTCCTAAACCCGATGAGGCATTCAGGCCAAAAAGTTTGCCCGCCCCTGGCCCAGACAGATGATAAACTCAGTTCATCTCTTCAGAAACATACTTCCCTTCCTTCAGGGTCTAAGGGTTAAATGCTTCACTTACATGGCACAAGGGAAACAATACTGGTTTTAGCAAGCTATTCCAAAGAACTTACAAGTCTTTTTAAGTGTCAGGCATGAATATGCCACAACACAAGGAAAGCTCTAAGCCATAAGGTACGCCATTTTCTGAAAGCAGTAAATAGTAAAACTGTCTTCACTTCAAAGTAAGAAGCATACCTCCCACTTGGATGTAATGCTAAAAGCTTGCCAAGGCCAGCATTCTGAAAAAATCATGGTATTGCAACTGATTATTCAGAGTCTGTAAATTAATGCAACACATTCTCACCCCACCCACTCAAGCCAAATGACTTGCATTTCACGGTATCATTTGTAGCAGCTAACACACATTGCATGGTTCTCCAGCCTGCCAGTGCTACCCATTAATCCAGCTCAATGGCAAAAGGTCTCACTGATTTTCTCCTTGCCTGGTTCTTAAATCTTTACAGACGGCAACTAAAAAAAAATATGGCTATGAAGAGTCCTTATTCCTTGGACCTACGGACTGAAACAGCCTCCTACGTGCATAAATGTTACAGAAAAGTAAAAACAACTTGATTCATAACTTAAATCAATGGGGCAACACTTAAAGGCAACCCTTCCTGGCTGCCATGGAACAGAGAAACAATATGCTGTGCAGTGTCGGGTAGCAAGCAGAAGTTCATCTCTGTCTGGTGACACCTTTTATGGGTGGCATTTCTTCAAGTCAAACATTGACCGATAGTAGCCTTCTAAACAAGAGTATGTTGCCATTGGCTGGCAGGTGCCACATCACTGCCCAGGAAAGTGGGACTATCCTCAATATGAAAGTCAGGGCCAGGTATAATTCTGGTGCCCTTGTGATGACTATTTCAAGTTGCGCCACCTCAACCATTTAAAATTTGCTTCTGATATTGTCCACATTGCTGCGCGCATAAAAAGCTACGTTAAAGGAACATTATTTAGATGGCAAAGTCAAACCCTTCAGTGTTGTTGGTTTTTTTAGAGAAAGAGACCAGTTACTTGGTGCTGGTGTACTTGGTCACAGCCTTGGTGCCCTCCGACATGGCGTGTTTGGCCAGCGCCCCGGGCAGCAGCAGGCGCACGGCGGTCTGGATCTCTTGGGAGGTGATGGTGGAGCGCTTGTTATAATGCGCCAAGTGAGATGCCTTCCCAGCAATGCACTCGAAGATGTCATTGACGAAGGAGTTCATGATGCCCATGGCTTTAGAAGAGATGCCGGTGTCGGGGTGAACCTGCTTCAGCACCTTGTAGACATAAATGGAGTAACTCTCCTTCCTGGTCTTGCGGCGCTTCTTCTGGGTCTTGGTCACCGCTTTCTTACAGCCCTTCTTGGGAGCAGGAGCAGACTTGGCTGGAACAGGCATGCTGACCTTGAAGCAGCTCACTTGATAAAACACCAATAGAACAAGCTGAATGTTAGGGAATGCCAGCATTTAGGCTGCTCACGGAACCATAATTTAGCCCCCTTCTGCATGTACATTATGATAGAGCCTTTCATGACACGATCACGCATACTATACATTCAGGGGACCCCTGCCTCCTTCAGTGCACAGGAAGGACAACGAATCAGGGCTCTGTAGTGAATGAGGCTGCATTTCTCTACAAGTTAGAAGATGTGTAGAGAACAAGGCAAGCGACTGCAGGAAGAGAAAGGATACTTTTGTTGTTAAGGCAGAAAAATGTTACACAGGAAAATTCAGTTTGATCCCTGCCTGTGTCACAGTCATCATATGTAGCACTGTGCAAGCCACCGAAACCACAATTCTGGAAGTGGCCAGCAACTGCACCTCTTGGGGCCCAACTTGACCACCTGGGAACTCATCTGCAGCAGTACTGAGTACTCACAGCCACAACTGACGTCAATGAGAGCTATGGCGGCTCAGCTCCACTGGCAGAAAGGCAGTGTGGTATGGGGGAAGGAGAACAGTGCTGAGAGCCAGAAAGTCCTGACTTCTAATTCTGACTCTGCCACCAATACACTGTGAGGCCTCAGGCAAGTCTCTTTGTCTTAGTTTCCCGATCTGTAGAATGGTGATTATACTTTTATCATCTTGATGTGGTGACAAGGTTTGTGAGGCACTCAGGTACTGTGGCAAGCCTTAGAAAAGACCGTGAAGGGAATGAATAATTCTATATTTATTGCAGGCTTTGAATGGTGTGCAACAAAGAGAGGGTGTTTGCTATGGGGCTCCTGCAGTGTCTGCTGCTACTGCTTTGGTAGTGGGATGGACACAGCCTGAGATTAGAATGTTCACCATCCGTTATTTTACCATGCTGCCACAATGTTTCTGAGGAACACAAGTGAAACAGAGATTTTCAAAAGATTACAGCTCAGCTACACCTGAATGAAATTTCATAGGACAAAGAAAATTTTAAAAAAAGAAAAAGACACTTCTGTAGCCCAAGAGCTTTCTCCCTGCCAAATTTCAAAGGCCTACTGCAAACAATGGTAGTGTAAGAGTATCTCAAAAAAGTTTGCAAGAATCTTTTATAATGGAAAGTGCTAGGCAATCTACAAACTGGGGTCGCTACCAGCTTCCCCCACCCAATAATATACAAAGATATGCTTATCTATACTTGTAGATATAGCTATAGATTCTAATTACACATCATTTTCAGAATTTATTCAAAGCTCCTGGGGGAAAAAGCTGGACAGCCCATCATGTATTTCTCGGAATAGAAGACTTACAATGGGATCTTCAGCAACAGCTCTCTGCTATTGAGTGTTAAAATCCTGCTGCTAGATCCATAGCTGGAGTAAGACCAAATGTGCAACAGTAGAGCTTAACTAGTGTATCTAGACAGCTTGGATAGGCCCCGTCTTTTCCTTGAGTTGTAATCACTGACTAGTTAATGTATGCTATGGAGCAGCTGAGCTCATAAAAATTATTTGAGTATCTCAGAAGTGTGCATTTATCATCTTTTTCAAAACACAAGATGTGACTTTACCCTCGAGGAAAACAGTTTAAAACCACCAGAAACGTAGCTCCATGGCAGCAGCTGTCATTAGTTCAGAGCTTCTGGGGAATTTCCAAAAAACTTCTAAGGGAATGAAAAGTTAATAATAATAAAAAAAAATCCTTCATTGTTCAATTACAACTGGGTGGAAACGACATGTTATTACAGGGTTGGCTTCCAGCCAGCCCATGCTTTTTACCTTGATAAATTGCCCATCTGATTAGAACAGAATATGGGAGGCAAATGAAGCTTTATCATTGTCATGTGACATATGCTTATCAACACTGTCTTCCTGTCATCTATATTCTTTCTAAATATAAAACCATGAGATGCTGCATTCCTGTCTGAAAAACCACAAATGTGTTTGTGACTTCTCATGACATTTGTAAGGCACTACAACAGAGTGGCTCAGAGGCACCAAAATGTTGCAGATTAATTGTCATACTCAATGCACTAGCAATAGTTCTGTCAATTGGATAATTCACACTGCATAACCATGCCTGCGGTTTACAATTCAATGTCATACCTGACTATTTCTACTTTTGCTCCTAGTTTTGTGCCCCTCGCATTTTTGGAACACATACACATTGTTGAGTTATGTGCCACATCAGATACAGTTTGTAACTCAACCCCTTGTAGCACAAGTACTTGATGAGCCTCTTAACAGATGTGGAATAATGAAACGCCAGACAGATAATGCTAGCAACTAAACCAGGGAGGAACTGAATGCCACACACTGGGGATCCCTGCCATGATGTTGCAGAGGAGTGACTGCTCAATCTCATTTTTGACATAGAAGATCTAAACAAGGACAAATAGCTGGAATTTTCAAAAGGATCTAGATGAGTTAGGCAACAACATTGAACCCAATGGGATTTGGGTGCCTAACTCCCTTAGGCCTTTTTGAAAATCGCAGCCTACATCAATAGGTAACCCAGACCTGACCCTGAACACTTTCTGAATGGTACTTAAGTGCCAGCAGCTCCCACTGACTTGGATAGGAGTTGAGGGTGCTCAGCAAGTTGCAGAATTGGGCTCTAGGTTTCTACTGCAAAAAAAACAATGCCTGGCCTAGAACCAGCACTAACTTTGGATCTCTTTAACTTGACCCCTGGCATCCTCGTTCAGTGGAAAGGCACCAAGGGGCAACAGTGAAGAGACTGTAAGAACAACATTAAAAAAAGTCAAATACTGTAC
Organism: Chrysemys picta bellii; assembly: GCF_011386835.1. Lineage (NCBI taxonomy): Eukaryota > Metazoa > Chordata > Testudines > Emydidae > Chrysemys > Chrysemys picta. Next base: position 69,859,857 of record NC_088800.1, on the reverse strand, counting down.
CATATTAGCTCATTCCTGTCAATTAAAATAGTAACAGATGCTGATAATTGTACTTATATAACCAGTGACCTTTAAAATGAACTAATTATTGAAGATTAAATTATTAGTTCATTTCAGAACCAAAGTTCCTAGAAAAAAATCTGTTCAGTCAATGGAGGGCATGTCCTCACAACGATGCTGTAGGTCTCAGCAGCTAATGCAAATTATTCTTCAGCTCCATATAAAACTATACAGACAATCTGAGCAATTATTTTTGCAAAGCTACACGGCTGATGAGAACACACCAAGGTGATGTGCTGAGTTGGCCTCAGTAGGAATTTAGAAAGACATCAACACTTAACAACTAAGCCAGTCACCACGTAGCAGTTCTGTTCACATTTACAAGAGTAGGAGACAGATGTATACAGCCACGGAATGTGCCATATAAAACACTAATCTCATTGCAACACACATCTGTACAACAATAAAAGGAGTCTTTAAAACAATGTAGCCAAGTACTATGACATATGTTAAATATAGCCATGAGTGAACTGAGAGCAGAAATCCATGAAAACCTGTATTGATTGCAGTAAAGAAAATGTGTACATATTTGCAGTGGAGATACTTCCCACTGAAATTCTTTTCATTCGGTAAGAACACAGATACTGTGTTATACCTTTTCTCCTCAACAAAATAATAAAAGGGGCTTCATATAACATGGAAAGCTAAAGCAAATTTAAGCATGTTTTCTGATCCTTTAATATTCTCATGGCTCTTCCAATTTGTCAACATCCTGCCTGAATCATGGACACCAGAACGGAACACAGTATTCCAGCAATAGTCACACCAGTGCCAAATACAGAGCTAAAATAATCTCTCTACTCCTACTCAAGATTCCCCTGATTATGTGCCCAAGGATCACATTAACCCTTTCAGCACAGCATTAAACTGGAAGCCATGTTCAGCTGACTAGCACCAAAATCTCCAAATCT